>NW_026652292.1:74171201-74683701 GCF_009828535.3 Hylobates moloch | reverse complement strand
AACAGAGAACACATAAGTAAACCAGATAAAGACTTCAGATATATACTTTCAAGTGGTCTTTCATTGAGGTGTTGATATGATTTGGCTGTGTCCCCACCAAAATCTCACCTTGAATTGTAATCATCCCCACATGTCAAGGGTGGGGCCAGGTGAAGATAATGGAATCATGGCGGTGATTTCTCCTATACGGTTCTCATGATAGTGAATAAGTCTCACGAGATCTGATGGTTTTATAATTGGGAGTTCCCTGCCCAAGCTCTCTTGCCTGCCATCATGTAAGATGTGACTTTGCTCCTCATTCACCTTCTGCCATGATTGTCAGGCCTCCCCAGCCATGTAGGACTGTGAGTCAATTAAACCTCTTTCCTTTATTAATTACTCAGTCTTGGGTATCTATTAGCAGCGTGAGAACAGATTAATACAAGTGTCAGCAATTCTGTGGGTAATGTAACAGTGT
The DNA here is from genome assembly GCF_009828535.3 of Hylobates moloch. NCBI lineage: Eukaryota > Metazoa > Chordata > Mammalia > Primates > Hylobatidae > Hylobates > Hylobates moloch. The sequence continues at coordinate 74,683,244 of NW_026652292.1, read as the reverse complement.
TTTCAATAATAATGCTAAAAAACTTGGATATCTGTATTTTACAAATTAAAAAAAGAAGCTTTAAACCTTACCTCACCTCATACAAATAACTCAAGATAGATTGCAATGCTAAATGTAAAAGCTAATAGTGTAAAAGTTTTAGAAGAAGATACAGAAAATATATTTGTGACCTTGGTATGAGCAAAATTTTCTTAGAATTCCAAAAACAATATCCACTAAAGAAATAAAAATGAAATGAAAAACTTGATTTTATAAAAAATGAAAACTTCATATGATTATTGGCTGCTTGTATGTCTTCTTTGGAAAGTCTGTTCAGGTCCTTTGCTCACTTTATAATGGGGTTGTTTTTTTCTTGTTGATTTGTTTAAGTTTTTTGTAGATGCTGGATATTAGACCTTTGTCGGATGCGTAGTTTGCAAAAACATGGAATCAACCTAAATACTCAGCAATGATAGACTAGATAAAGAAAATGTGGTACATATACACCATGGAATACTCTGCAGCCATAAAAACAGAGAGAGATCATGTCCTTTGCAGGGACATGGATGCAGCTTGAGGCTATTAACCTTAGCATACTAGTGAAGGAGCAGAAAACCAAATACTATATGTTCTTGCTTATAAGTGGAAGTGAAATTATGAGAACACATGGACACAAAAAGGGGAATACCACACACTGGGGCCTATCAGAAGGGCCTCTTTTATTCCAGAGCCAGAACACAGCTCTTTAAACCTAGGTTCACTCTAGAGATCTCAGCAGTGGGGTGTCCAGATCCTGACTCAGGTACTCTGCAATTACATGACTAGGTATCCCATCCTTCTACCCCTGAAAAAGTACATGTATTTATATTTATTCTTGTCCCAATTTCCAATCTTGATCCAAAGGGGTAAGCAAAAATGGTGGAGGTTGGGAGGAGAGAGAGGATCAGGAAAAATAACTAATGGGTTATTACTAATGGGGTTAATACCTAAGTGACAAAATAATCTGTACAACAAACCCCCATGACACAAGTTTACCTATGTAACAAGACTGTACATGTATTTCTAAACTTAAAATAAAAGTTATAAAAAATAAAACTTCAGCTCATCAAATGTCAAATTTGAAGAGATAAGTTACAGATTGGAAGAAATAATTTATAATATATCTGACAATAAACCTGTTTCCTTAATATGCAAAGAACACTTACAGCTCAATAGTAAAAAAAGAAAAAATAATTTAAAAGTAGTGAGCAAAAGACTTGGGTAGCTACTTCACAAAACAGGATATATGAATGTTTAATAAGAACGTGAACAGATATTCATCAAGGTTAGATAGTAGAGAAACATAAATTGCAGTCACAATGAAATATCATTATACACTAACTGGAATGGCTCAAATTTAAAAGATTTAGAATATCAAATTTTGAAGAGACTGCAAAAGGACTGCAACTGTGATACACTACGAGTGGGAATGTAAAACAGCAACTTTGGAAAACTGTATGCCAATTTCTTATAATGTTAAGTGTACATTTTATAATCATCCATTTATCTCCTAGATATTTAACATAAAGAAATGGAAACATCTGTTTATAAGCAAAGACTGTACAAGAATATTGATTGCATTCTTATTTGAAATAGTGAAAAAACCCAAATGTCCATCAACAAAGGAATGAATACACATAAATATGTCAGTGAATATAACACACAGATGAATGACAAAAATGTCAGACACAAAGATCATACTGTACACTTCCTCTGATATGAAATTCAAGAACAGGTAAAACTCATCTATAGTAATAGAAATGAAGAAAGCAATGACCTCTGGAGGTGGGCTGGGGGTACGGTGCTAGGTGGTAGGTGGATTTGACTGGAAATGGAGAAAAAATTACAGAACTGTCTGTGGCAATGAAAACTTTAAATATCTTCATTGTGATTGTGGTTACAGGAGTGTATACATTTGTTAAAATGCACCAAATTGTACACTTTAATACTGACAGTATTAATACTCAATTACATAAAATAGGTTATATTAAAATAAAATTAAGTTAAAAATCAAGCAAGCACACGAAAGAAAAACGAGCGGCCATACTCAAGGACACTAGCATGAGCATGCATTTAGAAAATTTCACTTGCCCGTCGAAAGAGATGCTAAGATTATGGCTCACTTTTCCAAATTACTTATACAGGCCTATTAACTAAATAAGACATTGGGGAGTTTCCACCAAAATAGGCATCATATTCTTGCTGGTAACCAAAAGCTATGTAAAGTGCCTTTCAGAATCAATTTCAGGAAAAGACATAAGAAAGAGCAATTTCCCTGTGGCGGTGAGCAACAGTCACTCACTCAGGTTTCCCTCTCCGATTTTCCTGCAGAAGACCACGTTGAGAAGTGTCTGGTAGGAACAGGCTGAGAATGTTAAAAGTTGAAATGCAGCATGACTCATCACTCGTTCTCTTTCAGCAGCATTGGTGGCAATGCAGAACTCCTGGCTCAGTGGGGGCTAGGCATGGGAGGAGGTGGCAGCCACCATCTGAGTGGACTCACAGGGAAACAACCTCAGATCTTTGCTTGTCAGAAGCAAATATCTTTGGACTTGGTGTTAAAATGGGGGCAAATATTGATGCCTATTTCTTCAGCATTGCTGAACCTTGGCGCCATGTGCCCCAGTTGGAGCCACTGACAGTCCTAACAAGCTGTTTTATTCCCTCCATGTGTGTTGCGGAAATGCACCTTTACTGGATTTCAGATAAGTCATCCATTTTCCCCAGCTGGCTCCTCTGCAGCCTTTTAGGGCTTGGTCTTCTCTGATGGCATCATCAGAAGCTCTATGTTTGTTCACTCACTGGTAGTGGCACAGATCTCAGAAGGCTTTGATAGAGCAGAGACAGATTTGAGTGTCTCCACCATTCCCCATTCTATTTTCTCAAAAATGTCCCTGGCTGTGAAAAGATGGGCCATATCAAGGACGAATGCATATGAGAAAGAGCAAGGCTTCAGGAAGAAGTGCATCTGATTCCAAAACCTCGTTCTGCTGTTAAGTTGAGCCAGAAGTAGAATCAATTGAGTCTCAATTTCCACCATTGTGCAATGAGCATACCAATGCCTACTTTATAAGGTTGTGGTAATTTAATTTAATTATATTTAAATGAGAGAAAGAGAGAGAGAAGCAGCTCAAATGATGATTTCTGGCATACTGTTGGTGTTCTATCCACCTTAGCTCCTACTGTGCCCTCTAGCTTTTTCCGCAGAAAAATTCATCAATGGTAATCTAAGTAACTGAATAGATTCATTTGCTTTCAAGAATGCTTCTCCGTCCTTTCGGCATACATGTTCTTATACTCACTCATTTACCCACAATTCAGTTTTGTGTTTATTTTTTTTCTAGCTTTATTGAGGTATAATTGGTATACAAAAAACTGGCACTCAAAAATTTGTTAAGAGGGTAAATTTCAGTCCTTTAATTGATTCATGTTACATATTCCTATGCTGTTTACTTTACACTAGCCAACAAAAACAAACAAAAAAATTCTTCTTTATGGAGACTGCTTAGGGAGCATGATTCTCATTATTGAAACTTACATTCATGTGTAATTTTAAAATTCTCAAGTTGCTGTGTGCCATGGTCTGAAAATTTGTGTCCCTCCAAAATTCATATGTTGAAATACTAACTCCTAAAATGATGATATTAGGACATGGGGTCTCTGGGAGGTGATTAGGTCATAAGGCTGAAGCACTCATAAATGGGATTTGTGTCTTTAAAAAAGAGACCCCAGAGAGCCACTCTGCTCTTTCCACCACGTGGGGCCCAATGAGAAGGTGCCATCTATGAGCCAGGAGATGGGCTCACACCAGACTGAAACTCCCAGCGTATTCGTCAGTCAGCTTTTGTGTTACTATAAAGGAATGCCTAAGACTGGGTAATTGATAAAGAAAAGAGGTTTAATTGGCTCACAGATCTGCAGGCTGTACAGGAAGTGTGGTGCCCGCATCTGCTTCTGGTGAGGGCCTCAGCAAGCTTCCAATCACGTTGGGAAGTGCAGGGAGAGCCAGTGTATCCCATGGCAAGAGAGGGAGCAAGAGAGAGACGGGAGTTCCCCGACTTTTAAACAACTACGTCTCATGTGAACTCACTGAGTGAGACCTCACTTATTACAAAGGGGATGGTGCTATGGTTTATATAATAATGGTTTATTCATGAGGGATCTGCCCACAGGATCCAATGACCTCTTACCAGGCTCCACTTCCAACACTGAGGATTGCATTTCAACATGAGATTTGATGGGGACAAACACCAAAACCATATCAGCCAGTGCATGATCTTGGACTTCCCAGGATCTAGAACTATGAGAAATACATATTTACTGTTCATAAGCCACCTAGTTTACGATATTTTTGTTATAGCAACCTGAATGGATTAAGACACCTTCATATTGGCACATATGAATTCAATGATCTTATAATTTTATTGAACAAATTAGGTCGTTTTTGAGAATAAAGGGGCATAATAATTAAGCACAGGCATCAAACAAACTGGCATTGTTCTAGGATTACTGGACATATGATCACCCTAACATGAGTCTGAAGCCTCTTTGGGACAATCATCAATCTTCCTTATGAAATGACAAAATTGAGGGTCAGGAAGGCGACATATTTTGCTCAAGGTTATCTAATTAGTAAGTGGCAGGGTCAGAATTTAAATGCAGATGACCTGAATCCAAAACCTGTAATTTTTCTAGAATAATAAAAAAAATTTGAGAAAGAGTCATGGGAATGTCTGCATTCTTTGTTTTGTTGGAATTTTGCTGTATTAACTATTACATTGGCTAGAATTCAAATACTTTTTCATGTATAGCTTTTTGGCGTGGACTTCATTATAATTAGACTTAAGAAGCACTATAACTATCTTTGCCCACTGGGGTACTATTAAGTGCTGTATGGCATTATGGAAATTCAAATTTCCCTAGCTAGACGTAATCTTTGCTAGTGCATTGAAATATAATCTCGTACCCTGATACTTAAGGTCCATCATTATTAGAACAGAATTCTTTCCTCTCTATGATTTACAAGAGAGGAGAACATCAGCTGTTCTTCTTCAGGGGCATAGGTGTGGGAGGGGATATTTCTGGCCTCTCTCTTTTCATTGTCTTCTTCACACTTTATCCAATGAGTTAATAAACCTGGACAAAGCCAGAGCCTGCCTTCCAGAAGTAGGTCAGTGTTTCTGAGCAGGGTACCCATCCTGATGGCCCTATGGCCTCTGCATGCATGATTCAGCAGCCAGGGCCAGGCCTCCAAATCCCAGGGGTATCAGGGACAAGAAAAACGCACTTGGTCGTTTCATCGCAGTGTTCACCAGAGGCCTCTGAATTGGAAGTCATAGACAGCTTGCAAAAATTGATAGGATTGGTACTTCGTTCCCGTTTGGCTAACTTCCATGCAAATTGGCTTTATAGGCCAGAAGGATGGAGAGGAGGAAGAACAAAGGGATTGGTGCCTGAAAGCCTATTGAGCCCCACCAATATATTCATCAGTGCATTTTTTTTTTTTTTGGTCATCAAGCCCATAAAATAACTTGTCCTACTGAAGCATACCATGAATTTTGTGATCCCATAACTTTGCAGCTTCTTGTCCTGAAATGGTTATAAATGCCACTAAGGCCAGTGTATTAGTTTTCAGTTCTGCCAAAACAAAGTATCATCACAAACTGGGTGTCTTATAACAATAGAAATTTATTCTCTCATAGTTCTGGAGACAAGAAGTGTGCTATCAAGGTGGTGGCCGAGCTATGTTACCTCTATGTGAAGGCTCTAGGAGAGGATCCTGGCTTGTCTCTTGCTAGCTTCTTACAGTTGCAGAGAATTCATGGTGCTCCTTGGTTTGTAGATGCATCACTCTAATCTCTGCCTCTGTTTTCCCAAGGTAACCTCCCTTGTGTCCTAATAAGGACACAAAATATTGGATTAGGGTCCACCTTAATCCAGTAGGAACCCAACCTAGGTTGGTTATGTCTATATAGACCCTATTTCCTGATAAGGTCACTCACAGCTACTGGGAATTAGGGCTTTAATATATCTTCTTAGGGGACATAATTTAACCCATTACAGCCAGAATCCCTAGTTGTATTATAAGATCCGAACTTTTCTCACCTTTCCAAGAACATCACTGTAATTATTCTTCCCTCTCTTCCGGCATCATTAGCTCTCCTCTCCCTCTACAAGTCCTTCTTAATCAGGGTACAACATGTGGGGATGTTTTTGCATATTGAAACAAAACGAACACACACACAAAACTTTCTTGACCTCTGAAAGGTATTAGTCAGGGTTCTCAAGAGAAGCAGAACTGATAGGATGTAGATAGATTTTAGAGAGAGAGAGAGAGAGAGAGAGAGAAATAGAGATAGAGATCTACAGATGGAGATTAATTACAAGGACTTGTCTCATGTAACCATGGAGGCTGACAAGTCCCAAAATTTGCAGGGTGATTTGGCAAGCTGATGACCCAGAAGAGCTGATCGTGTAATTCTAGTTCAGTGTGCTTGAGACCCAGGAAGAGCCAATGTTTCAGTTTGTATCCAAAGACAGGGAAAACAAACGTCTATGTCCTACTTTGAATGCTGTCAGGCAGAAAGAATTCTCTATTACTTGGGAGAGGATCAGTCTTTTCATTATATCAAGGCCTTCAACTGATTGGATGAGACCCTCCAACATTAGGGAAAATAATCTGCTATATTCAGCCTTCTGATTTAAATGTTAGTCTCATGGTAAAAAATACCTTTGCAGAAACAACTAGGATAATTTTTGACCAAATATCTGAGCACCTTATGGCCCAATGAAATTGACACATAAAATTAACCATCGCAATCTCCCTTTCCTCTTTACCATTTTTCTTTTTGATTCTATAACAAAACTTCTCAAAGTGATGACTTTACTTATTGTCTCTAATTTTTTTACCTTTCATTCATGCCTGAACCCATTCCAGTTAGACTTTCCTCCACAACCACAGACAATGCTTTTGTCAAGGACCTGCAGCCTTTTCCTACTGGATGCTGTGGTCAAGTCACAGTTGATGAGGAGGGAAACCCCATTAAAGCAGGGATATTTATCTGTTGTGTTGGTTGTTGCACCTCTACCTCTCAGGACAGCACAAAGCACATAGTAGGACCTCAATTAACATTTGTTGAATTATTAATAAAAAAGTAACTATTATTTGGCTGAGATCAGTATTTGTCACATCTGATTGTTTTTCTTCTGGCCGGGTCGGTGGCTAACCTGTAATCCAAATTTGGAGGCTGAGGCGGGTGAATCAAGAGTCAGAATCAATCCACTAAACGTTAAACCCTTGCTATAATATAAAACAAAAATTACCTGCTGTGGTGGGCCTGTAGTCACCAGTACCGGAGGTTGGGGCAGGAGAAGGTGTGAACCAGGAGGTGGACTTGCATGACTGAGTTCCCCTGCACTACCTGGGGACAGGGGGATTCCTCAAAAAACAAAAACAAACTGTGTCTCCCATGGTTTAAAGCCTTTAATCTTCAAAATGTGGCTGTTTTATTTTATTTTTTTTTTTCCAGTTATTTCCCCAGCTTTTTAGTTTAGAGAGTCTGAGGGTTCAGTTCTTGGTCTTTTTATTTTCTATGTCTCATTCCCTAAAGAATTCATTCTACAATTTTAAATCCTAGCCATATGCTGATGACTCCATGTGTCTTCCAAATTTCTTTCTTCAACTCAAGACTTCCTCACTCAAGTTCCTGCTTATATATTCATATTTTTCCTAAAGATTTTAAAAGCCTCTTCAACTAAAATTAACCACCCCTACCTGTGGCTTTTCAATAAACCTTACTTTTATACTTTGTTGAATGCCTTCTATATCCTAGACTCACATATGTTCTATGATTTAATAATTTATTCCAACCAGTAGTACAATGTCTATGAACTTTCAATAAATGTTTTGTGAAGAATATATAAATTCTCACTAAAGTCCTATAAAGTAAAAATTATCATTCCTAATATAATGAAGAAAATGTGTTTCAATAGCATCAAGCATCTTGTAGAAGGCTTTATAGCTGGCAAATGGACTCAGGGTGAAATTCAAGGCCTTTAACTCTAATTCCAGTACTTTCTCCGCTGCAGCACACTCTTCAACCACATGGGTCATAGTCCCCAGTTTAGACGTAAGTGAACAAGTTGCCTGCATGGGCTGTCACCCCAGTGCTTTTTATTCGATAGGAGAGAGATTGAGCGACTTTATGACTTGCAAACAAAAGGTTATAAACTTAGTATTACTAAATCAAAACCTTGTATTACTGACATGTTTGGCTTTATAATTTTCCCTTTTATTGTTATGAGAAGCCATACAAGTAGATAAAGTAAGTGTGATAAAGAAAGGAAGATTGGTATTTCCAGCTGTCAAATCACTCAGAAGTGGAAATAAAACAAAACCAGACAAAAACAAAAATAAAAGTAGTGAGAGGGGTGAAAGACCGATGGTAAGAAAAGTGTAATAGAAAGAACATTAAAGAGAAGAAAGCTAAGTCTTAGAGAGTTCCCTAATGTCTAAGGCCAATTTTAGTGTAAAATACTATCTAGTAACTGGTTTAAAATATTCTAGTTAATGGGATAGGCATATGTATATTATAATTTTTCAAAACAATTCCACCAAAATACCTTTTACAATTACACATGCTTTTCTATCACTAGCTCTTGGTTTAATCCAAACAGAAATCAATTCTCAGGTTTATGGCCAAAAATAATATAGTTAAAGTGCGTTTTGAAATCACAATAGACATGTTTTCACACCTGATCACAATGGAGTAATAAGGATAGCCCTACCCGCTCTCCTAGAACAAATAAACCTTTTAAAAAGAGTCACAATGCTTTTCAAGCCATGGAACATCAGACAATGAAAGATAGTGATCACTGAGAGACAGGAAATGAGTGAGTAAGGAGTATGCTTGCCTCAACTTACTGCAGTAATTTATATTCCCAGTGAGTTCAATACTGTGACCTATATATTTATCCATTCTAAAAATATACACTGAGATTCTGCTGTGTAGAAGACTCTGTTGTAGGTGCGTGAATAAAAATGATATACAAACCAGAAAGGTAGGGTAGCTGCATAAACTTTTGCACATTGTTCTCTGCGTTAAGAGTGACCTGCAAAGGTTAAGTATTGATGGAAATTCCACCAGGCTCCACTCCACAGTCTGTGGAGGCTGCATCTACTCCAGGAGACTCCTACTTCTAATTCACACAAAGGGCTTGTAGTAGAGTCTTATACACATGGTTTGCATTCTTATTTAGCTTGCACTCTAGTGGTAGAGACATATAATAAACATATAAAGAGGACAATTATAAGTAATGAGTGTGATATAGAGAATTAAAATAGGATGCTGAGAAAGAAAGTCATAAGGGTTACCTTATTTATTTGTTTACTAATTTCTTCATCTCATTACTTTTAATTAATTTGAAAGATAATATGGATATTTAAAAAGTCAAAGGGGAAAAGAGAATACAGAAAAAATCAATGGACTTGCATTACTTTTAATTAATTTAAAAGATACTATGTATGTTTAAAAAGTCAAAGGGGAAAAGAGAATACAGAAAAAATCAATTCTTATTTATTTTTATTTTTATTGGCACATAATATTTGTAGCTATTTATGGAGTACATGTGATATTTTGCTACATGCATAGGACGTATTATGATCAAGTTAGTGTATTTAGCGTATTCATCACCTCAAGTATTTATCATTTCTAAGTTTTGAGAATATTTCAAGTCCTCTTCTCTAGCTATTTGAAAACAATACATTATTGTTAATTATAGTCGTTCTATACTGAAAGCAAATGTTAGGTCTTATTCCTTCTGTCTAACTCTATGTTTGTACCTGTGAACTAACCTTTCTTCATTCTCCCTACCCACAATCCAAACACCCTTCCCAGCCTCTGGTATCTATCATTCTACTCTCTATCTAATTGTGGTATATATACACAATAAAATATTATTTGGCTGTAAAAAAAGAGTGAAATCATGTCATTTGCAACAACATGGACAGAACTGGAGGTCATTATATTAAGTGAAATAAGCCAGGCACAGAAAAAAAAAGCAATTCTTTATCCTTTTTGCCTCCATGCCAGATCTCAACTTGCCAGTTCTTTTTTCCAGAGAACATTAGGGTTATTAGGGTTACTAATTTCTCTTGCAGTCATATATAGATATTTCGTGTATATAAAACCATACATGTGTATGTTTAAAAATAGTCTCCACAAATGAGAACGTGCTAAAAACATGGTTCTGTTTCTAGCTTTTCCTCCTGAAAATATATTGCAGATTATTTCAATTCAGCATACAGAGCTGTTGCCTTCTTTTAAATGTCTGCTAATACAACATTGAAAGAAGAATTCTTGGTTTATTTGATCAGTATTTTTTTGTTGTTGTTGTTGAATTAATGGAGATTTAGGTCTTGTCCAATCTGTTGCTGTTAAAAAAACAAAGTGGTATTGAATATTGTTGAACATATGTCATTTCACACACGTGCAAGTTTTCTCTATGGAATAACTTCCTAAAACTGAAATTGCTGAGTTGAAATTTGAGTTCTAATTTAATAGGAATTGCTGTCTAATTCTCCCTGAAGTTGTACCAATATAAACTTCTATCAGCAATATGTACAAGTGTTTTATAATTTCCACATGTATTATCAAACTATTAGATCTTTGCCAACAAATTAGGTTTAAAGGATGATATTCTTCAAAGTTTTAACTGAAATGTCTTTCTTTTCTTTTCTTTTTTTTTGAGATGGAGGCTCACTCTGTCACCCAGGCTGGAGTGCGGTGGCATGATCTCAGCTCACTGCAACCTCCGCCTGCCAGGTTCAAGCAATTCTTGTGCCTCAGCCTCCTTAGTAGCTGGGATTACAGGTGTGCACCACCATGCCTGGCTAATTTTTGTGTTTTTAGTAGAGACTGGGTTTCACCATGTTGCCCAGGCTTGTCTTGAACTTCAGGTGATCCACCCGTCTTGGCCTCCCAAAGTGCTGGGATTACAGATGTGGGCCACCACGCCTGGCCTTAAATGTATTTATTTGTTGAAGGTTTCATACTGCTGTATATTTTATTTGTTCTTTTTTCAAAATTGTGCTTCCATGGCCTTTATTCATTTTTCTATTAGGTTCTTCATAATTTTTTGTTGTTTACCTAGTTTTAGGAGATCATCTTATATTTAGAACATTAGTCATTAACTCTAATATAACCTACAGATATTCTCCCCAGCTTATTGGTTGTCTCTTGACTTTTGTCTGTGGCTTTTTTTATGCAGAATTTTAAATTCATTTTGATGTAGTCAATTTTTTAAACTAAGTAAGTCATTAAGAGAGAACATGGGAGGATGCCAGGGATCGATAGTGGAAAAATGTTTAATTAATGGAATAGCGAATGGAGAACATGCAAGGATTAATTTCCAGATAAAGGAATACAAGGTGAATAGGCTAATAGATTGAGATGGAGGGCAGAGAGTCGAATGATGTCCTACCTAAGTGATCAGAAACATATTGATGATGACAAATTTAGAATACAACCATGGGAGTGGTATCTTGCAGAAAATGGATGATTACAGATGCCCATGTGGAAGAATGGAGAGAAATGGGTGTTAGGAAAATTTCCCACTTAGACATTGATGTGATAGGTGTATTACTAAAATGCCATGACAGTAGTGATGGGTATGGCTGAAAGCAACACAAAAATACTTAGTAATTGCTCAATTGCAAGGAGCTATTGCAAAAAATAAGAAGACATGGTTTTACTTCATTTTGTTGTTTTAATCCTATTTATGGTATAGCATTATGGATGAAGGACTGCATGGAGAGTCAGAAGACAGATCTCTTGTGTGAAACTCTTCTCCAAGCCTCAGTGTTCTCATTTGTAATATTAGTTTGTTGGACTAAATGAATTCTATAATTACTTCTCATTATAATATGTTATTACAGTGCCCTGAGAAGCATCACTACACAGTGATACTTTTCCTGGTAGACACATGACAGGAACAGGTCTAAAACACTGGCACACTCACCAAACTATCAGTGGAGGTAGACTAGTTTTCCTGGTTGGCATGAGGCCATCTTCTAAGCAAGGCTGTCTCCAAGGGAGCCTTTAAAATATTGACAGCCAAGTTGGAAAGAGGCCCAGAATTGAAAAGAGATCAAAAGCATAGCCTTAAATAAAGCCAGCTGGAAATACAACTATTAAAAAAGAAGCGGGGAGAAAAAAACACATTCTGTAGGCTGGGACCTTATTTTAACATGTAAAACACAAACACTGGAGGCCGAGATTTAGACCCTTTTGCAGAGCAGTTATAGAAGAGGTTGGGCGAGCATTTTGATTTGTTTAATGAGAACCGGCTGTTTAAACATGTTTAGTCTCATTAACCATGAGTGGGAAGAGATGTCTTCTCTCTTGTGGTTGACAGGACTGTGGCGGATGCTTTTTTTGCAAAAAGAATTTGGAGGTAAAACTGGTAAAGCTCCCTCCACATTATCCCATTTAATTTTCATAAGAAGCCTTCAAAGAAGAGGAAATTAAGCTCCAAGAAGTCGAATGTGTTTTCAAGTAACTGAGGCTCAGGATATTTAAATAACTGGGCTAAGTAAATGGCCAAGCTGAAACCCTTAAAATTAGAAATTTGGGAGCAAGAACAAGTACAGTGTGGAGTCATGGGGTGAAGGAGCAGTAGATGGATGGACTGCTAAGTGCAAGGCAGTGGATCTAGAGCATAGTCTCTGAGCCTCAACACTATGGGCATTTTGGGCTGTGTAATTCTTTGCCATAGGGGACTGTCCTCTGCACTGCAGGATGCTTAGCAGCATCCCAGACTTGGTCAGTAGCACCCTCCCTCCCAGGAGGACAACCAAAACTGTACTCCCAAGTGCCAAACGAGGACAAAATCACCTCTGGATGAGAACTACTAAGCTGGAAAACAAAGCACTCATACACAGAATGTAAGACCATTGGAATCAGAGAATGTGATGAAAACTCGATCACATTAAGAAGGCAGATGTTAGGCTACAAAGATAAAGTATCAATGGACAAAAATCTATTACCTCAATGTAGCAGGTTAACTTTGGAAAGAAGCTGATGCATGACTCAGGCATGTGAGTTCCTGGTTGCTTCAGATGTGTGTGTCTGTTTGCCCATGTCTTATAAGGTATGCAGCAATGATCAGGTCATTTAATCCCTGTAATTCACCATTTCTTTATATTAATATATAAAATTACAATAGTAATATGTATCTTTCAAAGTTGTTGAGAGGTTTAAAAACTAGAAAATAAATAGAAAATCCAGATGACCGAGGGTTTGGTGATGACTTTTTAGATACAACAACAAAGGGATGATCCATGAACAAAAGAATTGATAAGTTCAACTTCATTAAAATTAAGAATTTCTGCTCTGCAAAAGACACTGTCAAGAGAATAAAAAGATAAGCCACAGACTGGGAGAAAATATTTATAAAAGATATATCTAATAAATAATTGCTATTCAAAATATACAAACAACTCCTAAAACACAACAAATAAGAAAATAAACAACCCCATTAAGAGATGGGCCAAAGACCTTAACGGAAATCTCACCAAAGAAAATATTCAAATGGCAAATAAGCATATGAAAAGATGATCCAAATCATATGTTGCTACAGTTTGAATAGATACTCCATAAAGCATGTGTCAGAAACTTAATCCCCAATGTTGCAATGTTGGAAGATGGAGCTTAATGAGATATGGTTAGGCCATGAGGGCAGAGGGAATGCCTCAATACTGTTGTCACAAGAGTGGGTTCTTTACAAAAATGGGGGGGTGGGGGCAGGCCTGGTGCCTCATTCCTGCAATCCCAGCACTTTAGGAGGCTGAGGTGGGCAGATAACCTGAGGTCAGGAGTTTCAGACCAGCTTGGCCAACGTGATGAAACTCTGTTTCTACTAAAAATACAAAAATTAGCCAGGCATGGTGGCGGGTGCCTGTAATCCCAGCTACTAGGGAGGCTGAGGCAAGAGAATTGCTTGAACCCAGGAGGCGGAGGTCACAGTGAGCCAAGATTGTGCCACTGCACTCCAGCCTGGGCAACAGAGCAAAGACTCCATCTCAAAACATAAATAAATAAATAAATAAATAAATAAATAAATAAATAAATAAATAAATAAAATAAAAGGGTGAGTTCGGCTCCATTTTATTCTCTTCTTTCTCTTGCCATTCTGCCTTCTGCTGTGGGATTATGCCAGCTCCCCAATCTCAGAATTTTCAGCCTTCAGATTTGTGGGAAATTTCTGTTCACTGTAAATTACCCAGATTTAGGTGTTCTGTTATAGCATCACAAAATGGACTAAGGCATATTATCTGGGAAATTCACATTACAACTACAATGAGATGCCACTACATAATTATAAGAATGACAAAAACCAAAACACTGACACCAACAAATGCTGGCAAGGATGTGGAGCAACAGGAACTCTGATTCCTTGCTGGTGGGAATGCAAAATGGTAGAGCCACTTTGGAAGACAGTTTGATGGTTTTTTACAAAACTAAACATACTGTTACCATATAATCTGCAATTGTGTTCTTTGGTATTTACCCAAAGAAGTTGAAAACTTATTTTCACACAAAATCATGAACATAGATGTTTATGGCAGTTTTAATTATAATTGTCAAAGCTTGGCAGCAACCAAGATGTCCTTCAGTAGGTGAATGAATAAACTGTGGTATATTCGGATGATGGAATATTATTCAGCACTAAAAATAAATGAGCTGTCAAGCCATGAGAAGATATGGTGGAAACTTAAATGCATATCACTAAGTGAAAGAAGCCAATCTCAAAAAGCTTCACACATTATAATTCTAACTGTATGACATTCTAGAAACAACAAAACTATGGAGAAAGTAAAACGATCAGTAGTTTCTGGGATTAGTGGAGGGAATGAATAAATAGGCAGAACACAAAGGATTTTCAAGACAATGAAAAAAACTCTGTATAATACTATAAGTCTGGATACATATCATTATACATCCAAGCTTACAAGGTGTACAATGCCAAGAGCGAACCCTAATGTAAACTGTGAGCTTTGAATAATGATGTGTCCACGTAGGTTCATCAGTTGTAACAAATGTACTACTCTGAAGAGAGATGTTGATAATTGAGGAGGAATGGGAATACATAGGAACTCTTCATACTTTCCACTCAATTTTACCATGCACCTAAAATTGTTCTAAAAAATTAAAGCCTTTAAAAATATGTGTATATAAACATGCCAGCACCTAAAAGCCTCTCATGAACTTAGGGGTTGTGAGGTTGTGAGTGCGAGTGTGTGAGTGTTTGGTTGTTTATTTAATTACACACCAAGTCATTTAAATATAGAAATCGTGTCAAGTATCCTTGATTTTAATTTTTAAATAAATTTTGTTTTGTATCTCAAAGTATTGTTTTACTTTGAGAGTATCTCATAGTTTCATGCTTTACATCTTAGAGATGCTTGGATATAGTAAAATAATTACTATAGTGGGACGAATTAACATACATATAGCCTCACATAGTTATTCATTTTCTTTACCCCTGTGGCAAGAGCAGCTATAATGTACTCATGTAGCAAAAATCCTGAATACAATACATTATCATTAACTATTGTTTTCACGTTGTACATTAGATCTTTAGACTTGTTTATCCTACAGCTCAATAGCAAGAAAATATATGATCTGATTAAAAAAATTGGCAAAGGACCTGAATAGATATTTTCCCAAAGAAGAAAACAAAATGGCTAACAGGTACATGAGAAGGTGCTCGACATCACTAGATTTCAGGGAAATTCAAATCAAAACCACCAGGAGATATACCAGTTAGGATGGATGTTACCAAAAACACAAGAGATAACAAGTGTGAATGAAAGGTGTCAAGAAAAGGGAACCCTTGCACGCTCTTGCTAGAAATGTAGATTGGTGCAATCATTATGTGAAACAGTATGGAAATTCCTAAGTAAATTAAAAATGAAATGACCATATGACCCAGCAATTCCTCTTAAGTCAGCTTTATAACTCATCCTCCTATCCTTGTGTGTTGTATATATGGATATGTAATAATTATTTTTGAAAAAGAAATAAGTTCTTTTTTTCCTAGCCTTAGAACAATTTTTTTTTCCGACTGGAATTTAATATTTTTAAAACTCTTTCATTTTAAACATAAAATGCCAGTATTTAACAAATAGAAAACGGTTTTAAAAACTTTCTTAATTTTGACGTTTTTGTTATATATTGCCACTCTCATGGGAGTGGATCTCTTTGGTGAGGACATAAAGATAATTGTGATAATTCGCAAAATAAGTAGTTGGTGCATGCAGTGGGGTTCTATGTTGAATGGAAGTAAAGACATCCTATTGAAGACATTTAGAAAATGTTTTTCAAAATCACTGTGGGATGGGCAAGGCAAGGGCTTTCCAGGAAAAGCATCTTAGCTGTTAGGGTCCAAAAACAAAAGATGGCACGTTGATATTTGGATCATTCAAGCAGGATTTACTTACAAGGAGACTACTTTCAAGGGAACTGCAGAGGACAGTGCACAGATGGGAACTTGTAATGGTGATGCTCTTACTGTCTTAGAGACAAAGGAGTGTGAAGAGGGAGAGCATACTGAAATCTGGAAGGCTAGAGGGAGTCTGTGTGTAGAGCAGTCTGCCTTGGAAGAGGCAGAGACCTATTAAGGGACATGGCTAACCTGAAGTGACCTCACTGGGAGGGATTCAGTGGAGAAATAATGCTGACCTCTGTCTCCCCCTTCCCTTACGTTTCCTACTCAGGCTCCCTTTTGGTTGACCTCAATCAGAGGCCAAGGAGTACAGGAGACAGTTGTATTATCCAAGAGGCCAGCTTCCTAGTTTAAGAGCAGAGGGTGTGGATGGGCAAATGGAAGGATACCTGCAGACTGACCAAGTCAAACAATAGGCCCAGAAAACGAGATATTTGAGTAAGTCATGAAGTGGGGTTGAAGCGATTTTTGGCTACTATTTGTAGTTTGTCTTTATGGGCCAAGCAGGAGTTCAGTGCTTGTTCTGTCAACTGTAAAATGCCAAGGGTGGACAGCAACCTGGTTTATTCTATTTCAAATGAAAGCGGCCTGTTCTTGAATTTACAAAAATCAATGCATTCATAATAGTGGAACTTTAATTTTTGCCCGGTTGGAATTTTTTTTTCAAATTCTCAGAATCCTCAAATAACCCTGGGCCGTGTGTTTGTATGTCTTGAATATTTGCTGAAAGATTTCGTCCATTCATAGAAAAGTCATTGTAAACAAATTCTCAACAAATGAAATTTGCATACGTACTTTTTAATGGAGTCACTGCTAAGCTTTTCTGG
The DNA here is from genome assembly GCF_009828535.3 of Hylobates moloch. NCBI lineage: Eukaryota > Metazoa > Chordata > Mammalia > Primates > Hylobatidae > Hylobates > Hylobates moloch. The sequence goes on along the minus strand of NW_026652292.1, from coordinate 74,665,893 downwards.
TGTTATCAGATACACAAATGGGACATTTGCTGTCCTATATCTTCTCCGCCAAGCCCATCCCTCTGTTGTGGGTGGAGGTATCTTTACATATGGATGGCAGCTCTCTGGCACAGTGCTGCTGTTCCACTGCCCTATGTCCATGGCAGGCATACCTAATCAATCATAGCATGCTTACACTGCTTTTAAACACAAAGCTCAGCATGAAAACAAAAATAATTTGTAATCACTGCTTTAAATTGTACTCACTATAATAGTGCTTATTGACCTGCTTTCCCCAACTGGGAGAATATGCGCAGATTCAGCTTTCACGTTTGAGATGCTAAAATAAAAACAAAAACAAAACTCATTTCTTATTTAGTACACATTTAATGTGCACCCTCTATCTGTCAGGCTTTTTGCCCAGGCAGGTAGCACATAAATGTATAAGCTGTGGTTATTATGAAAATGCTCACAGCCCAGTGAAATACTCAAGCCAATAATGCCTATGAGTTTAAGGTTTCTTTAATAGAGGTTTGTACAAGAGAGAAGATTCAATTCCATTTGGAAGCAATGTATGACAAACATGCTGTTTTAATCTTTAAAAATACTATAAATATGGTTTGCAAATGGGCACTGTGCTCACTGGGGAATTAATCTTACTCCACGAAGACTTTATACATTTGACTTTGGAAAATGGAGCATAAGTTAACAACATCTGAAGAGGGCAAAAGACATTCCACTTGACCCCATGAAATGACTTTTCTCTAATTCTGAAATCATAAATGCAGACAATCTGAAAAGGCTTAAAAAGGATTATTTCTTTTTATTTATTTACATGGTCATCATCATCATTATTATTGCTGCATTTAATATTTATAGAATGTCAAGCAATCTTGGGCTAAGAATAGCATAGTATAAAGGAGAAAGTTAGTGGTTTGATATACAAAATTAGTCTCCAAAATGGAAACTAAGATTCTTTAGTGATGAGTAGTTTCTTCAAGGGTAAGAATTGGATTGAGGACGAGAATAAACCACACAGACTGATGTAGTTTCTAGGGTGGTCCACATTGCGGTAGCTAGATTCCTTTTGGAGATGTTTTTCATTTCTTCATTAACTATTAGTGTCTTTTAAGCCAATCTCTGTTGAACAAAATGGTTATTATGTACTTGTACTTGGTTCAGGAACTCAGGCTAGTTTTAAATAAGATAAAGCAAATTATCTATTTTTCAGAGGGAAGATAACAGTATCATAATTAGACAAGGAAGGTAGGGAATAAAACAGCTATTTTGAATGTGCTTTAGTTACTTAAGTTTTAAGTTTCTAAAATGTTAAAATAAATAAATAAATAAAAGAAGTGAAAACAAAGGAACCCCAGTTCATACCAAGTTGGTATATGTTAGCTGGCATGTCTCCATTAACGATGTTTTATCTCTGAGATCGAGACAAATAAAATGAAATGAAGAAAAACTGTGTGATAAATTTCAGGAGATGGTTTTTGTTTTGTTTTTGCTTTTGTTTGTTTGTCTTTAAAATTCAGATGAATTTGACTTCACAAACCAAAGTGCAAAATTACTGCTTGTACTCTTTACCAAAGGCTGAATGGGATTACACAACAGGTGGCAGACATCTGCTTGTTGCCCCAGCAGAATCAACTTTCTCGTGTTCTGTATTTAAAACACCTTTATTTCTACTTGGGGATCCATGGGCTTTGAAGAAGCTGGCTACTCACTTGTGTTTAGGAGTGAGTCATGTGTCTTTGGTCATGATATTTAATTTAGGAATGGAGATGTGAGCTAAGCTAGTGCAACTTGAATTCGTTTTGGGACTTTTGCTTAGGAAACCCTTCTGCCTCTGAAGGATATAGGGTGCTGATGTGAGGCCTGAGACAGCCACACGCAGTTTTGGTAAGAAGCCAGCCTGAGGACACAACCGGAGTAGAAGTCAGAGTTCAGAGTTTCTGAGAGAAATGAAGCTGAAATCCTGAGAGCATTGTAAATCTCTGAATCAAACCGTGCCTCAAATGCTCAATCCTTGAAGTGTGAAGTCCATTAAATTTTACGTTATTTTTATTTCTTAACCAATTTAGATACAGTTTTTGTTAGTCATAACCACAATGATCCTAACCAACACATGTTTAGAAATGGTGACTCTATTTATATAGATTTTCCAATGTGCCTGACCCTATAGTAATTACTGGGAATTAGAATTGTAGAGCCTACTGAACCACTCTCCCCTCTTTTCTCCAAAGACTTAAAAACTCCTTTTCACCCTTTACAGTTCAACTTCTCCCTTCTGTGTGAGTTAGTCCAGGCTTGCTCTTGAACTTAGAATCCTTTTTTCTTTGCTTTCATGTTATTGTAATTATAATTCTCCTGCAGCACTTACCACGTTGCCTTCTGGCTGGTCGTTTTCGTTTACAGGGTAGTCTTCTCCATAAGGTTACAGGTATCTGAATCCCAAGTGCCTGAAACAGAATCTTGCCCAGAGTATGTGTTCAAAAAAACGTATGTATCTATTTTATTTGTTCTTTTATCCTTCCTATATTGTCAGACATTGTGTCAGAAGCTTGGGATTCAAAGATCAATGAGCTTGTCTTGGCTTTTGACGAAGATACAATCTAGGGATATAACTTTTAATTTCACATTTCTGTTCGTTTAAGCGTTATTAGTTTCTGCATATACTAGTAATTAAAACACATCTGTAATATGTAATTCTTATGTATAAATTATATAGAAGTGCTACTGTGCTAATATTCACATTACAAAACTTAAAGAAGACATTGGATGAGCTGAAGTGAAGCATAAATCAAAGATCTACTAGCTTGCTGCTGCGTCCTAATAGATTTGCCTGGCACATGCCCCAAATCCCCACACCCACTCTAAAGACGTTTGGCCAAAGGGCTCAGAGAACAATGAGAGACAGACAACTTAGGGATTCCAGGAAAGGCCTGCCTCGAATAAGAGGGAGAAGGTAGAAGATGAGCCGTCACAGCTCTGAGCTGGAGGCATTTGGAGGTGGTGGGAAGACCCAGCAGTGAGCTGTTCAGATAGCATCACTTCTTGATCTTCATGCTGTGAGGCTTTGGAGAGGGGAAAGGTTTGAGTTCCCTCCAGAAAGACATCATGTTTCCTTTTCTCCCAGAACAATCAGCAGAAAGCAGGCTTTCTGTGGGGACTAAAGGAGAATGTCCTCCAGTGCTAATGAATCCTGTTGTTTCTGTAGCATTGTGCTTGCATGATTCCTTGCAATACAGATTGCAAAATGTGTCTGAAATTCTACGTTGCCAAAACAAGGGCCTTCTCTAACAGCCTTTAGCTCTGTGTTCAGCACCCATATTAAACCCAAAGGGCTTGACCTTGACGCCAAGAGGTCTTTATTAGCTCTCTGACTCGCAATGTCTCCAACCAGGCAGAACTAAGGGGTTCAGTATTTATTTCATTTGCTATACGCCCGCTGGATATTTTTAAAAGAGCAGAACAAGTGAACCAGAATGCATTATCTCATGCATTTTTCTCTTCTCACAGTAGTCCCATGAGGGACGTATTATCCCATTTTACAAATAAGACAACCAAGAACACAAGAATTTAATAACTTCCCTGAAGGTCAAATTAATATGCTGAAGAGCCAGGATTCAAACCAGGAGTTTTCTGGCTCTGGTTACTTTTATTCTTTCCACTGCTCTGCACTGCTTTATCTCATTACTGATGGTAGAATTAATTGCTTTAAAAGTATCAGTTTCTATTTTATTTATAAGCAGGTACATAGAAGTCATACAGCTTCAGAGTTTGAAGGGACTTTAGAAATAGTGTATTCTTCTTTTTGTAGTACTATGTTATTATTCTTATTTGTCATATGGATGTATATTTCACCAGGAAGGGGAACTGACTTACTTAGAGCTGGAGCTGGAATTACAATCAGAGTCTTTCATTCAGAGCTAATCCATGTTTCTCCCATCCCATCTTATATGCCTCATCTGATTCTTTGTGAATTACACAAGCAGGGTTTTACAATTGTAATTATTTTAACATTTTATGACATCTAAGAATGTAACTGATACTTTCAAATATATTATCTCTTTTCATTCTTATCAATGCCCTGTAAGTATTATTCTTCTCCCCAGTTTACAATGAGACCACAGATAGAATCAATATGCTACTGCAGATCCAGGACTTTAAAACCACAGGACTTCGTTGACTCCCCTAGGATAATCTGTTTCCATCTAAGTGCACTTAACATTAGTTTTTAACTTTATATTTTATGTGGAAATGTATAATTTCCTGAATTATTTTAGTTTCACAAAATGTTATCATCAATTCATGTATGAGGAAGACAGGGAGACAGAGAATCAAATCGACTTGCCCCAGACCATATTGAGAGTGACTCTTGAGTCTGTCTTTGAATTTAATTAGGAGAACAAAAGTAGCCTCAGTTATCTGTTGATAAGACATTTTGCTTAATTTTTACATTTAAACAGCCATTTATATTAAACAGATGGAAAATAGAAACGTAATAAAAGTATCACTAAACTATAACAAAGATGAAGACATGGCCTAATTAAAAGAGGCATGGCTTAACTCACGGGGTTGATCAGAGACATCTTTCCTGTAACATTGATGTTCATAGTAACAATAGACGCATTTAGGGGGCCCAAGCCTGCTTTATATGCTCTATCTTTAAATGCTCATAAACTTCTCTAAAGTAGGTTGATATGTTGATTACCATTATTCTAATATTATATAAGAAAAAGTCAAGCTGGGCTGGGACTCCATAGAATTTGTTTGATCTTGGGTCTAGGCTCTCCAAGTGCAGCCCAAGCACTAAGGTTCTTCTTGCCTGGTTTATGTCTTTGGTGGAGAATGTGTATGGAGGGTTCACTCACCATAGGAAAAAAAGGAAGCACTTTCCTTACAGCACATCCTCATATCCTCATCATCTATAAAAGATTTCCTTGGTAATTCAAGACTCAAAAACCAATAGAACCAAAAGCGCTTTTGTGTGATATCCTTGTCAAAGAACCTGCAAACTAATGACCATATCGTTTGTGTTATTTTTTCCCAATCAAAATGGAAATTGAAATAACTTTTATTGAGTATTAAGGCCAGGCATAGCCCTAGATATTTGATAGATGGCACTTAGTTTGTTCTGTAATTGTGATGCAAACTGAGATCCAGAGAGTGATAGTGTCACATGAAGAAAACAACAAAGAACCAAAGAAAATTCCAGAACTAAAACTGCATCTATCTGACCCCAAGGCTGCATATGTCTCTCTGCACAGCACTGCCTGATCCTACTTTAATACAGAGTCAGTTTCATTTCAATTAATTTCAGCAAACATTGAGCACCTATTATATTGCCAGAGGAGTGCTGTAGGAGCACAAATATGAGAGAGGACCAGGCTGAGTTGGTCACCACAGAACTTGTGGTCAATGGGAGGATTATATGTTTCAAGGTCAAGTATGGCAAGTACTGTAAGAGCCATCTCAACAAAATCTTCTGAGTAAAAATGAGTAAAGAAATATCACATAATTTGTGGGAAAGCGCAACATGGGATGAGTTAGGAAAGGCTTTGTAGAGTAGGTAGCCATTGAATTGAATCAAGAAATAGGATAGAACTAGAAAACAGTTTTAGCAAACACAAAGACATGTGAAAAGAAGATGCATTTTGGGCCCTGTAAGTACTAAGACCAGCAGCAATTTTCACAGTGGTAATGCAACCATTTACTCAACAATGCTGGATTGACTTGGTTACCATCAGAGAGCGTCTTTATTCTATTATTTCTCTTTATTAAGCCCACTCTATGTATGGGCTGTTGGTGTATCCAGGACACCCAATGCATGGCACCTCTCTTCCCTGTCTGAATTTTGAACAATTGGAGAGACAAGAAAGAGAAGAAACATTTGGAGATCAAATCTAGCCTTCATGTTGCAGAAAAGCTAATTGTAGAAATTAGCTGAATGTGAGAGCAAAGTGCATGTGGGAAGTGAACTCCCAATTTATTCAGACTTCCCCAACTGTCACAGGTACGCTGGCCCAAGGTGGGCATCTATAGAATGGGGGGGGGGGGGTGCTGCCCAGGTAAGACTCATTGCCTGAAGGGGTGGAAGACATCCTTAAAGAGCTTGCTCCCAAGAGGAAAGTGGGAGGGACTAATCTATGAATTCCCAGTTTATTCTTGCAAATTTACCATTGAGACAGGTCACTATACCTTCTCTGCAAATAGTGTCTAAACATGCCAGGAGTTTGAATTCACTGACTCCCTAAACATGTGAGGTGGAGAGATTGGGATGGGAAGGGTTTCTCTTTTCTAGATTTATGAGTCCTGACCACATGACCAAGTCTCAGCGAGTATCAAACATGCTGGGGTTCTGTTAAGTCAAAGTGCAGACTCTTACAAATAATGTAAATGTCAAGACTGGTGCAGTCATCAAAACTCAAGCCTTATTCAAAGTTAAAACTCCTTCCCTGTCCTGAATCAAGCTGACTTCAGGCTTGGAAGTGCGGGTGGTGCAAGGGCAGGGAACATCTCCATTTCCCCACCCTTCTCTTCTGTTCCACTTGCTTACTGGCCTAGTTGTCTGAGCTCCGCTGTTGAGTACAGGAGGAAAACGCTAGTGTAAAATGGCTCCCATGGCAAGTGACTGTGTGACTGGGTGTGAGTTCATGCTGTTTATGGCACAGACACCTTCTGCCTATCTCTCAAGGGGTCCCTTTTGAGGACATATTTCAGATACTTATTTTGAGTCTTTCAAACTCTATCCACAGTTCCCTTAAACCGGGTGATGCCACACCTCTAGTTGGCTCTTCCAAGGTCTCCTCCTGCTCCTTAGGCTTCTGATAACCTGAATCACATACAGTCCACGCTGTTTTCAAACTTTGGGGGTCACATATGGCCTCCTAGGAAACACTGCTTGTTCCCTGGATGAGACTCCATCTCCTTCCTCTGCTTGGGTATCTGAGGTACAGAGCACTGATCTGTATTCTCCCAGCCATTGTCTTCCCCAGGCGAAGGTCATGTGTGACACAATCCCATTATACACAAGCCCAGCAATCTAATGGTTCCACTAAAGTCGCTTTCACTTGGATTGAGGTAAGGAGTAAATATCTCTGTCTCCCTTCTAGGTCTGGTGAGCTGGTCATGGGAGGATAGACAGCATGCAGACATTTCCTTAAATGGAAACCTTTTTCACATGCCGTTTTACTCAAACCATTTATACATTTGAAGTGGGTGATGGACAATCTCCATTGTACAATTCTGTAGCAAATAAGATCTAGCCCTTATTTTGGATGTGGCTGATTGGCATCTATTGTTGTGGTCTTTGAGAATTCTGCTGATGGAGAGACAGAAGGAGTCACATTTTATCAGCCTCTGATGCTAACACTTATTGACGGCTTACTATATACCAAACACTGTGCTGATGCTTGATTGTTTCATTTAATCTTCAGAACAACCTGTCAGGCAGGCATTATTTTGCTGATGAGGAAATTGAGACACAATAATTCAAGTTAACATAGCTATAAGCATTGGAGCTAGACATAAATCCAAACAGTCTGATGAATCCCAAGTGGTTAATTACTGCCTTGAACCACTTTCCCCACAATGCAGCAGGGTTGGGAATCAAGCCAGGGTGGACTTCTTAGAAAGAAACCATGCTCACATCTCAATAGGCTGAGAACAGTGGTTGCTTTAGACAGAGTACATAGGAATTAGGGGAAGAAAGGTGAAGAGGAAATAGGTGGTCACCCTTAGAAACCAATGGATGAGGCAGAGTGTAGAGAATGGGTGTAGACTTTGAAGTCTAATAGGCCTGGGCTGACCCTGGCTTGGCCGTTTCCCTTGCCAGGGGAGTGACCTTGGGCAAATTCTTTCACCAACTTGAGTCTTGGTTTTGAGTTCATACAGTAAGCATTACATATATATATATATATATATACATATGTATATATACACACACACACACACATCCCCACACTTATACACACACACATGTATACTATATACATATAACAATCTCACAGTAATGATCTGAAAAATAAATGAGATGCTGTAAGTGCTTATAAAATTGCATAAAATGTTAGACAGTTGAAAGTATGATTATTATTGTAACTAACATTTATTAAGCAGTTACTGTATGCCAGAAAGTGATCTGAACACTTTATGTGTATTTACTTGTTTAATCTCCCCAATATACAATGAGACGGTACTATTACTACCTCCTTTTAAAGAAGAACAAGCCCAGGCCCGGATGAGCCACAGTTAATGCAGTTAGTGTGTGGCAGGCTGGATCATGAGCACAGATAGCTTGTGAATGGTGCCCATGTGTATCCAGTATTGCTATAGCAACGTCTAGAACATCTTAGGGAGGTCCATGGGTCTTCTCAGCTACAATAAATGGCAATGTATCACTGTAATGATTTCCACACAACTCTTCAGGCAATGAGAAACCGTTTAAAGCATAGCAATATTATCAGGGTAAATTTGAGGAATAAATATTTGTTAAATGAATTATTAAATTAAGAGAAGTCCAGACCAGTTTGTTTATTACCTGGTTTCTTGTACACACTATCAGAACATTATTTGGTGGACACAAAAAATTCACCTAATCTTTTACTTTTGGCATGTACAAGGAAATAGATAAATAAAACACAAGTGGGAATATCCTGCTATTTTTCAGAGGTTCAGCGTTGTTCTTGATCACGTTTGTAGTCTGTTTATCTGGAGAATGCCTTGGTTTAAGATATACACAGTATAAATGCTTTGGGAAGCAGAAATGGATTTCACTTTATTATTCCTTTCACCAATAGAACCGAATCTGTTTGTAATGATTTAATCATTACCAATGAATTATTTGCAGATAACCTCCTACATAAACCAAAAACTTCCAATATGCATTTGCTTGAGACTTTTCTAGTGACCTCTGATCAGATATGTATCTCTCTTTCTCTCTCTCTCTATATATATATGCACACACACACTTTTATATCTGTTTAATATGTATATCCGTTTACATGTGCATAGTGAATTATCACAGCATCAGAACAGATTCTGTTTTATAAGTCTGATGATCACTAGCATTTTAGTTGATTCATGTGCGCTCCATAGTTTGAAATTTCATTTTCTTTAAATGTAGAGGTTTGACTTTTTTTCTTAGATGAGAGTTTATTTAAAAGCCAGACATCCTTCTCACTCTTCTTTCCTCTGTCTCTTCCTTCCTTCTTTCTGCCAATTTCAGTTTGGTTTCTTTGGTCTCAAGCAAGGTACAAAAACTTAGATTAATTAAGAAAAAACATAATGTAAGAAAAGTTAAGTTGAATAGATTTGGGTTTGTTTTCTGAATAGAAACAAAAGCTGAACCACAAAGCTTTTTCATTTCCATCAAGAGTTTGCCATTTTTTGATCTCTGCCTGACCCCCAATCTCAAAGCCATTTCTAAGTGTAATACCAATCCCCAGAGCGATTTCTAAGTATAACTTCTAAGTTTAATTTCTAAGTATAATAATCTCTATAAAAGTTAGCCGTTGTTGGCCAGCCACGGTGGCTCACACCTGTAACCCCAGCACTTTGGGAGGCCGAGGTGGGCGGATGACTAGGTCGGGAGCTTGAGACCATCCTGGCTAACATGGTGAAACCCTGTCTCTACTAAATATACAAAAAATTAGCAGGCTTGGTGGCAGGCGCCTGTAGTCCCAGCTACTCGGGAGGCTGAGGCAGGAGAATGGCATGAAACCGGGAGGTGGAGCTGGCAGTGAGCCGAGATTGCACCACTGCACTCCAGCCTGGGCGACAGAGCGAGACTCTGTCTCAAAAATTAAAAAAAAAAAAAAATAGCCATTGCCATTGTTGTATAATGAACAACTCCAAACTCAGTGGCTTAAAGCAGCAGGCATTTCTTAGCTCACATTGTAGTGTGGCTGGGAAGATCTTTTGTTGTTGGTTGAGAAGAGGCATTTTCCATGCATCTGATGTCTGCTGTTGGTCAGCTGGAGACTGGCTTCTTGGACCTTGGCTGGGTTCTCTTACATCTGACACCTTGCCTTGGAGAAATGAGCATATTAAGGGCCATGGCATCTGTCATTCAAAGGGATGAGAGTCCCTTGTGGGTCTCCTTGGCTTGCTTAAATAAAGGTAGTGGAGGTATAAGAAAATTAACAGAAGGGAGAGAGGACTCACAAGGCCTAGGCTCAGACCAGCATACTGCATCGATTGGCCAAAGTTCATACCAAGGCCAACCCTATTTAAGGTAGGGAGTAGGAGAAATAGACATTACTTATAACAAAGCCACATTGTAAAGGGACATAGTTGTGGTCATTTTCGGTAACAATCCATCATAGACAGGACAACGGGACAAAATATCTTGATGGAGAGACTCACTAAGATACATGTAAATTGGGAATGAAGAACCCTAAAGGAAAGCTAGAGTCTTGTTGCAACCAGAAGAGGAAATTGATGCTAAGAAGATAAAAAACATCTTGCATGTGGTCCTCAAGGGCCTGGGTCTATTGGGAGGTAGTGGTTTACACCATTGAACAAAGATATGTCATTGGGCTGTTTTTATTTAGATCTTCTTATATGAGCTCAATGGGGCCTCTACGTGGAGAGCTCTTTGTTAATCCTGGATTAAACATGAATAACAAGCTTGTTATCCAAGAGGATAAGAAAGCATTCTCAGCAGTGGGTGTTAGTGAGGAACACTTCTTCCTTATCATCGACATCTTCATCCTGTTAAAGCTCAGTTAGTAAAACTTTGGACTTTTATCTGCCCCTTTGGCCTATGCTTTGGTGAAATGACTTACATGGCTGAGATATTTGGAAGGAATCACTGGGGATGCTCACCTGAAGTAACCCTCTATGTCTTCAGAGCTGCAAGAAGGAGAGGCTTGCCCAAGTCCAGCACTGACTGAGTTTGGTAGATATGTCTCTCTGGGTCCAGAGTTTAGTATAATCAAGGCTGCTAGACTAACCTACTGAGGATGTGTCTTCCATCTTGTCCTGCATCTGTATTACGTGCCATGTGTGGCTTTCAGATATTTTGTTTTATTTATTTACTTGCTCACAATCCAGGTAGAGAGGGGATTATGTTTTTGTGGGTCCCCTTGGCAATCCCAACAGAAGAAAGTAATGTGAGCAAAATATCAGCAGCATAAAACAATTTGGGACATTATAGGAATTCTCTGGCTCACATGCCTGGACTGGAGGTATGGAATGGGTCTAAAGCTAGAAGGCACTTGATGGCGAGATAAAACCATACTGAACACTGCCATACTGAACACTGGGTGTTCTACACTGAAGGCAATATATGAGAGGTTTTGTAAGTTGTTGTTGTTAACATTTACAGCAGGTAATGGACATGAAGAAAATGTCAGTATCTTGGAAAATCCACTCCAGACACCATTGTTGATTATGTTCTGCCAGAGTTTCAAACACAATGCAATGGAGCCAAGTCCAAGTAAATACCACCTGATAGATACAAATATGTGTACTCCACAGGATTCAAACAAGCAAATGAAACCAAGTAGCCAAGAAAAAGAGAAAAGTATGAAAGCGAGGCAGAGAGGTAAAGAGAGAGTTTCCAAATAGTACAGGTGATGTCACTGTCCTGCCTCACCAATTAGTATATTGGATTTAGTTTGGCTACTAAATCACAGATCCAAAAGGACAGTGTATGCCCAATACCAGCTTCAATCTGAAATTGTTGATCTCTGAATCTAATCCATTTATCACACAGATTTGATGATTTGCCCCCAAATCTCATATTTTAATGTTCAGTGTCCTTTTTGGCTGCTAAAATTAGCTCTGCTTCTAATGTTCCTTATTTATATTCTATAGGCCAGGCTTGAGAGGAAGGTATCATCCTTAACTCCGCCCGCTTCCTCTCTCCCCTAATTAAATTAGTTATCTAGTTACTTGTTTGTTGTGCCTTAGGAGAGCCCTCATTGCACTTCCATTTTGGTAGAGTACATTATTCATCAGGCCAGTTCTCTGCTCAAAAGTTGTCATTCAACAAGGATATAGAAGAATTGCAATATAAGAACTCTGAAATATTTTTTGTTCCAGTATTTCATACTTCCTCTTATTGAACATGTCCTATGTACCCAAGCTTGGATTGGTGCTTGGGAGATGCCAGATTGGAGGACTTAGGCTCAAGTAAACACCAGATTTGCTCCAAGCCGCTGCCATTCTTGCCTCTGTTTATGCAATATTTTCCCCTGCTGTTGCCATCTGTCTGCTAAACCCTATAGTTTCAGAAAGACACAAATCATCTCTTGTAGTGGAATTTCCCATGATTTTCTGTTCAGAACAAAAGTTGGCAGTATGGCCTATGGGTTGGCCTCCATTTTTTTATAGGTTTATTAGAACAGAGCCATGCTCATCATTTACATATTGTCCATGGCTCTTTTCATGCTATAGTGGCTGGATTGAGTGTTTGGAACACTGGCCCCACCTCTCACAAAGGTGAAAATATTTAATCTCCAGCCATTTACAAGAAAAGTTTGTTGACTCCAGATTTAGAATATTAACCACATAGTGCTTGCCTTTTACCTCCCCTAATAATAAATAATAACTATTAACAATAGTCACCACTGATAGAATAGGAAGACTGACTGAGAACCTAGATAACAGGCTGAATCCTCTTTTAACATTACAGCATTTGATGTTCATGCCATATCTGGGGAGTAGATATGGGATTCACATATTACTGATAAATAAACAAAGGGCTAGACTTGTTCAGCCCTTTGTACTAACACTAAGTGGCAAAAGTGAGATTTGAACTTTTATTTTTCTGACCCTGAAGTCTGCACTCTGACCTTCTCTCTAGCAGATTGTGTGTATCTCTTCTCTCCTGGGCTGAATTTTAATTTTCTCTTTGTACAGGGTTTAGCATAGCGTCTTATGTATGGAATGCGATCACCGTGTTTAATCACTAACTGAATGTACAGCTACATTCATGCATGCAGGGGAAAAGAGGTAGCAAGGGAATCATTTAAAACTATCAGCTGTTTCTTGGCACTCTGAATGTAATCGGGGGAATGGAGAGTCCTTGCTGTTTTTTTTTTTTTAATTTGTTTTTATAATCTAAGCTTCTTGAAGGCAGAGATACATATCTTCATTGAAGCAACCAAAAAAATAAGTCATATCTGGGCTTAGAGAATGCCTAAGAACTAGAATCTAGGAACTAAATTTTCTAGTTATGCTTCAGCTGCAAATTCAGTGTTATCTTGAGCAAAGCATTTATCTCTCTGAGCCCACTTATTAATTTAAACATCAAGAAAATTTTATTTGTTGCTTTTCGAGGTTTTGTGACAAAGCCTATTCACATCTAAGAATCCATGAGCATGACTATAATATGACTTTTAGTACATTTATCATAGAATCATGAGATCGCAAGCCAGAGGGGGGAAAGGAAGAGCTCTAACTTTTGTAAAGTGCCTGCTATGTTCAGGCACAGGTCTGGGTGTATTTCATGTAGTCCTGTGAGGAAGGTGCTATCATGATTAGAATAAAGGGAAGGTTCAGAGGGGTTCACAAGGTTTCCTAAATCAAGCACAACATGAGTGGTCTAGCAGGGATTCCCACCCAAGTCAGATCATGACACATCATGTGCTATTCCCACTATGTCAAGGTTTGATACACCATGCCATACCACATTTGGCACTAAATGAGGCTGGAGTTCGTTCTTTTGTTTGCAGCTCAAGGTAATTGATCTGAAAGTGATGGAAAAAGTTAAAAGTACAACAGAAGCATACAGCATTATTAGAGTGAGTCTTCAATTTTCAGATCTTCTGAACCACAGGCTGCCTGATATTGAATTCTGTTGTTTTAAGTGATAAATCTTATCAATTCTCTTAAACATAATACTTCATTTTTTCTTCCTCTTACTACCACCAGCCTCTGAGCCTGGGCCTTCGTGGTTTTTGTCTTTTAGAACAGGCCACTAGAGGCTCTGTCCAATCCTATAAACAAACCTTCAAACTTTTCCAAAGTAATCTTTATATGTATCAAAGCTGGTTATGTTATGCCCAAATTAGGGAAAAAGTTAAATGATTAATTTAGCACCTGGTTCATGTCTGTGAAAATAACATAGCATTTTATTTCATTATATTCTCTGCTGATATATATATTGTGTATATATACATATATCTATATATACACACATATAAGAATATGCAACACAATATATATCATATAAAAACATAGACACAAAAATCAGTAATAATAGTCTATGTGTGAATATCTCATAATTTCCATTCTTCTATATTACTTCAATTAACTCTCCCTCACCAGCCTGTGAAGAAGCAGTACTGATCCATATTTTATAGACAAGGAATAGAGGCTCAGGAAAGTTAAAACGCTTGCCAACTATAACTAACCTTTCCTGGCTTTATTATGACCAGGCATGCCTCCAAATATTTCACATATGTCAGCCCATTGTATCTTCATGGGGTTGAAGCCAGATGGGAGACAGTCTCTCCAAACCAAATTCTATCATCTTCCTTCACACATTCCCACCTTTCCGTGTGAGGTCCTGACCTGTTATTTCTCTCCTGCTTTGTTTCTCTTGGGATTGCTTATTTTGTGGGATATTTTGTCTTATAATCAAAACAGAATATAGTGTAAAGAATGTCACATGGGCAACAATTACATGGTGCTTTATAGGTTAGGAATCAACCTTGGTGGAAATGTTTGATATTTTCCTTTTCCTTACAGTAACCAAAGGATATGATTATCTTTACACTTAAATTGTACAAGTTAAAACAAACAAAAAAACAGAAGTTCAAGAAAGCCTTATATATCCTTAGTACTAGTCCACATGTTTTCCCTTCTTATTGCTATTACTCTCTGTCCACACTCTGTGAATGACCAATTATTTGTCCTGTCTCAATATTCTTTACCAATTTTAAAAGCTTATCAGATAAAAGAGAAGATACCAGCCAGTCCAAATAGAGTAAGCATTTAACCTCCTACCTCTTCACTTCCACCTTGGTGTTATACCAGCAGACAACACAGGTTTCCAGGGCTGAAATTAGGGAGATTATATTTTATGATGATGAAAATCTCTCTTTGGAGGGTAGCATTTTACCTTGTGTGCAGTGAAAATCTGTTCTGACAGTTCCAATTATGAGAAATACTCCACCACTAACAGTTTGGCCGTGACTCACCTCCAAGTGTTTCTGTCTGCAACATCTGTCCAGTTTGCCTTTTCTTTTTTAAATCACAATTTAATTTTACATGGAGGATGCTTGTATAAAGCAAGACCCACACACCACTGTTTTATCAGGGAACCATTTAAAACAAGCATGTGATTTGGGATACAGAAAATACTTCAGCCTCCAAAACTTTTCTAAACAGATTCTGGTCTTGTGTATCATTTCTGCAGTGGAGTAATAGGGCTAAGAGCTGAATTTTATGCTCTCAGTAACTGAGAAAACTAGTAGACGATGTACTTGTATTCATAAACCATGTTCCTAGCAGAATAATGTATCTCTCCGACTCTTGAACTTGACGAGGGACTGCACACCAAGGCCTCTCTAAAAACCTAAGTAAAAAAATCTGAATATATTTTAAAATCCTCAGTACTTTAACTCATCTATACCCCGATCTAGAATCATACAGTCTCTAATTAGTGAGATTTCTTAGGATCATCTCCTAGATCAGCCTCTAACTACTGTTTGACCTTGGATATGTGTCTTAACCTTTCTGGGTCTCAATTTCTGCATCTGTAAAAAAGGGCTACTAATGACACTTACACATTTTGGTGGCAGATTAAATAAAACTGAGTTAATTTATTTCATTTTAAGTGTAGAACACTGTGACTGACACAAAGCAATTGTATAAAAATAGTAGTTATTATTATTAGACATGATTAGACATGGAGTCTACTAAAAGTTTACTAAATTAGTCTTGAATACAGTTGGACAATACACAATTCTGTAAACAGAATTTTCCGTTACTATAAAATTATAGAGAAGCCACTGCAATGTAGTGAAAAGAATAAATGTATTTCTTATCAGACATCCTGGCTTTGAGTCACTGCTCTCTGGCTTATTAGTGGGCAAGTTTTCCCATCACTCTGAGGTTTGTGGACGTTCATTGGTAATCATGGATAGTACTAATAATTACTGCCTGAGTTTGTCATGAGGACCGTATCTGTGGATACATTCTCCAGGGCAGTGTTTTTCAAATTTTAAATCCAAAAGCTTTTATTCAAAGGACTTTTCAAAGAGATCCCAAAGAATAAGCAAAGAAAACAAATAATAACAGAGCTGAAGTTATGGGCTTAAAACAGGGATGAATGAGAGAAAGCCCAGGTTGCTCTGATCCCACCCATCCCACACTTTACCCCATTTTCTTCCCAGCAACCAAACAGTTATAAAAGCATTTCTCCAGGAGAAGGAAACTGTGAACCAATAAAAGATTATCATGCCACAAGGCATGAGTATGCTGGAAAATTTCTCCTCTGTCCCTCTTTTTGTGGTTGCAAATATTTCTACCATGCATCATACTCTTCCTGGATTTGGGAAGAGGATCCTAGTGACCCTAACTAGGGAGGCTTTTGGGAAGACCAAGGCTTTTTCAGAGCTCCGGGGTAACCAGACTTTGCACCAGTAAGCACTGTTTAGGCTACAGATGGTGGTGAAGAAAACGTGGAAAATTGGCATCTGGCAGCCACTGAACTGAGAACAATCCACAGAATTAGGATTTTCATGGTACAGTCCTGGTATTATGAAAGTAATTTCTGTTTATCAAGCTCTATTTGATTGACTTTTCCTCAAATGACTAATTTCATTGATGGTTAACACATTTGATTGTCAAGGAAGAGACAATAAAATAATGTTAAAATTGAGAACTTTCAAGACCAATTTCTTTGAAAATCTTTGTTTTACAAACAGAGATGTTAACACCAGGGAATTAAGCGACTTTTCCAACTATCATACATAGTAAAGTGACTTGGCTCAATCTGAGTGTGCCTTGGGGAAATTAGTCAGAAAAACTCTGTTGTTGTTAAGATGGTGGAGTGATCTCTCTGGCTGACTTTCACACCTTTAATGTGGGTGATAAAGAAGAGAAAACACACATATTTACTTTTGAAAGAGGTTCAATCAGAGCTAGAACGATAGATAAGTTGATGAATGTATAGATAGATAAATAGATGGATAGATAAATAGGTAGATAGATGGATAGATAGATGGTGGATAGACAGAGGGATAGATAGATGATAGATGAATGGATAAATGGATAGATAGATAAATGGATAGATGACAGATGAATGTTTAACATCTTTGATAGACTCCAATGTGTCAGATGGTGTTCTAAGTGCCTTATGCATCATGTTTTATTTACTTTTCACAACAGCCCCATGAAATTATTTTATATCATTATCCCCATTTTTCGGATGAAGAAATTGAGGCACTGAGAAGTTAGCTATTTTGCATAAGGTCAACCAGCTAGTATAGCAGAGTTGAATAAAACTTGGGAAATCTGACTCCATACCCCTGATATATAACTACTTTGACATCCTACTGAGGAGAGAGATCCTAAACCCTCCAGAGTGGGCTTGGGACATAGGGAGAGGGTGGGACATCATATATGGTCCCTTGGTGTGACGAGCTGATCCCCAGGTATCACCTCCAAGCCTTGACCACCAGTCTGGAGCTTACTGTCCTACACACTCACCCTCTTCCTTCTACCCCTCCTGCCACACACACATCACTGCAGTCTTGTGTCCCTCTGGACCTCAGTTTCTACCTCTCTTTCTTTGGAAATGTCTGTTTTTCCCCCAGTCATTCTTGCAACTCATTCTTGTTTAGGTTGTGAGTTGTAATATTCCCCCTTCACTTGTTTCCATGGCTAGATTAGGTAAGATAGAAGTCAGGGCCCCAGGGATGTCCTTATCCAGTGCCAAAAGTACAAGTGACAGCTGACTTTCCAGTTTCCAGATGATGTTGGAACCCATCTGGATGGCAACTCCATCTCTATGCTGGTGTCTTGCCTGGGAGGTGAAGGTCACATGGGGAAGGTGAGGGAGCTGCCATGTTTAAGAGAGTTGTATCTTAGGGGCCTGGGAAGGCTGGCTGAGATGGAGCCTGACAAAAGAATTTTCCCTCATGGTAGGAAGATGATGCTTGCCCAGGAAACACTGGTAGAGAAACATTCTGGTCTTCAGCTGTATCCCTGGCATATCAATATGACCACATTTATATGGAGGGGACACATTTATTTAGCCAGCTGAAGTTCCCGCAGCTTTTCTGGCATAGCCTCCCCATATGTTTGTCTGTGCTGCTAGGCCTAGAATTTTCCACTTTGTCCATGAAGGGACTTTTCACCATGGCTTATGCCCCTCCCCAAAAAATAGACAATTATAAAACTGTGCCATGACTGCTACAATAGGGTGCTGTTGCGGTACTCTGGGATTATAAAATAGTACTGAAGGTTGGAGTCAGCAAAGACTTTTTGAGACTAGGAATCCCTAGCATTTAAAAATCCTGCTGAGTTTCTCACACATGCCCCACACTATTGTGCTTTCAGCTCTTGCAAGTTTGTTTCTTAGCTCTTGTGACTATTGCTGGATCTCCCCTGTCTCTGTGCCTGTGCCTGCTTGCTGCTCCTGTTTGTGCCTGTTTGTCAGTGATATAGCTCAAGAGTTTGCTGCTTCCCATTGGCTCAGGAGAGAGCAGCCTCTCACTTCCTGATAAGCCATGTGTGGTGTTTCCTCCTCTGTTTGCCTGGCTCTGCAGCTCTCCCCATTTCTCTTTATCTTGGTGTCAACAAAAAGAGTCAAACTCTGTAAAATATTCAAAGAGATTTATTGTGAGACAAATATGAGTGACCATGGCCCGTGACACAGCTCTCAGGAGGTCCTGAGAACATGTGCCCAAGGTGGTCCAAGTGCAGCTTGGTTTTATACATTTTAGGGACACATGAAACATCAATCAAATAAAGAAATACATTGGTTTGGCCCAGACAGGTGAGGCAAATGAAAGTGGGGGCTTCCAGGCTATAGGTAAATTTAAACATTTTCTGGTTGACAATTGGTTTAGTTTGTCTAAATACCTGGGATTGATAGAAAGGAAATGTTCAGATTAAGACGAAAGACTGTCGAGACCAAGGTTCCTTTGAAGTCTTATAGTGGCCGCCCTTAGAGACAACAGATGACAAATGTTTCCTATTCAGATCTTTAAAAGATACTACACTTTTAGTTAATCTTTTTAGGATTGGGAGGGCCTGGAAGAAAAAGATCTAGCTGTGTTAATAGACATTCTTTACAGATGCAAATTTTCCCCCACAAAGGACAGCTTTGCAGAGCCATTTTAAGATATGGCAAATAAACATGTTTTGGGGTAAAATATTTTGATTTGCTTCCTTTTCTTGTAACGTTATACTACACTCAGGTTGGAAAGTCAAGTCATGATATACAGGTTAAATAAAACCCATCTGATGAGAATTTATGGTTGGTAGGGCATGACTCCCCAGGCCCGTTAGACAGGAATTTGGACAAGATAAAAAAAATCAGAGCTTAGTCCTCACTGGTCTTACAGACCTTCTTTCTACAGGCCTCATTTTCTACTATAAAAAGGAAGAATATTTAAAACATAAAAAGTTCCTTTCTAATTAAGGTCCAGACCCACTCAAGATGGATTGCCCTTTTGTAGAAATACATTGCTATAGAATGGGTTCCTAAGAAGCAGATCCTGAGACAAAGTTCAGGGTACACGACATTTATTCAGTAGTGATCTTGATACCAGTGCCCCCGGAAGGAACAGGAGGAAAGCAGCATAAGGCAGAGAGACAAGTAGAACCTTCCACACAGTCCATGTGACGCAAATGCAGCTGGTCCTACGGGAAGGTGTGGAGCTGCTATGGCTCTTCAGACTTGTCCCAAGTTGGACCAAGATGACCAGATCCCTACTATAGTCCCACATCAATCAGTCACTGGATATGGGTCACCCTAAGATGGTACATAATCTTGGAAAAGGTAGTTCTCGGCAGCTAAAACAATCCTTGAAAGGGCTAAGAGCTAAAAGTTGTGTACTGACAGCACTCCCAGCAGAGGGGGCAGTATGGCCTTCGTGCAAGGCTGATGTAGTTGGTGCATCATAGGGACCCTACCCTTGTTAAAATCCCCCCTCTGTTAAACCTAGGATTTATTATTATTTAACCACTCTATGTCCAACATTACTTAGGACTGTCCTTTGAGGTCCATTCCTACACAAGATGGATTGTCCGTTTGTAGAAATGCATTGCTACAGAATGGGTTCCTACGAAGCAGATCCTGAGACAAAGTTCAGAGTGCAGGACATTTATTCAGGAGTGATCTGGAGATTGGTGCCCCTGGAAGGTACAGGATGAAAGCAGCATGGACACACTAAAAACTTAGTGTGTCCATTGAGGTCCTCTGGAAAGCAGAGGCCAAGATAGAGTTACAAGGAATGTATTAGGGGGAGGCGTGCCTGTGAAGGATAAAAGGTGGAATGCATGAGGGTAGGTGGGGAAAGTCGGCCAATCTCAGGGTAGGTCTGGAATCAGGGAGAGAGAGAGGTA
The DNA here is from genome assembly GCF_009828535.3 of Hylobates moloch. NCBI lineage: Eukaryota > Metazoa > Chordata > Mammalia > Primates > Hylobatidae > Hylobates > Hylobates moloch. The sequence goes on along the minus strand of NW_026652292.1, from coordinate 74,645,376 downwards.
GAGCCGCAGGTGGCAGAGCAGCTCTGAGAGAGTCTTGGTCAATGATTGGGAGTCCAGATTAAAGCAGAGATTCTGCCTAGGCAGGATAGCCATCCCTAGTATCTGCAATGTGCTCAGTTGATGACTAGAAGCAGCACTAGGAGGGTGTGATCTAAGAGTGCACTCTGCAGAAGATCCCAAAGATGTGGCTGCTGGAGGCTGCAGTTTCACTCCTTGCAGCAGGCTGCCTCATGAAGGGAGTGCTGGGTGGCACACCTTCATGGCTCTTGCAAAGAAAGACCAAAAAATGCCTAAGACAGCACCTGACCTTATATGATGGTGTAGCCAGTGTGCTTTGGGAAATCCACTATGATTCTCTCTCTTTGATAATTGTCCCATCCCACACTGAAGCAGGGTGAGCTGGAGTATCATGCAACATTTTAACCATGGAATCTTTCTCCAGTGGATACTAGGAATAGGAATGGAATCTTTAAACTGTGAAAGGAAAATAAATCTTGGGGCCCCCAAATCACTAAGCTAAAGGGAAAAGTCAAGCTGGGAACTGCCTTGGGCAAACTTGCCTCCCATTCCTCTGCTCACTGAGATAAATGCATATCTCCTTGCCTCCTTTGGAAAGACTATTCAGAAACTCAAAAGAATGCAACTGTTTGCCTCTTCCCTACCTGTGACCTGGAAGCCCCCTCCCTGATTCGAGTTATCTTGCCTTTCCAGACAGAACCAATGTACATGTTACATATATTGATTGATTTCTCATGTGTGCCTTAAATGTATAAAACCAAGCTGTGCCCCGACCACCTTGGGCACATGTCATCAGGACCTCCTGTGGCTGTGTCATGGATGTACATCCTTAACTTTGGCAAAATTAACTTTTTTAATTAACTGACACCTGTCTCAGATATGCAGGGTTCATAAAACCAATTAAGCTAAACTTAACTTTTGTATATTTGAAAATTTAGAAGTAGAAATCTTTATTACCCTGCTGATAAAGACATATCAGAGGCTGGGCAATTTGCCAAAGAAAGAGGTTTAATTGGACTTACAGTTCCAGGTGGCTGAGGAAGCCTCACAATCATGGCAGAAGGCAAGAAAGAGCAAGACACGTCTTACATGGATGGCAGCAGGCAAGGAGAGAGAAGTTGTGCAGGGGAGCTCCTCTTTATAAAACAATCAGATCTTGTGAGACCTATTCACTGTCATGAGAATAGCATGGGAAAGACTTCCCCATGATTCAGTTATCTCCTGCCAGGTGCCTCCCACAACACATAAGAATTCAAGATGAGATTTGGGTGGGGACACAGCCAAACCATCAAATATTCATTGTGTCTATTTATAATCATGGTAGCACAGTGGTTTAAAGGCAGACTTTGGGGCAAGACTGCCTGGGAGTAAATCCTGTTCCAGCCACTGTCTACCCCCAAGACTGATGTACTTCGGCCACCTCTGAGTATGTAACCTGCTGTCAATGGAGACCACTATTGAACCCTGATATATACTCTTTCAATTGGCCACTTGCTGTGTGACTACATGATTGGCCATGACTATGCTGGGCTCCTTTCATCTCAAAAAGGGCAATAGTTCATTCTCACAGTAATGGACACTTATTCCTTGCAGAAAAGTCTTTGCCTTTTCTTCTCACAGAACCTCAGATAGAATCTCTCTTGTGTGACTTTCAGAGTTTCAGACTGAGTCATGGCATCCTAAAGAGCAGAGCATCTGACCAGGAGTTGTAGTTCATGGCAAAGGAGCTATGGGAGTGAATCTATGACCAGAAAAGTCCATGATCATATCACACATGGTGCCGTCCAGAGTCTGCAATCTAATTTCATATAAGAATGTCTGCTGAAGTCTCAGCCAGGCCAGCTCAGAGGCAATACTCTAAGTGTGGGGTGCCATCCTTCAGGAGGCAGTGTACTCGCTGGTCAGAGAACCCTACCAGTCCCTGTATCCTTCATAGGGGAAACAGACTTACCTAAGTCTGAGAATCAAAATATGGAGCAAGAATGGCCTCAGTTACCATTGTTTTCAATGACCCACGGAAAGACTTTGTGTTTCTTGTCCCTGCAACTCTGTGTTTGATAGGGTGGAGAGGTTATATCCCCAAAGTGGGTGTATTCCTTCCAGGGGTCACTTCAAAGGCCCCACTGAACTATATGCTATGGCTACTGTCTGGAAACTTTGGACCCTTCATGTCCAGATTCAGAATGAGAGAAGGGTCACCATCTAGGCTGGGGTGATGGACACTGATTAGTGGTATTTACTGTGGCTTCTGTTGTCCAGTGGAAGTGAGGAGGTCTATGAATAGACCTCAAGTGATCTAGTTGGGCTTCCTTAATAGCTCCTTGCCCCAGTGTGACTATGTAAGTCCAGCAAACCTAGTCAGAGAAGGGAATGGTTTCCACAGCCCAAGCCACCCAGGAATTAAGGTTTGGGTCACCATTCCCAGGTAAGCCACTGTGATGATTAATTTTATTTTTGTGTCAATGTGGCTAGGCTACAGAGTCAGGCTGTTTAATCAAATGCTAGGTCTTGCTGTGAAGGTATTTTGTGGATTTGGTTAACATCTACAATCAATGCACTTTAAGTGAAGTAAATTACCTTCAATAATTTAGGTGGGCCTAATGTGTCAATCAAAGGTGTTAAGAGCAGAAACTGAGGTTTCCTTGAGGAAGAAGCAGAAAATTCTGCCAGTGGACTGCAGAAGTAGCTCCAGCCTGAGTTTCCAGTCCACCAGCCTGCCCTGCAGATTTCAGACTTGCCTAGCCAGACTCTACGATTGAGTAAGCCAATTCCTTAAACTACACAGAGAACCATTAGTCCTGTTTTTCTGGAGAACACTGACTGATATAGCCACCCAGACCAGCAGATGTGATATAGCCACCCAGTCCAACAGAGGGGAGTTTAGAACGATTAACAGAGGTGGGAATGATGACTGTCTGTTGCAGCCCCAAGAGCAACTGCAATGAATGTTGTGCCTCACATCATGCTTCTCCTAGGCATGCCTTAGCCAATGATGGAACATGACAGGAGTACTAGAGCCCAGTACTTCCAACACAGGACTTCTCTAAGGGACATTGCAACAGAGTTCCCTACTGTGTTGATGGAGACTTATAGATCTGTATCATGGCAGGGGCTCTCCCTGCTCAATCTTGCTTCCCTCTTTTATTTTCACGGGGGTCAGATCTGCATCAGAGTTGGAAAGATTTTCTTGCCCAATTCTTCTCTTGCCTCTCCTTTTCCTTTTACAGGCCTTACTCCCTAGTAAATTGCTTGCACTCCTACGTTTGTCTCAGCATGTGCTTCCTGGAGGACCCAGCAGACACCATATCCTTCTGTCCTTATAAAACATTTCCCATTTCTGTGTAAGTTAGCCCTAGTTACTATCTATTTCTTGAACTACAAAGAGGTTTAACTTGAAAATATCTTATATTTCTTTGCCTTCATTATGTTTCTGGGATCCTTTAACATTTACTTGCCCTTTGCTCATCTTAAATCTAACATGACCTACACCCAAGTTGCAACTGGTGACTGATTGTCTTTTATGTGTTGTTCATAATTCCTGCCTGCTTCCCTTACTCCTCCAACAAGGTTCTAAGCTCTGAAATAAATCTGGATATATCTTCTACCTTTTCTATATTTCTACTGGGGCCTGGGACAACAGCAGTATGTGTAAGTGTGTGTGCATGCACATGTGTGTCTACACTGGAGAGATGAGATTAAATAGTCAAGGTAAGGTCATATTTTTTGAAAATAAAATAAATATTTGCATACTTGCTGTAGCAGAAAACAGTTTGCACTTATATTTGCAGATGGATCATTCTGGATTTATTTAGAAAAACTGGGAAATGCTCTTCTCTGGAGAAAAGATTCCAAAGATTTGTTGCATACATAAGCCTTTTAGACTAAATATTGACAGCAGCCTCCTAAGTGTAGAGTACTTTCAAGTGTCAAGAATCATGCAAACACACCATATAATCAGTGCAAGACGTTCTTGTTTTAACTTTTAGGGTCAGACTACCTACATTTTAGGTCATGCGGACTTAAGCTTAGTCTAGAAACTAGTTATCCACATTGCATCCCAGGTTTCTCTTTTGTAAATAGAATTTAAAGCATTAGGAACGTTTCCAAAACAATGCCAATAGGCCAGACAGAGCCTCCATTCAAGAATTATTTGATCAACAAATGTGCTGATCCTGTGAATTAGGCATTTTCTTGAGCACTGGACATGGAGATTTTAAGAAATACACATACATTCTGACCTTAAGGGATGGGCAGTTAATTGAGCTAGTTTTAAATTTAGATGCATAGTCTCTTTGGGTTAATAAAAGCATTCAGAATTAGAGTTAATAATAGGTTCTGTTACTTATCAGTGCTACCTACTTAGGAAATAAATTAACTTTTCTGAGCTTCTTTTTCATCTTTCACATGTGGATTAAAATGCTTATTTCCTGAGATTGTTATGAATACAAAATGAGACAATGCTGTGTAAAGCACATGATAAAATATCCAAAATATACAGGATGCACTTTTCCTTAAAATATTGCTTTAGCTTCCGTTCTTCACCACCCAATCACTGATATTCACTTACATACACACACACCCCCACACACAAATATGTTCTCTCAATATACAATTTGGTAGAATTGTCACACAAAACAATTTTTACAATTAATATATTTCCTGAAATCAAAGGGTAAACATTTAAACTGCAATTATGAATGAAATAAGAGCACATTCTCTTTCTAATTTTGGCAACCTGCTATGGCTGGAAAGGTCTGGAAGAAAAGAAGTAAGATTTTCCAACAACCAAACAGGTTAATGCTGGGTGATGGCATTCTGCTCCTAGAAGACTATGGTATTTGCTAATGTCCCAAACTACCTGAGATCTCTGTGGTCATCTACCTTTAACTTTGACAGAAGTCTTCAAGAACAGGAAAATATCTTTACCAGCATAATAGCTCGAGTTTCTGGAGAACTGGCTTTGACACTTGCCCCTTCTGAGAACTTGTACAAGTTGGCTATCCTCTCTCCGCTTCACTCTCCTCTGTAGTAAGAGGTGACTAATGATGCCTCCATTGCAGGCTTGTTCTGAGGATCCAGTGAACACTAGTATAAGAAAAACCTGAAGGCCGGGCGCGGTGGCTCACGCTTGTAATCCCAGCACTTTGGGAGGCCGAGGCGGGCGGATCACGAGGTCAGGAGATCGAGACCACGGTGAAACCCCGTCTCTACTAAAAATACAAAAAAAAATTAGCCGGGCGTGGTGGCGGGCGCCTGTAGTCCCAGCTACTCGGAGAGGCTGAGGCAGGAGAATGGCGTGAACCCGGGAGGTGGAGCTTGCAGTGAGCTGAGATTGTGCCACTGCACTCCAGCCTGGGCGACAGAGTGAGACTCCGTCTCAAAAAAAAAAAAAAAAAAAAAAAAAAAAGAAAAACCTGAGAGCAAAGACTAGTGCTGTCCAGCTCATAGCTTTATTTTCTTCCTTGGTTTATTATTCATGAATCATCGTCTGTCGTATAGCTCAATTGCCAAAGCCCCATCAGTGTGGGTCAACAAAATATAGTTACATGTCTATTAAATATCCAAATTAGAGTGGCTTTAAAACTCTACTTATTCACATAGCATAAACTCAGCTTTTTTCTTCCCCAAATGTCTAACCTGTGTGGCTTAGGGGTCAGTTAGTGGATCCTCTGTTCTTACTTTAAACTGTTAATAGAAGGAGAAGTGAATGCCCTTAGTGTTTATGTTTGCAGCCACCAACCCCACAGACAGTCCCTCCTTCTGCTCTTGCTGCACTAGGGCCACCGTCTCACAGCTGGTATTGACCATCTGCTGATGTTCTAAAACCCACAACAATGTGCGTCCCACTGAGCTGTTGGCTGGTATCCCAGGTGCCTTCCTTTCTGTTCCTCCTGCCCCACCTCCTAGGCCATGGCAGGGAGATAGTTCTTTTAGAGTGCTGCTTAGCTATCCTGTTTAGGCCTCCAGATACATCTTTGATGGGACAATGTTTTAGATTTGCACAATCTAACCATTTTCCCTTGAGACATGCATTCACAGTGCCTGAGTTCTGATCTGGACAGCTTTTAGTAATGGCTGCATATTAGCGAGGCAACCAGTACTCACTGCCCATCTCCACCCCATGGTCTTCCCTTGGACCCTTCTCTTGGAGACTCCTCTTAGGGCTGCCCAGTCCTTCCTGTGTCCTGGGTCAGGGTCACTATAGTCTATCAGACCTTTTATAACTTTGGACTTTGAAGGGAGGTAGACGAAGTTTTGATTATTTTCTTCCCTCTGTGCCCTTCTAACCATATGAAAACTTTTGGAATCCAGGAGATACATGATTTGCATCCCTGTTCTATGTTCTTTGGGAAATAATCTGAGCCCCAAATGCCAGTGGACACATCGGATGTTGGATGAGGGCACTTCCTCTTGAAACCAGCTCAGAGGCAACCAGATTTCCCTGATCCAAGCCTCTCTCAACTTTCTAAGGCTAAAGTATTTGAGCAGGGATTGTAGAATAAACAAGCCACTATGCAGAAGCAGGTTGGAAAGCATTATGGGCAGATGGAAGGTACAAAGATGAAAACTCATGCTGCATTTGGAAAGCAGCAGGTATTTCATTGCATGCAGAATGTAAGGTGAGCAGCGGGACCATTAGCAGATGAGCTTGAAAATGTGCTGGACTCTGTAGAACTTGGAAAGACTGTGAATGCTATATTAGGGAATTGGGAGTTTATCCAGTGGCTATTGGGGCCACTGTTAGAGATTACTTAGCACACAGCAATGGTGCTGGGTTAATCAGATGAGGCCAGGCATTTCTAGCGTGTAAGCCCTTTCTACTTCCAGGCTTGTACACATGGCGTACCCTGCAAACAGGGCAGGCCAAAGGGCATCTTATATAACAGGATGGCACCACATCCACATGGACTGAGATTGCTGTGTGTTTCTCCTTTAAACACATCCTTTTCTTCAACCTCTTTCTTTCTTTCTTTCTTTCTTTCTTTCTTTCTTTCTTTCTTTCTTTCTTTCTTTCTTTCTTTCTTTCTTTCTCTTTCTTTCTTTCTCTTTCTTCTTTCTTCCTTTCTTCCTTTCCTTTCCTTTCCTTTCCTTTCTTTCTTTTCTTTCCTTTCTTTCCTTTTTTCTTTCCCTTGCAGAATTGGATGGAGAAGCCATCTTAACATTTTGAAAGAAAAAAAAAATCATCTTGCTAATGTCTGCTTACATTGATTGATAAACAATTATAGTTTCAAATACTGTTAAAGCTAGAAGTGAGCATGAAGGGAAGCAGCCTTGAACTTTTCACATACACACTGTAACTTTACAGCTCTTACTGAACTTTTCTGTTTATAGATCTATACTTATGACTAGGCTTCATACTTCTTGAAGGTAGGATTTATATTTTAAATTACTGTGTTCCCAGCCCGTACTTTTGTGCCTAACTCGTAACAGGTATAGTAACTGTTTATTCAATGAAGAAATAAATGGGCAAATCCACTACTATAGTCTCCTTGTTGATGAGCAACTGAGCATGAGATTATTTAGAATCTCTTGTCAATTTCTTTACTCTGGAGCTGACTGTCACAGCATCCTCTTCTCTATATAGGGTTATAGGTTGGAGGGAGCTAAGGATGAATATGTGCCCTGTGAGAAGGTTAAAGGGAAGAAGCAGTCATCACCTTCTGAATGCTATCACTGGCTACAGGAGATGAGAGCCCAATGCAGAGTTGCCAGGAGTTTCCTGCTTGTCCGTTGTCTTCCCCACTGTGTGTCCAGTTCTCTTTTCTCATCATTGGTCCTGAGAAGCACTCTGACCCCTCACCTACCACCAAAGTGCTTTACTGAAAATTTAAAGAGATAAATCTATAAAGAGCTAAGAAGCTTCCATGGACTTCTCTATACCCGCCTCCTCTACAGTCCCAATTCAGCAGCTGGGTGTGCCAGTTTCAAGATTTTCTTGCAAGCTCTGACTCTCTCATCCATGCCAGGGCTGGCTAGGGCACACCAGCTGTCTAAGGTCTAATTCTTATGAATCTCTACTTCAATAAAATTCATAGAAGTTCTGTTACTCTGAATGAACTCTAACTGATATGCGTGTATAGCACATTTTATTTAGAATATAAATATGGCTTATAAACCTGTATAAGTTTTATTCTTCTTCTTTTTCTTTTCTTTTTTTTTTAGATGGAATCTTGCTCTGTCACGCAGGCTGGAGTGCAGTAGCGCAATCTTGGCTCACTGCAACCTCTGCCTCCTGGGTTCAAGATATTCTCTTGCCTCAGCCTCCTGAGTAGCTGGGATTACAGGCATGCGCCACTAGGCCTGGTTGATTTTTGTATTTTTAGCAGACAGGGTTTCACCATGTTGGCCAGGCTGGTCTCGAACTCCTGGCCTCCGCTAATCAGCCTGCCTTAGTCTCCCAAAGTGCTGAGATTAAAGACGTGAGCCACTATGCCGGGCCAAGTTTTATTATTCTTAAAGTTTGATCATTTCTATGGCTTCATAAGCATACAAACCCACTGGAGGAAGGAATCATTGCTGTAGTTATGAAACACTAGCTTTTGGCCCCATTTTTTCATTAGGCTTCCCTGTTCTCATTGGCCCTGGAATTTTAGTTGGAGTTATTTCACAAGTAAAAAGGTAGATCCTGAAAGATGTCATTCTTACCCAGATCAGGAAAACCACAGCTGAGTGTTTCTTATAAGCTCCAAAGCGTGTGTCCATTGTGGTCAACCACAGCAATCATGTCCTCATAGCCTGCGTAGTTCACAGAGGAGAGGGGGAGGTGGGGCTGTGGCAAATGCTGAAGAGCCTGTCTCTGAGTCAGAATTAAGTTATGCAAGCACATGCAAATACACACACACACACACACACACACACACACACAGGCACATACTGCAGTTCAATTAGGGAAGAAGAGCCTCCATGAGAATTATGGAATCAGAACTTCATAGGAATTAGACCTTAGAAAACTGGTTTGCACTCACCAGCCCCAGTGCTGGTGAGCAAGTCAGAGCTTGCAGGGAAACTTCAGAGGCAGACACATTTATTCACTCAGTTGGAACTGTGGAGGAAGCTGGTACAGAAAAGTCAGTGGATATCTCTTTAACATACTAATTCAATTTTTTGGGATATATACCTAGCAGTAGGATTGCTGGATTATATGGTAGTTCCATTTCTATTTTTGAAATTTTGCAGACCTCCATAATGGCTATGCTAATTTGCATTTCCCTTGAAAGGTGTGCTAGGGTTCCTTTTTCTCCACATCTTCACCAACACTTGTTACCTTTTGTAATTTCTTTTATCATAGCCATTCTAACAAATATAAGAAGGTACCTTGTTGTGGTTTTAATTTGCACTGTCTTCATAATTAGTGGTGTTGAACATTTATTTATACACCTGTTGGCCATTTGTATGTCTTCTTTTGAGAAACGTCTATTCAATTCCTTTGCCCGTTTTTAAATCAGGTTATTTGTTTTCTTATTATTGAGTTGTTTGGGCTTCTTATGTATTTTGGATGTTAACCCATTATCAGATCCATGGTTTGCAAATATTTTCTTCCATTCCGTAGGTGGTCTTTTCACTCTGTTGACTGTTCTCTTCACTGTGTAGAAACTTTTAAGTTTGATATAATGTTGTTGGTCTATTTTCACTTTTGTTGCCTGTGCTGTAGGGGTCATACCCAAGAAATAATTGACTAGAGCAATGTTGTGGAGCTTTCCCCCTATGTTTCTTCTAGTAGTTTTACAGTTTAATTCCTTAATCCATTTTGAGTTAATTTTTGTTTAAGGTGTGAGATGAGGCTCTAGTTTCAGTATGTCAAAAAACATACCACTCCCCTGTTAATTGCAACTTTATTCACAATAACCAAGATATGGAATCAAACTAAGTGTCCATCACTGGAGGAATGATAAAGAAAATTTGCTATACATACACAATGGAATACTACTCAGCCTTGAAAAGAAAGAAATCATGTCATTTGAGACAGCTTGTGTGAACCTGGAGGACACTATGTTAAGTGAAATAATTCAGGTACAGAAAGACAAATACTGCACGATCTCACTTTTATGTGGAATCTAAAAAAAAATCTTAAATTCGGTCGGGCACAGTGGCTTATACTTGTAATCCCAGCACTTTGGGAGGCCAAGGCGGGTGGACCGCCTGAGTCCAGGAGTTTGAGACCAGCCTGGCCAACATGGTGAAACCCCGTCTCTACTAAAAATATAAAAGCTAGCTGGGTGTGGTGGGTGCCTGTAATCCTAGCTTCTCAGGTGGCTGAGGCAGGAGAATTGCTTGAACCCAGGAGACAGAGGTTGCAGTGAGCCAACGTGGTGCCACTGCACTCCAGCCTCGGCGACTGAGTAGAGACTCCGTCTAAAAAAAAAAAAAAAATCTTAAATTCACAGAAACAGAGAATAGAATGGTGGTTACCAAGGGCCGTGGGGGATCCAGTTGAGGATACATTAATGGGTCAACTGCCTCTTCGAACAAAAAGATATACAATTTAAGTTAGATCGGAGGAATATATTCAAGAGATCTATTTTATAACATGATGACCATAGTTAATAACAAGGTATTTTATTTTTGAGTATTGCTGAAAGTAAATTTTCAGTGTTCTTACCACAAGAAATGTTAGTATCTGAGGTTATGTATATGTAAACTAGCTCAATTGAGTAATTTAGCCATTACACAATATATACATATTTCTTTAAAAAGACAGAAAATAAAAAGAAAACAATGTATTCAGTTCTGCATAGAAATCTCTAACATGTATGTATTGTTTAAACCATAGTTTTCTAAGTGTGTATATTTAAAACTTTCAGAGGCAAATAGACATTCCTGAACAAATGATGAATGAGTCAGAATCAAATGCTCAGATGACAATATTAATGGTGCCTCGTTAGTTTGCAGCTTTTATAAAATGTGATGATGCTTATAATAATAACAGTTTCCAACATGTACAGGCACTAGGGGTTATTTCTATATTTGTAAGGTTTCACCACACTTAAATTCAGTAAAGCTATTTAATACCTCTGCCTGCAAAAACTGTCTGTGGAAGGTCATTAGCCAATTGTAGATCCATTTCTGAATTTTCAGCAAAGCATCTCTCTCTCTCTCTCTGCCTCTCTCTCTCTCTCTGCTTCTCTCTCTCTCTCTCTGCCTGTCTCTCTCTCTCTCTCTCTCACACACACACACACACAGAAACACATACCCTCATACAAACTTGAAGTTACTATAAAAATCCCATGCTTTTATCATTGGTTAGCCTCTTCTACTTTTATATGACATTAGATTTTCTGGTTTAAGAGCTAATTTTCCCAGAAACAAGAATAATAAAATTATCACAACAATTTTTTTTTTAACATTTTAATGATATTCTAATCTTTCTAAAGCACTTTTACATTTGGAACTAACCACAATGGGCAGGAATGGGCCCCACAATGGGCACTGCAACCAGTGCCTGCACTGGACTGGATGTTATTCCTCTTCAGCAGAAGATGAAGGCCCAATTGGTGAAGTGGCTCAGTGGAATCAGGACTGGAATGCAGATTCTGCTGAAGACCTGTCCAGGGAGAAACTGCTCTTCTCTATCACGCTGCTCCTCCTTAAACACCAAAGCAGACCAAAAAATTAGAATTATGTATGCACATGCAAAATAAATGACATAGGCACCTAATTTGAACTTCAAATAAATGCAATAATACTCATCCTGGATAAAGCAGAATTTGGAAGGTGATTTCAAATAAATCCACAATTATATCTAGAATAAGTCTTTTTAACTGGGCACCCATCCATTCCTTGGCTTCTGGAAGTTCTGGGATGCCTTAAATTATATGCACAATGTCTATAATGTAAGCACCCGAGAGAGGCCAGCACATAATGGCTAGTTTCTGTTGAGGTGCTGGATACTCATCTCCAACAGACTCTGTGTACCAACCCACATGGCCTCCTGAGGCACAGAGAAAATGAGTCTGTGCACAAGATTGCTCTACTCCCCTTAAACAGAACAATGCTTGAGTTCTGAGCAGCCCTCCTACCCCAAAGGGTAGAATCACTCTATTGTATTGATGTTCTGGTCTCCCACCTTGGAATGGGAGGAATGTAATAAAAAACAAGCCCTTTCTCCCCATCAGAGCTCCTGCTGTTGGATACTTCTCTCCTTAACAGCTGAAAAAGAGGCAATTTCTGATGAGGAAATTGGATTGGGATGAAGAAGAATCACAAATACCTTCTTATTTTCTCCTGACCCACTAGTGTGTACTAGGGAATGCCTGGCCTCGACCTTTTCTGAGGTCAAGGCTGCTACAGAGGAATTTATTCATTCCTTAGGCTCACATAAGAAGATTTTAACATAAGTTTGTTGAAGAAATGAGCTAAGTGTCAAGAATGACACCAGGAAGGAGCAGGGCAGAGTTAGCTCCTAGAGAGAAAAGCAAGTTTTGTTATGCGGAGCTCACTTTTTTACTTCCCCTCGCAGATACCTTTCTCCTGCTTCTTAAAGAGGCCATGAGGTGGGGCAGAGGGGAAGGGGATGGTGCTAGTTTAGGAAAAACTTTGGGATTATGCCATTACCCCCAAGTTTTTGCAATCAACTGTTGGAAGAAAGATCTTAGACAAATTAAATTTAACAGAGTTTGTTTGAGCAAAGGAGCAATTTGCAATCAGGTAGCCTCCTGAAACAGACTCTGGTGCTGCTCTGTAGTATAAGATTTATGGAAAGAGAAAGGAAACTGACATACAGAAAACAGAAATGAGATACAGGGACAGCTGGATAGGTTACAGCTTAAAGTCCGCCTTATTTGAACACAGTTTGAACAGTTAGCCATCTGTGATTGGCCTAAACTCCGTGATTGGCACAAAAGTAGGTTATGGTCTGTTTGTATACCCAGTTAGATTTCAGTTCACTGTGTACAGAGAAACCTTTAGGCACAATTTAAAATATGTAATGGGGCAGCTTTAGGCTAAATTTAGTTTAACATAACCAATAAGTAGGATTCCTGGGCTGGGGGCAAATCCAAATGAATGAAAAGAAACTCTGACCTGTCTGTGGTGCTTTCTACTTTTGCAAATGTCCTGCTCTGTGGAGAGCTGCATAAACCAAACAGCTGACATGAAAAATAACTTAGGGGAAAAGGAGACATACACTAGGTGCCCAGTGAAGCAGGGAGAAAGTTAGGGGCCATGGTATTTCAGAGCAAGACTCACAGACTCACAGAGAGGGGAAAGTGGGAGGTAATTCAGGTCTTGTTGCTCTGTCAGAATTGCAAATCGCCCTAGAGGATGGCCAAGGACATCTCAACCCCCTCCAGCCACATGCTACTTCAGTGATCATGCACATCAGTAGTTTTCAACCATGGCTGAACATTGGGACACTCATTGGGGTCTTTTATGCTAAAGGATTCTAATAGGTGATCAGCAAAGTGAATAACCAAGCCCAGAGAAGCAACAGGGGAAAAGAATGCTGTGAGGAGTCTGTAAGCAAATGTGCAGCGGCAGGAATTTGCCTATGAAAGTCAAGGAGGAGGAGGGAAGCCAGCAAGAGTGGAGGAAAGATATTTATAAGGCAGTAACAACAGATGAAGTCACAGCCAGCTTGAAGCCAAGTTTTCTGCAGCCCTTAAATGCAGGCAAATGTGTTCCCTCTCCATGTGACTGAAGGGTATCTTCATTTTTGTTCTTAAGCACCCGCTGAATCCCAAGCACAAACATTGTACTTCATCTTTCCAATCCTCACAAAATATTCATTTACTCTTGTAGTCAATATCTATTTAGTGCCTGTTATGTGCCAGACACTGCTAGGGAGAACCAAACAGACATGCTCTCTCCTTAATTCTAATGGTAGAGATAAATTCATATCAAATAAGCAAATAGCTATGAAATTCATTTAAAAATTTTAAAAATCAAATAAGCAAATAAACAAACATGATTTTTTCCTAGCAGTGATAAGTGCTAAGAATAAGTTGCACGATAAAAGAGAGCTTTCCAGATTAAAACAGACTTGATGATGTCTCTTAACGTTCTTTCTTCTTAAGCCAAAAATTCCCAGTTCCTTACGAAGTTTCCGTAATACTTTCTACGACCTTTACAAGGCACAGCGTTACCTAAAGAGAATATTTGATTGATGAAAGAATGTGCACTGTGGGCTCTGGTTTGAATCTTGACTTGAACTCACCAGCTGGGGGATTTCGAGAACATTGTCCGTTTCTTTACTGTAAAAATGAAAAGAGAAATCTTGTCTCTTAGATCTGATTCTCTGGATGTAATGGCAGGATGCAGATGCAGTCTCTACCACAGCTGTTGGCACATAGGGAGTGTTTAAAAACAGTCTCCTTTCCTTCACCCCCGCACCGTGTACACGTCATAGCCAAACACTTGAAATCACACATATGCGCACACACCTGGCTGTCTGGATGCTCAAGGATGGACTGTTATCTCTTATAAAAGGCAACTACAAATGTTGAGAACAAACAAAACAGCCCATTGATACCCATTTGGCAGCTACAAAAATTTTAAGTATGAGAACTTCCTGAGCAATAGATACTGAAATTACACCCTCAGGCAATTCCTTTTGCAAACTACGTAATTTATGAACATGTGGGTCCTGCTGCCCTGGTCCTAGAGAGATCACTGGAACTATCAGGACTACGGTCAGAAGGACAGTGATTTGCAGCTTTGCCCACCTTTAAGGATGGTCCCCAAAAGTTTGTTTTTCATGGGGTGTAATAAAAGTGTCCTCTAAGGTTACACAGATACACATTTGAGTCCAGGGCTCCTTGCAGTATTTCCTGGGTAACTAATAGGGTCTCAGGGGGATGAGATCAGCTAATGCACACCCAAGCTGGTTTGTCTGTTTCTGTGAGGTAAGGTGGAACCCCTTCAAAAAATGAGAGACACATGACCACAATGAGATAGGTATGTCTTTGGGGGCCCTGATCAAGACACTTTATGAAATGGTGTTTTTCTTCCTTTTACAAAGGAGTATTTCTCAGTTAATTATCATTTTATAAGTTTTGACGTACTGATATTTTTCAAAAGTGAGTTTAATGATGGTATGTTATCAATACTCTAATGGAGAATTGTACTATAGTTTTGCATGATGCTACTATTGGGGATAACTAGCTAAAGGACCCATGGAATGTCACTGTAACATTCTCAGAAATGCACGTGAATCTACAATGATCTCAAAAGAAGAAATTTGGCTGGGCACAGTGGCTCATGCCTGTAATCCCAGCACTTTGGGAGGCCGAGGTGGGCAGATCACGAGGTCAGGAGATCGAGACCATCCTGGCCAACATGGTGAAGCCCCATCTCTACTAAAAATACAAAAATTAGCCGGGCATGGTGGTGGGCGCCTGTAGTCCCAGCTACTCACGAGGCTGAGGCAGGAGAATTGCTTGAACCCGGGAAGCAGAGGTTGCAGTGAGCCAAGATCATGCCACTGCACTCCAGCCTGGCGACAGAGCGAGACTCCATCTCAAAAAAAAAAAAAGAAATTTTATTTAAAAATGTTACTTAGGCTATCCACCAAGCAGATGCAATGTGAAGACCTTTTTTAGATCTTGATTCGAGTATACAAAGTGTAAAGGGGCATTTTTAAGTCAATCAGGAAAATATGGAATTAGGCGTTAGCTGATACAAGGGAATTATTTTTAATTTTGTTAGACATAATAACATCTCTATTACTATACCGCATGATGGTAATGTTTCTTGAAAATGCCCTTATCTGTTAGATACATATACTGAATTATTTATAGGTACAAAAGCATCATATCTAGAATTTAAATGACTCACGAAAAAAGTGTGGGGAGAAAGAGATGAGACAGGATTTACAAATGCTGAAGCTGAACTATGGGTATATACATGGTGAATAATTATGCTATTCTCTCTGTTGATATATACATATTTAACTTCTCTGATTTTAAAAATTAAAAAAAAATGTCAGCTCAGGGTCAAGCACAAGGTATGACAAATTCAGCTAAAAACAGTAAGACCACGCATGGCTGGGTGGTCATTGGTCAGCCACAGCCAACAGAGAAGGAGCTGTTCCCAGTGTTTAATTTAAACACATAGAGTGATTCATTCAAATGAGAAATGTAACTATCAAGAATCAGAAACTCATGAGGGTGGACATTTATGTAAGAAAAAAACAAAAAGCAAAAGGTGACCAGCAGAGTGAATGGACTTGGCAGCCACTCTAATGTTGACAACCTACGATCTTGGGTGGTGCAGGATGTCGCTGGATTGCAAATTCACCAGGGCAGGTGCCTGTTTGTTGTGCTTGCTTCTAATCGCAGGCGCTAGCAACATGCCTGGTCTGAGGCTAGTCCTCAAAAGTCAGCTATCGAATGAATGCGTGAAAAGGGGCAGTTTCTGAAGTGATCAGGAAGAACCAAAATTGGGAAAGAAAAGCTGAGGGCAAGTTCAGATGCAGAGAGGCCATCTCCAGCAGCCAGGTCGCATGAAGCAGGAGGGAAGCGTTTTTCAGGAGAGCGAATGTGAGCTGGACCAACCAGCAGGAGTGAGGGCACTGGCCAGCATGCTCCCTCTTTCACTGCTTGTCCGATTTGGCTTACTGTCTATAAAGTAAGGACAGTACTTGCTCCACAGTTTTCTTATGAGGATTAAACAGGTTATAACAATTTTACTATGTATGATCCAGATTACTTGTCTTTAATTCCTATCTCTGTTCATTTTGACCCTGGGTAAGTCCCTTAACCTCCCCACATCCAGTTTCCTCATTTGCAAAATGTGGCAAATAAGAGCACCTGCCCCGAGGGCTGATGTAATGTTAAAGACTTCATGCAAATGGATGTCATCGTGCATGATGCTTAGGCAGTGCTCCATAAGTGGAAATACTACTGTTAGATTATTATTATCATCATTAGCACTGGACGAGCTTCTCAAAGGTTGACTTCTTTTTGTTTTCTTGCATTTCCCTTTCACTCAGGACAATTCAATGAGGTTTCTGCATCACAGAATGAGAAATGAGCTTCAGAACAACAGAGGAACTCCACATAACAAGCTCAGTCTTCCACTTGGCACGTAATAAACTCTAAAACAAATAAGTGAACAAACCTCAGACATTATTTGTAATTGTTAGTGCTTCTAACCCCCAATGCACTACTCTTCCCTTTATGTTATGCCCTGTATTTTCAGAAATTATTACAATTTAAATACTACTTGCTGATGAGAGAACATCTGTCATGTGTGCTTAGGTTTTCCTTCCAGACATCTGGCAGTATCCATGATTTTCAATATCCCGAATAGCCTAAGCCACTTCATTTTTGAACTCTAGTGCTCCTTGGAGGAAAACAAATGAATTTGCTTTTTTTTTCAAGCAGGCTTTGTTCCTGTCTAACTCACCAAAAGGAAGGCATATACACAGGCACACATGCGCACACACAGGCACACACGCACACGTTTATATATACGTGAACACAGGTGCATGCACACACATAGGCACACACTCATACGTGTGTAAACAGGTCATGCACACACAAGGCACACACTCACACATGCATACACACGTGAACACAGGCCCAGGCACACACACGTGTACACACATGAACACAGGCACATGAACACAGAACACATACACATGCATACACACGTGAACACAGGTGCAGGCACACACAAGTGTGGCATATGTGAACACAGGCACGTGCACACACATGGGCACACACGTTTATACACATGTGAACACAGGTGCATGCACACACAGGCACACACGTGCACACACTTGTATACACGTGAACACAGGCACATGCACACAAACACACAGGCACACACTCACATGTTTATACAGATGTGAACACAGGTGCATGCACACACACAGGTACACACACACATGCATACACACGTGAACGCAGGTGCATGCACACACAGGCACACATGTGCACACACTTGTACACACATGAACATAGGTGCGTGCACACAGGCACACACATGCACACACTTGTACACACGTGAACACAGGCGCATGCACAGAGGCATGTGCTCACACGTGTGTACACACGTGAACACAGGCAATGAATCCACACAAGCATGCGCTCACACGTGTGTACACACGTGAACACAAGCACACACACTCATGTGTGTACACACGTGAACACAGTTGCATGCACACACAGGCACACACTCACTTATGCGTGCACACATGAACACAGGCACATGCACACGGTAGAAGAACGGCAGTGGAAGGGCTGGCGAGCCTGCTCCTTTGGCAAGCATACTCAATAGAAGAAGTGAAAAGAAAGTAGTGGGAGGGCACATGAGCTGGCAGGAGGTCTCTTGTGAGCCGTTTTCTTTCTTCTCTAATAATAGGAATGCTGGCTTACAGGCAGTTTTACCCCCTGGGATGGCAAAGCCCTCTCTGTAGTTATTCTTAGAGATGCTGGTTATATTGGCCGAGGGAAGCTTGCTGCTCTGAAAACACAGGGCTGAGAAACGTCTGGAAACTCGTTGCAGCTCGAATCTGAAGGTTGAGTGCTAAGAGTCCACAGGGATCAAGCTACATGCAATGATTGTGCTTGCAGGAAAGGCAGGGTACGGTGCAATTGGTGTCAGAGGATTCGAGGTCAGCTTCTAACTAGCTCTCTGGGTTTGAACAAGCCACTCCCAACCTCTATCTTAACAGGAATTTTTAAACACCGAGTAGTAAGTCTTGAAAAGTACTCAACACAGTTCCTGGCACATAGCAAAGCCTAAATAAACACTGACGCCCATGATTGTAGACACGGTACTGTGCTAAGTGATTGAGGAGTGAACAGTCCTCCAGAGGAGTGTACCATTGAACATAGAAACAAGAGCAAGCACGACCATAGAGGCACGTACAAGACACAAAGAACACACTCACAGAGAAGGATTTGGTCTTTCTCTGGGGACAAGGGAGAGAGAGAAGTTTCCCAGGGGCAGTCATATTGAAGCTGAACTAAGGAAAATCAGTGAGAGGTCAGAGACATAAAGTAGGGCACTCCAGGCAGGAGGAAGGGCCAGATCAAAGCCAGAGGTGCCTCTGGGGAGCTCCAATGAGGCAGTATGTTGCCAGAGAGAGGGAGAGGGGTGGGAAATAATGTCATTGAAATAGTCACGACCAAGGCATGAACTCCAAGCTTCCTTCCATCCATAACAATCTGTATGACTCTAAGACTCCCCACTTGCTTTTTCTATTGACTAAGTCATTAACGGGTCAGGCTTCATCATGATCTGGCAGAGCAGATGCTTACAATCTGGCTGCTGGGTCTCGAGAGCATGGCCTGGAGCTGATGCCAATTTCTTCATCATCTTTAAAATCGGGAATGAATAGATTTCTGCCTTTTTCTCAGCGTGGGGTTGTTGTTCTGCACGTGTGGAGGAAGTAATACTGACCGATCGCCTTTCACAAGGCCCAAAGACCAGCCCCCTGACAACTGTAGCAACTTCATTTGGAAGGATACTCCTCTTCCTCGGTGTCTCCAGCCAGCATGCCTAGAATAGGTCACATCTTGGCTCTCTAACTCTTGGTCTCCTTTTTCTGATTGAACACCTGAGAATATCCCTTTCCCCAGAATTGGCTAACTTCTGTTCATTTTCTAGGTCTTTGTTTAAAATTTTGTTTTTAATTTTTTAAAAAAACTGTCAACATAGTAAGCATATAAAAAGTGTATATAATGATTATGAATAATTTTTGAAGTAAAAGTGAACTTCTTTACACCCATGATGCAGCTAAAGGTATTTCTTGAAGTCATTGGGAGTAAGCCATGAATATATGATCACTGATTATATTTGAACATTGTCCCAAGGGGCCTAGCCAGCATGGAAAGCAAGACCATAAAAACGAATGTGTAAAGGTTGGAAAGAGAGAAAACTCTTATTATGCACACATGATATTATTTTCTATGCAGAAAACCTTGAAAAATCAAAAGATAAAATTATTAGAATTAATAAGAGAGTTAGCAAGTTTGTAAATACAAAATCAATTTGCCAAAGTGAGTTGACTTCCTTATCTAGAGTTTGAAGATGTAAAATATTAAAACCTAAAATGTATAATATTCAAACAGATACATATATAACAAAATAAACTACCTAGAAAAAAGTCCAACAAAGTTTATGCAAGTCCATTATGACAAAAATTACAAAAATCTTTTGAAAGATAATAAAGACCTAACAGAACAGATAGAGAGACTAGACTCAATACTATAAAGATGTCAAACTTCTCACCAAATTGAGCTGTAGATCTAATGCAATTCCAATGAAAATGTCAACAGGGTATTTCATGGAACTTGACAAGCTAAAACCTAAAATATAATTGGAAGTGCTAAGGTCAATCATAGACAACATCCGGAAGAAAAATGGATTAGGTGGACTTGCTTTTGCAGATATAAATTATTATAAAATTAGAGGATTTAAATACCAGTGATATTAGGCATTGGCAAATTGATAACAGTCATAATACAGCACTCACAAATAGCTTGGGCAAATATGAAAATGTGATTTATAACAAAGCTGGTGTTGCAAGTCAGTAGAATGAATAGACTTTTCAAAAAATGATGCTAGGACTCTAGGTTATCAATGGGGAGAGGAAAGAAATTGAATCGCTACATCATTCTATACATAAAAATCAATTCCAGGTGGATTAAAAAATTAAATGTGAAAAAGAAAACTATAAAACTTTTAGAAAATATAGGAAAAATATGTTTAATCCTCTAGGGTAGGGAAGACTTCTTAAACAAGATGGAAAATGCACAAACATAAAGGCAATGGCACAAGTGACAGGGATTGTACCAGCGCTTTGCAACTTGTAAGTGACTTGGGTTCTGCCACGCCCCAGTCAAGCATGTGGGACCCAGGAGACAGGCCAGGGAAGAGGGCCTCTGGAGACTCATAAACTTCATCCCATACACAATGACTGTGAAAGTTATTAATTTTGTGTTGTAAAACAATTAATTAAAATTTATAAATGATTAAATAGAGAAATAGATTGACAGTTTGCACAGACATCAAAAGAGCGTATGTCTATCATGTAAGATTAGGAAGAACACTACATCCTCTTTGAGTCTACAAATATTTATGCAAATTTAATTAATAACACAAAAGACTAATGGAGATTAGATTTATATCAAAATTCCCATCTTTACAAGCTTGACAAGCATTCACACTACTGGCTCACCTACTATGTATGTAAACTTGTCAATTGCTTCATCAAAACTGATCTTTGCATTTTTATGTTCAGTTCTCAGTACTGCCAGATTTGTCTATTTTTGGTCATTGTTGATACTTCACCTTCTATTAATTTTAATTTTGAAAATGATCTTTCATAGACAATAATAGATATATACAAATCGGAAAAGTCTTAAAGGTAAGGATACATTTGGCAGAAAATTATAAATAATAAATTCTATAAGTTATAATATTGTCCATGTGTATTTTTTAAGATTAATTCCAATGGCTTTCAAGCGTTTCTGCAGTGAAAAATTTTCCACTAAAATATTTTCACTTGACAATATTTTAAAAATTTTATTCTATTTGGTAAAGACTTCCAAAAATATTTTTCCTCTGCAAATATCAGAGAAATGACTGAATGATAGAAGACATTGAGATTATTACATCCATTGCTTTAGAACAAGTGCTCAGGTCTTGGTGAAAATGATAGAGACATTCAAACTTTGTCCTTTAGATTTCTTCTGGCAAAAAAATCCAGCATCTTTTGTTATTTCTCCTGGTATTCTTTTTTGTAAATAAATATCTATAATTTGCAATCATTTTTCATTCTGATTAACTTCATCTATAACTTTACACCAAAAGGAAAAAGTAACACAGGAAAAATAATCCCATAGATCTATAAATTTTACTGCTCAAACATACAAATATATATTAAACCACAGGTATTAGAGACATGAATTGCACCCAACACAAGCTTGAAGAATTTTAAACTTAGGAATTTACTTTCCAGCCAGGGCAACATGGAGAGAACTTGTCTCTACAAATAATAATAATAATAAAAGTAGCCAGGCATGGTGGTATGCGTGCCTGCTGTCTCAGCTACTCTGGAGGCTGAGGTGGGAGGATTCCTCGAGCCCAGGAGGCCAAGGCTACAGTGAGCTGTGTTCTTGCTACTGCATTCCAGCCTGGGTGACAGAGGGAGAACCTGTCTCAAAAAAAAAAAAAAAAAGAAAAAGAAAATGATTTTATTCTCTAAATAAGCACACATAGTTGAGTTTGTGTGTATGAGAGTCCACTGTGCAAATGGGAATTCTCCAAATTAACTTCCATGTAAAAATACTGTATTTATCAAAGGACAGCTAATAAAAATATCCTAATATGAAACTTACATGCACATGATCAAAAAATGGAAGTAAACATAGCAATTGTTTAGAACTGAGAGCAACAGAAGGATTTTTCAGGAAGAGTATATATTTTATCACGAAGCTTGTGTAGAGTTGTTAGCATTTGGTGATACACAAAGCATATGGACTTCCAGTTGGTTTTATTATTGTTTTAGAATTCTTTATAGACAATAAATCACTTTGTTTCCTGCACGTCGATCAACCACTCCCTCTGCCCCACCCACGGATCACCACTGTGCATGACATCAAACAAAACACTCTTGAAGATGTACAGATGTTTATACATTTAACTTTCAGTTACTTAAAGTAGGTCACAAATCTTTCAATTAAGCTATTGTTTTGGAATTCTTCACTTTTTGGGAAGTTGATCAGAATATTAGCTTTAACACCTCAAATTTTCCCAAGGAGGAAAATGTTCAAAATCATGCATAGCATCCATCATAAATCATTTTGAATTCAGACATAAAAGGAATAAAAAGAGTATGAAGAAAAGAAACGAAGGGTTTTTGTTGTTGTTTTTCAAATGTATCCACAAAGATCTTCCTCCTCCACCGGCTTCAGTAGACGGTTTCAGGTCTTCAGTTCAGCCCTGGGACTCCTTGGATTCCCACTTTTGAAGAGCTGGCTTTGGTGCTCACTCACTCTTCAGATTTCTCACTTTCATCTATGCTTTGGACCTCTCCATATTCCTTACTTTCCTCCAAACTCAGTTAATGATTAAAACCATTTTCAAAATATTTTCAGTTTGATTCAACTTTTAAGCTGTTTACAACTGAAGTGTCATTCAGGGCATCTAATCAGCCAACTCTTTGGATGTTGACATCGTCTGAAGACATTTTTCCTTCACTGCCTCCAGTGTGACTCCCAGATGCCCCTAACGGGGTCTTAGCATTGTGCTTTATACTCTCATAGCTCTGTGCACTTTCCCTTTCGTAACAGCTCCTTATGATATTTGTCCATCCTCTTCAACTAACTCTCAGTTTCCTGAAGCATCTCTGCATTGTTTCTTGTAATATCCCCAAAGCCTTTCCCAGGTGCACTGAAGATGCCCCCTCCTCTCTCTCCTTCTCTTTCCTCTCCCCCTCTTCTTTCTCCATCCTTTTGTCCTTTATTAATTCCTTCAATAAATATTTAATAAAGACCGATGATGTGTCCGGTCTATTTAAATAAGCAGCCAAAATATAGTTTCATTCGTGTTAAGATATGGCAATTACAGGAGGACGTGGAAAGTATACTTAAGCCAGACTTGACATATTTGGGAAAGTACCCCCAAATAATTTAAAGGTGGACCACATCAATTATCTGCTTGTTAATATTTTTTGACCTTTGTCCCTCCCTGTCACTGCCCTCACTCCTTTACACCTTCCTAGAATCACCTCCCAAAGAAACCATCAGCACCAAGCCCTTGTCTCAAGCTCCTCAAAAAAAGCTAAACAAGGACACCAATGGGCCATCCTACCTGTCTTGCCCTTTCTCTCTGTAAGGCAATTTCCAGTTCAGATTCTGCTGCTAACCATCTCATCTACACCGAGTTTTTCATATTAAATTTCTGAAATGGAATCTTATTTTCCCAGAGCCTCTTTTCTAGACCAGGTTCTTCTTTCCATCACTGGAAGCCTATGGATTGGCTGTTTTGGGTACGGTGAATACCCTCTTCCTACTTCAATCCACTGTAGTCAGCTGCACAGGGCACAGAGGGCTGTGTTCAACAGAATGCATTGACAGAACACTAAGCTTAGATGATTGCAGGCCCTCTAATTGAAACTCACATGCAGTAAGAATTGGATTCCTTCAATAGTGCTGTATAATAGATAGTGTTGTTGCCCCTATCATGGGGGAACAGACACTCAGTAGTCAAGTGACCAACTCAAAATCTCACACACATTAATGATGATGTCCGGACTTATACCCAGAATTTTCTAAGCCCAGAGTTGTTTTCTTTTTTCTTTTCCGTTTTTTTTTTTTGAAACAAAGTCTCACTCTGTCGCCCAGGCTGGAGTGCAGCAGTGTGATCTCAGCTGACTACCACCTCCACCTCCTGGGTTCAAGTAATTATCCTGCCTCAGCCTCCCAAGCAGCTGGAATTACAGGCATGCACCACCATGACTGGCTAATTTTTTTCTTTTAAGTAGAGACAGGGTTTTGCCATGTTGTCCAGGCTGGTCTCGAACTTCTGACCTCAGATGATCTGCCTGCCTCGGCCTCCCAAACTGCTGGGATTACAGGCATGAGCCACCACACCTGGCCTGCCCAGAATTATTTTCATTACACCATAGTGAGTCTTCAGCATGAGGTGTTGGGCCCAGTAGATTAGTTTCCGAGCCAATATGCCAATTTTGATTTAATTATGACAGGCTAAAAAGTAAATTATTTTCTAAAATGAGCTCATGCTTTTTCCTTACATTTCTCATTTTGAGGGGACATCCATAAGACAAAAGTCAGAAGATATAAACAATGAATTATACCTTTGCAGTAGAACCAGAAACTTGGGGGATAAGTAGTGGGGTAGGGAATGGTTTGTCTAAAGGTCACAGAGTAGCAAGTAATTGGTGGCATATTTCGGATCTTAATAGGAGACATTATCCAGGTAGCTAGAATAGCCTGTACATGCCAGGTCTCTCTCACTCAGAGACTGCATCTTGCTACACCAATACAAAAGCTTGTAATCAAAAACCTTGTCTGTAAGGTTCCCTGTTGACCAAGTCTTTACTTCTGCTATGGGAAGCAATAGCCCTTCAAAAATGTACACAGTATGAGGCAGGATATTAACTTTTACAAGCAAAGAGGGAATGTATTGCCTCAGCACAATAGAAGATCCCAATGGGGTAGATGAAACTTCAGCTCTATCAAGAGCCAGGGTCGGATAATATCAACAAGACTCAGTTCCTCTATCCCTTAGCTCTGCCTTTGATTGGTAAGATTTTAATCGCTGCCAGATGAAAGTAGCCATTCAAGACCTTACCTCTCTTTTCCCAGGTTTCAAGATCAGAACAAGAGTTTATTTCCAGGGAGCCCCAGCACTAATTTTAGTGGATACCATTGACTCGGATGTGATGATTTGCCCATCTGTGAACCAACCACTGTGGCAAAAACAATAGGAGTGCCTGGTTGTTGTGCCTGATTCACTGGCTCAGGCATAGCATTAGCTTTCCCTAAAACACTTAAAGGAGAGTGACAGGGAATCAGAACCCCTAACAAAATCAAGGCCTTTTTGTCACCAGAAGTGGGAGCAGAGTCCTGGTAACAGAGCACATGCACACACATACCTGCGGCCAACATCCTCTATGCACCCTGTACTCTCCTCACAAAAATGCTGTGGTCCTAACACTCTAGGATATAGACATGTGAAGGAGTCCGTTGAACTTTAGCCATCTTCATTTAAAAATCATTCATGAAGTGACAGGGCTCAAAGATGGAATTACAAAAGCAAAGGATTCAACCAAACAAGGCCCATCTAGCCTATTTTATTGCTTATCTTGCACGTTCCTCCTCATTCTTCAACCCCAGCTTATTGGCCATCTCCTCTGGGAAGTATCCCCTCAACTGTCCTCTAGCCACTGTCCTTTCCTTGCCTAATAGTGGTGATTTACTGTGCTTCAGTCTTCTGTTTTGTACCCTCGTTCCTTGTCTTCTTCATCTTTGCATCATCAGGCTTGCCCCAGGCCTGTCCCACATGAAGTCAGCAGCACATGTTTACAGGGCAAACTGAATGACGCACAATACCCAGCACCGTGCTGACGCCTAAGTATTCAGCATGCTGAAAGTACTGAACACGTATTTCCCTGGAATAAAAGCACCGTTCGTCCTGTTTTGGTGCAAATCTAATTGTACTGACTATATTTGACCTGTGATAATTCAATAGATACATCAGCAGCCAATCCTCGGACATCTTGTTTACCCAGCGCTATCTCTCAAGCTCCACAGCCCAAAAGAACAGTTCTGAGAGGTCTTCCTAAGGAGTGCATGGGTGGCAGCACATATTTTATTTTGATGTATTTTGGCTTCAAAGACCCATTTGTGGCTGATTTCCCACTTCAGTGAGGTTGCTGATGAGTGTGTACAGGTTAATACTGAGCCCAAAATTTCTAATCTAACTTCACACATCCAGTAAAATACTTAAAAAAAAACAAAGAAACAAAAAACAAAAACAAAAACAAAAACACGGCCATTGCCTTCCCACAGACTCAGGGTGGAGTTCCCACATTTCTACACATTAGCAACTGCACACAGCACCTGTGCCCCTGGGATTGTCATATGTTATTCCTGAGTTCCAATTTATTTATCTGTGAAAGTGGAAAATAACTATACCTATGTCGTGGAGTATACTAAGAATTAAGAAAAACAGCATTCTTAGAACCTGACCCTGTGCTCAGTGAAAGTTATCCTTTATTTCAATTCTTCAGCATTTATTTTGCCTTTGTTCTCTGTTACGCGTTGTAACGAAACAAAAGTAAGCAAGATACATATATTCATCCCTGAAAGAGCTTACAACCTTGAAGACAATATATCATAACAGAAATACACAGCTAAATGGATTGAGTAATTATTTATTTTTTAAAAAAAGGATTTAAAAATGAAGAAAACTACAGGTGATTTTTTCTTATGTTAAACTGAGAGCCAGACTTATTTGCCTTTGGATGCTTTTTCCTGCCCTTCCTCATTTATAGAATAAAAACCAAGCTTCTGATCCTGCCACACATCTGCCCACTGTCTTGTCCCTGAGAGCCTCACCTGCTTCATCTCTTACAACATCCCAGTCCTTGGTTTAACAGTGATACACTGACATTGTTGAGTCATGACTTTTCTCATGCTACTCCATTCCCCTCGAGCTCCCTCAGGCTCCTTTTCACCAGGTGAGAAATCCCCCCTCATTCTCCCAGGCTCAGTGCAGGGACTGTATTCACAGTCCACTCCAATACCAGTGGCACATCCTTCCCCTGTGCTCCCACAACACCTTGCATAAAATTAAGCCAGAACACTTGAATTTGTCGATATTTATTTGCATGCTTATCTCTCCAACTAGATTACAAGATCTTCTGCAGCAGTGTCCGGGGCTCATTCATTCTCACATCTCTGGAGTCAAGCACAGGCTTGGCACCTAGCTGGTGCTCAAAGGCACTTTTGTTGTGAAGGCTGGCTGAACTTTACTCATGGCAAGTCTGTCTGTATGCTGATTTCAGTTCACCCTCAGGTTTCGGCCAGACTTTAGTGATAGACACAGCTAGCGGTTCACTTTCAGGAGCAGACATTGAATTCCCTTAGCTCTACAAAATAGTGATCAACATCTGGGTATTGAATCACACTCCAGCAAAGGAGAAGGAAACCAACATGTTAAAGTATTCATTTGTTTGGAGAAAGCTTGTGGTCAATATTTTCAGCAACCAGACTGGAGAGCTTCCTTTGATAGACTGAACTGAGAGAGGTGGCAGCTTGCTTGGAAGACAGCAAAGGAAAGTGTCATTAATTAATGACATCCTCTTTTCACCAGTGAAAGTACGGCATTTGGAGTCAAACAGATGGAAATTTAATTTTTATCCCAATCTCCACTTCTGTAATGTTGGGAAAGTTACTTAACTTTTCTAAGCCTCCATATTATCTTTACTTTTAAAATAGAGATGGTTATTTCTTACTAAGAGGGCCATTGTGAAAAATAGGAAATAGAATGAAGTATACCTTATGTATTATCTGTAGCATGTAGTAGTCAGAATACAGTACCTGAAGGAGCCTAGATGCAAGACCCTTTTTCAGAACAACAGCAGTGGCTATTATAGAGCTAGACTTTCTCCTAACACTGAATGACCCGAGTCAGCCCATCAGGACATTCTCAATGCTAGAATCACAGATTCTAGGCAACCGAACTCCCTTCTTTTCCATACTCCACCACTTTCCTTAACAAAACCATATTACCACGTTAGTACTTCTCTATTAGTCCATTCTCATGCTGCTAATAAAGACATACCCAAGAGTGAGTCATTTATAAAGAAAAGACGTTTAATTGACTCACAGTTCTTCACGACTGAGGAGGCCTCAGGAAACTTGCATTCACCGTGGAAGGGGAAGCAAACATGTCCTTCTTCACATGGCGGCAGCAAGGAGAGGTGCTGAGCAAAAGTGGAAAAAGCCCCTTATAAAACCATCTGGTCTCATGAGAACTCACTCACCATCACGAGAACAGCATGAGGATAACCACCCCAATGACTCAACCACCCCCAACCAGGTCCCTCCCATGACATCTGGGGAATGTGGGAACTACAGTTCAAGATGAGATCTGGGTGAGGACACAACCAAACCATATCAAGTTCTTAGGATCAGTGTAACTTAAGCATGGGGACTTTTTTTTTTTTTTTTTTTCCGAAATGGAGTCTCACTCTGTAGCCGAGGCTGGAGTGCAGTAGTGTGATCTCAGCTCACTGCAACCTCCGCCTCCCAAGTTCAAGTGATTTTCCTGCCTCAGCCTCCCAAGTAGCTGGGATTACAGGCACACGCCAGCATGGGGGACTCCTTTTGTTTGACAAGATCCAAGCACAGTCTGAGCCCTACCATCCACCAGGCTATTTCTAAAGCTGCCTCAGCAAATGGCTAACCCCATGTGGCAGCTTTAGAATTTTCCACCTGATAATGACCCTGACTTTTCATCCTTGACCTTTCTAACTGTTGCTATGACCTGTCAGACTCCTTAGCATAGTTTATAGAGTCCTCCACACCCCCACCTCCAGGACTTTGTATACCTGTCCCCTCTGCCTGGAGCCCTGATTTCTGCCCAGCTTAGCTCCCGTCCCTCAGGCCACAGTTTAACTGCCATGCTGACCACCCCACCAAGCCTTCACCAACCAACCCTGCACCAGGTCTTGGGCCCTGTTGGTGTTTCCATTGCACTGTGTGCTTGTTCTGTTCATCACTCACCACACTGTACAGTGCTTCTGGGCTATAAGTCTCAAAATGTAGTGTTTTATAACTTCTGTATTTAAGAAGGATAATCTACATTTAAGCAAAGAAGGCCTGGTCCTGTTACCCAATTTCTGGCAGGCACAAACCGAATGTTCCATAAACAAGGAGCATATGAATGGGCGTGGCTAGTACTAGCGCTGTGGGAATATCTGCTGGAGGGTGTGGGGTAGGATGGAGAAAACCCTGTCTGGGAGCCAGGTGGGCCTGGTTGGAAATATGAGCTCTGCTGCTTCTCAGCTAGGTAACGGCAGACAAGCTAAGTCTCAAAAACTTAGTCTCCTCATCTATAAAATGGGAACAAAAATTTCTCCCTCACAGTGTTGCTGTGAGAATACATGAAATAAAAACATATGAAAAAACAAACCCAATCACCCTACGCAGAGCAAGTGTCTTATCTATGACAGTGGGTCATTTTAAGAATTTAATTCAATTGAAGGTTCCAAACGCTGGGCTGCATGGAGTCAACACTGTTAGAACTGTGTATGCATCCAATATGTGTGTGTGTCAGAGAGAGAGAGAGTGAACACCTGCCTTTGTGAAAGGCAGAGGGCAGAATAAATTGGAATGCAAGGCAACCAACGCGGTGCTGTCTCCTCAAGCAGCCATGGGAGTTTAGAGGCTTCGGAGGATTATTGAACTGTCTCTCACCTACTCCCTCTTGCTGCTAACGTGTCATTCATGGTCAGGTCTTCCCCTCCCCTGGTTTGATCTGAGCCACTCCCCTTGTGCCCTGGGCACAGTCGCCAATAAGGAAAAAAATCATTTTTGATATCAGGAGCTAAATAATCTGTATATATAGATATAGATAGTGGAATAATAGACACTGGAGACTCAAAAAGGTGAGAGGGTAGGTGGAGGGGTGAAGGACGAGAAATGACCTAATGGGAACAAGGTACACTATTTGAGTGATGGCTGCATGAAAATCCCAGCATTCACCACCATGCAATCAATCCAGGTTAAAAACAAACAAACAGGCCAGGCGCGGTGGCTCATGCCTGTAATCCCAGCACTTTGGGAGGCCGAGGCGGGTGGATCACGAGGTCAGGAGATTGAGACCACCCTGGCTAACACGGTGAAACCCCATCTCTACTAAAAATACAAAGGATTAGCCGGGCGTGGTGGCAGGCACCTGTAGTCCCAGCTACTCGGGAGGCTGAGGCCGGAGAATGGCGTCAACCTGGGAGGCTGAGCTTGCAGTGAGCCGAGATGGAGGCACTGCACTCCAGCCTGGGCGACAGAGTGAGACTCCGTCTCAAAACAAACAAACAAACAAACAAACAAACAAACAAACAAACAGACCCTGCACTTGTACTTCCTAAATCTATAAAAAATCAAAATAAAAAATAAGTCAAATCCATACCTGTAGAAAGCAAGTTTTCTTGCTGTTCTCTTAATTTCTTTGAACCTTAGTTACCTCCCATAAAGAAAATAGGAATGGTAACACCTGACTAAGATAATTTATTTGATTCTTTCTGAGAACAAAAGAAGATAACCTAAAAGAAAGAAGTAACTGTGTTCCATTATGCTTCTGTTAAGTTTAACTAGCTGGGTTGTCTAACCTCTTAATTCATCTGCAAAACACAGAGAGGGGCTTTCTTCATGGGGTTGTTACATGGATCAAATGAGAAAAAAATGGTCTTAAAATATGACATACACAGTTAACCTAAAATATGAATGGTGCTATAATTGCCACCCTGTCTCAGAAAAAGGAGATCCCTAAATCTAGTCCTAAATAGAATATTCTCTAAATAAAGTTAAGATCTGGAGAAATTGAGTGTGGTCTCAAGCCTCAGGCCTGAAAGTGCTCTGATGTGCATAGAAGAAAGAGGCATATTCTGTGTTCTCTCCAAAATGCTTTTTGCCTCATTTTTTGCAGGTCTTCTATTAGAGCTTAAACTTTCAAACTTTAGGTAAATGGTAAGCAATTTTTTTTTGTTCTTTTCTTAAAGTCATGAATGCTCTTCAAGCAAAACTTATTAGTTTAACACCATTTTCTTGGCACCAAATTGCAGTTTAATGACAGATCTAGGGTAGGCCTCTGCTAGTTTCATGGCAAAGAGATCTGGACTGCATTTCTAACAGAATATAATAAATGTGGCAAGTACCATCTCTCAGGTTGCAAAATAGACTGTTAGGTGTCAACTCATCTGCTTATTTTCAATTGAGGGAGACACCAGATATTAATTTCAATCTCTTAAGTGCCTGTGACTATTGGGTCCTTGTCATGTTGATGTTGTCTATCCCTCTATGCCTTGGATTAGAGGAAGTGAAACTGACTTACAGTGAATTATATCTAAGTCCCCCCCACATTCTGGCTGTGGGGCCTTTAGGCACCAGCCCTGCAGCCCTGTTTCCTGATCTGCATAAATGTGCATAAAATTATTAACCTGGCCACTGTAAAAATCCCGCCCCAAGATAAATACACCATTAATATTCATTACTTTTCTACTTGCTTCTGGGTACCTGGTGTTTCTTCCTGGAGCATTCCCAGCTGCCTGTTTTCTCCTGAGGACCCTCCGAGGAGTATGCAATGCATCCATCCTCCAGGAGCTGAGGCATTTAGTTCCTAATTTCCACCCCTCAATCCTCATTGGATGGGGGTGCCCCTGGGAGTGTGAGAGCCCCCTTAGGGTGCTCTGAAGGTGGAATAAACAAGCACCCGCCCTGGGAAAGCCGATAGGCAGACACTGCAGAGATGCTGAAGTGTGAGGAAGGGTGCTGTTAGCCATCAAGAAGAGAAGACAGCACTGGGCAGAGGATGTAGGGCAGGATATCCACAGCCTCTGTCTGTTGCATTGTACACCTAGAGTTAGAGTTGTTAGGCTGTGCTGTACATCTAGAGTTAGAGTTGGGAGCCTGCACTGCCCACCTAGAGTTAGAGTTGAGAGGCTGTGTTGTATACCTAGAG
Source organism: Hylobates moloch (assembly GCF_009828535.3). Lineage (NCBI taxonomy): Eukaryota > Metazoa > Chordata > Mammalia > Primates > Hylobatidae > Hylobates > Hylobates moloch. The sequence continues at coordinate 74,613,198 of NW_026652292.1, read as the reverse complement.
TTGGGAGGTTGCATTGTACACCTAGAATTGGGAGGTTGCATTGTACACCTAGAATTAGAGTTGGGAGGTTGCATAGTACCCTAGAGTTGGGAGTTGTGTTGTGCACCTGCAGTTAGAGTTGGGAGGTTTTGTTGTACACCTAGAGTTAGAGTAAGGAGGTTGCATTGTATACCTAGAGTTAGAGTTGGGAAGTTGCATCATATACCTAGAGTTAGAATTGGAGGGAATCAGGTGTTAGCAGAAGCAACAAATACAGAACAGAGAGTATTGGGCATAATGCTGAGGGGCAATAAGGGAGCAGACAAAGGGAAATATGAGTTAGACTGAGTGGTCTAGGTGGAGAAGCTTAGATGGATCTATAAGTGTCCCTGCTGAGATTGCTCGAACCCCCTTGGACCCAGACACATGCTCCATCTGCAGTGTATATGAGGCCAATTACAACTCTCCTCTATGGTTTCTGCAAGACTCAGTCTTCTCCTCCAGCTCAGATTCATCCTTAAATTATCCAACCCTTTATTCCTTAAGCTGGCTTGAGTGACTCTGTCCCTTACCACCAAGAGAGCCCAACCAAAACATTCCTTAAGCCCACAGTCCAACCTCATCTAAACCAGAGCTCTAGGGTCTGTCACAGATGTTGGTCAGTGTTCTGTCTGTCTGGCAACATGGTAGGGATGTTAAAAAATGTAGGCCCAGGAATAAGACTACTTGAGCTTAATTCTCAGCTCCTCCACTTATTTGCTGTGCTACCATGGCAAATTACTTAATCTCTCCATGCCTTAGTTTTTCTTATCTCTAAAATGAGGTAACAATAACACCTACCATATTGTATTGTCGTAAAAATGTAATACGTTAATACAAGATGTGTTGGGAACACTAACTGGCTCAGAGTAAGTGCTTAATAAGCATTAGCTGGTTTTGTCATTTGACTTGATTGCAACTTTGACCTTCCTCTTGCTACTCACATCTTCAGAGATAGGAACAATGGGTTCAGTGCAGCAAAGTGGTAAAGTGTGACCAAATGTCATGAGCATGCACCCAGAAGGGAGGCCTGCTGAGTGCACGGCAGTGAACAAAGCCACCTAACAGTGGATCCTTGTCTGCGTGAATGACCAGCACTAATCCCTGCCACATACTCCAAGTTAAGTACAGCTTGATATTGTTCCAAGCCCTTACTACAAAAAAAGATTGAGATTGCTACTCTAATTTTTATTAATATCTCAATAGATAGGAGGGGAAATTGAAGACTAGGTGAGTTGATCTGGAAAACTAATGTTGTCCCATGATTTAATGTTTCAAGTGTAATCCAGAGAACAAGCTAAGCAGTAAGGGCCCCACCTTGACAGAGGTTCCCTAACAGGGACTCTTGTTTTGTTCGGACCCTCAGAATTTCTTAGCGCATAAACTAGGGCCAGCCACACAAAGACATAATCGTTCTCTGCTTTGAGACATTGTACTTATCCCAAGCTGGGAGTTTCACTAGGTCTCTGAACTTGAGCATGTTAGAGATGGCTCTAAGAGTTTTCTAGTAAGAATCCCTGGTAGCCACTGCATGAAGTAGAGGTACTGTTGGGGCTGACACCTCTAGTAAGTGGGAATTGGCTGGTGTTGCACCACCATGCCCAGGGTCTGTGTCATATGAAGCCATTACAAATTTCTAGTCTTTGCATATATCCTGCACTGCACCCTAAGTTCAGCGACATTCCCAAGACTCCACTCCTGCTACTTCTCAGGGCTGATGCTGGTTCTGTCTCCTCTGTTTGTCCCACCAGTCTAAGACCCCTGAAGGCTGGAAAAGATCTAAGGTGGAAAAGTACTTTGTGCTCAAAAAATGAACAAATATCATCGAACTCCTTCTTACCTGGGGGCACTCACATATGCTGCAGTTCCATGCCTCATCTGAAACACTCTTTCAATACACTGTGGCCTATTAGAGTTATTTCTTCTTTAGCTCCCAGCAAATATGTCATCTCAGAGGTGTAGTCCCAGGTTGAACAATTCACCAAGCCTCCTTTTTGTACTACGATGTTAACCTCTGTAGCAAATCGTGATGGTGATTCATTAAGTTAATTGAGTGATTATAACTTTAATATATATCCTCTCACCCTTTCTCCCCTCCCAACTATAAGCTTTATTATGGCCAGAAACATATCATTTGTGTGTATCATAGCATCTTAAGCATCCAGAAGAGTGGCTGAAACATAGAAGAGCTCAAAAATATTTGCTGAAAGAATGAACAAATAAAAACACTGCATACAATAAATATGTTTACTGCAGCAGCAGCACCATAAAAGGTTGAAAAGCCAATAAAAAGATGGAAAAACCAATAGTTGGTTTTTATGGATTTCCAAGGTTGGTCAAAAAACACCTGGAGGAGAAATGATTTAGGAAATATACAAGAGCTCTCCAATCATCTTTGTTAAATGGCATCCATTTAGACAGACAATTATGTTCCCTTGTTCTCTTTTCCCTAAATAGGTTTCTAAAAGGAGTTCCATTTCCAAAGATATTTGCCAATTTTATAGTTGGATACTTTTTTTTCTAGAGCTGATTAGTGAATGCTTACTTTAAAAAGAAGTGATTCAAATGGAGGTAGTTTTATCCCACTAAAGTACTTGTTTACTGTGGTATTTTGCTTAATTGCATTGAGAAAAATAGAGTCATTTATCATTAAATAAATTGAAATGATGAACCCATCAGTGTCCTATGGATACTGATTACAGTAAATGCACCAGCAAGCTTTCTGAGATGTGATTCAAGCTCATCATTTTTTTCTTTATTTTGTTTTAGTGTAACTGGAACCAAGCTGTCCACTCCCCCACATACATGTGATGTTTTGAAGCACTGTCCATGTTAATTCCAGATATTAACTGCAGTGTCATGCGACATGTGAATGGGGTGGGGGCTGAGGGTTTGTCTGTAAAAAGAAGTTCACAATCCAAAATGATCTTCTTTAGGGAATAAAAAGGATATTTTCGTGCACATGTTTGGCATTACATAGAAACTGTTACAGGCAAGGGGTCCCGATTCAGACCCCAAGAGAGGGTTCTTGGTTCTCACGCTAGAAAGAATTTGAGGCAAGTCTGCAGTGCAAAGCAAAAGCAAGTTTATTAAGAACATAGAATGGAGAAAGAACAGCCACTCCATAGATGGAGTAGGGCGTTCCCGAAAGTAAGAGGAGGAGTGCATCCACCCTAGTTACAATGCTTGTATATATGGAGAGATATGTTCTGCTACAAGTGTTTGTGAAAAAGGATTGATTTTCTTAATTACTATATTTTGCAAGAATTGATAGTATTATCTTTAAAGCAAAATTAGGAATGCCTTTGTTCTCCAGATGTCGGGATATCTGGACACTCCCAAGTCTGAGTCTGTTTTAGCAAACATTACTAATTTGTTTCGTTAACCATAAACATCTAGAGGCTAGGAATGCCTGCCTTTTTGGGAATGCAGCCCAACAAGTCTCAGCCTCATTTTCCCAGCCCTCACTCAAAATGGAGTCTCTCTGGCTCAAATGCCTCCGACAAAACTGGTAACTCAAGCACATAGATGTTTCTTTCACGTCACTCACATTACTCTGAGAGACTTGCATTCATAGATTTTCACTAAGTTAGGCTAGTGATTTCCAACTGGTGTTTTATCTGAAGTATTATCTTATTTTCTCTTTTGACAGGCTTACTGATAAAGCAATGAATTAAATGAAAACTATTGATTTATACCTTTTGCTCCTTTGTTCATCTGTTTGTTCAAATATTTGTTCATTGAGTCAACAAAACTTTATTTAAAATCTACGGCCTGTCAGGAACAGTGTTGCACTCACTGAAAACCCTGAGTGGCATGATGGTATTTTAACTGCAATGCTGGTTCCATTGCTTGCTGCTTACAGAGTTCAATGAACAATAACAAGGTCTGGTATTAATATAAAGAAAATGACTGTTTATTCCAAAACTAGCTTAGAGGAAGAAGTACAGCCTCTTGCATTAAGAATACCACTTCACAAGGAGGCATTTTTTAAAGGGGGGTTAACATGAGTAGCACGTTATGGGAGGGGGAAAGCAAGGAGGTGGTGGGGAGCACCTGTTAGCTTGGTGCCTTATCTAGTGGGTGGTCAAGCTGGTTACTGTTGGTGTCTTTGTGGGTGGGCATACTTTAGGTTGTAAATCAATTGTTATATCTTGAGACAACTTCCTGGTGGGTGAGAGTTCCTTTCTGGAGCTCCTAAGAACATAGTTAGATCAACTTGCCCTGTAGGGAGTGTCTGGTGAGTGGGGGTTCAAAGCTATATTTGCATTTCTAAAGGGCTAAGTAGGAAGTGAGGAAATGAGAAAAAGAGAAAAGAAGAGAGAGGGAGAAAAAAATAACTCTCAGAGAAGTGGGGGGTCTTGGTTACAGTATCATAGCTCAACATGCAATCCATTGCAGGTGGGTAACATGGCTGCATCATGTTTTCATAGAGTCTGCAGACACTGGGGTCACTAAAGGGTTGGTCCCTGCCTTGGTGCATCTCTTTTCTTTTATCAAAGCCTTGCAATGAGGATGCAGAGATGAATAAACTAGAGGGTCTGACTTCAGGTAGGAAAGACAAGTTGTGGCATGCGTTAAGATGGGGCTATGTGTAGGTGCGTGTGCTTGAGTACTAATAAAGGTCGCAGCTCCCAGGCTGAAAGTGTGGGGCTGGAAGAGGAAAGTGTCAGGAAAGCTGAGCATTGACAGGTGAGCATGAGTGAACATGAGGAAGGGGAGGAGAAAGAGGACTCAAGGCAGGGGATTTCAGTAAGATTTTTACAAAGCATTTACTGAGAATTAAAAAGCAACAAGAGAATATTTCGGGAATTGGGGATAGGCAGATTTTGTTAGTCAAAAAAGACACGGCCCTGTGCAAGACACAGCATCCTCCTACCTCCTTTCTTTTCATTCCTCCTGATTCTCTCTCTCATCTTGTATGTGGCCTCCTATGCTGGGCTTCTTTGTCGCAATGGTACCCATTCAAAGAGGGTGCCTGTAGCAAACATTCCATGACTGTGTCTTTTCAGCCAGTGTAATCCCCAGCTGAAGCCCTTGCCAGCCATCTGCTGAACTTGGCCAGCTGTGCAGACTCAGCACCTCTGGTGGAAGGTGGTGGTGAGTCTTTTGCAAACAGGAAGCACTGGGGCTAATTCTGCTGACGCTGCAGTATGAGAAAGGTGAACAGGCAGTCACTGTTTTTAAGCTGACAGCTGGAAATAAAAAGGCAATGAGATCAAATGTTCACTGGGATAGAGCATCTTGATGGGAAAGTTGAAATTGAATCAACTTAATGAGGACGAGGTGGTGGCTTTAGTCTTACTGTGTTTCTGAACACCATGCTTAGCCTGATAAAACCTCATTGGTTGACTTAACAGATATTAAGGCAGGAGATAAGGCCTCCAGGAAGCCTCCTGTGCTTACTCTCTGCATATAACATCACTTTATCAGCATCAACTCACTTGTAAGTCAAAATCTGAAATTCAGGAACGGAAGATGCTTTTCAGACAGATTAATACCATAGGACCCAATTAACTGGGGACAGGCAGAAACAGGGAGATAAAATAGTGTATAATGAGATCATCAGGGGTATGCAAATGAAATCCCACAGTCTGGTAACATTGTGAAGGAAAAGATATTTATACGAATCATTATATTTGTATGTGGATCATCAAAGAGCTGCCTCAGTCCTGCACCCTGCGAAACCACTCTCCAGGATGCAGAGAACTCCAGGCTTAGTTAGATCCTGGTGTCAGAGTTGCTTCATCCAGGAAGCCCCGGGGTGAATGCATCACACTTTAGGAGCCTGGAGCTGCACCCAGTCTCTGGGAAACATATCAGAATTCTCAGCATTGTATCCCTACCTCCTGCAACTTTTATTTTGCATGAGGTTGCAGAAAAAGGTAACAAAAGGGAATTAAAAAGCAGTAATTTTTATGAATGTATAACTTGCTGAACAATGCATTTCACATATCTCCTTTAATTTTCTTTACGTTCTTTCAAGAGAGAGGTGATTGTTCTCCTTTTTACAATTCAGGACCCCAAGGCTGAGAGGAACTAAATAGTTTGTTTAAGGCTGCACAGTGCGAACCCAGAGAGTCGTGGGGAAGCATTGCAGAAATACTTGAAGCAATCTGCATGACCCTGCACTGTATGATGGGCATGGGTATCCTACTGAAAGGCAGGCATGTTGCAGGTGCTAGCAGAGGGTGTGTAGTTTGCCTCTTCCCAGGTCCTGGAGCCTCTGTGGGATCCTCTTCCAAGTTCCTGGCTCCTTGATCTCTGGTAGACATGACTTTTGCCTTTCTGTTCATGCCTCTTCGGGGCTTACACATAGGTGCTGTCCTTTTCAACTTTCTCCCCCTAGAAACCTGCTCTCAGGTGCTTCTAAGATGGAAGGAAAATGCAGAGGCCATAAGCCTTCTAGAGAGATTTAGATTCATTTCAGTATTTCTCTGTAAAATTATCCCATCCAGTCTGTGTCTGACCCAGACTCCAATTCATTCTCTGTACTTTAAATATTGTCAGTTTAAAAAGAATAGGTTGCCAATTCCAAATGCTTTTTAAAATTATATTCTGCCATCCTGCCTAATTACTAAGGTTAAGCTTTTATTGTTTTCTTCATTCTCCTGGTTTGACAACTCCAGCCTGGTGGCTCAGATCCAGGCTAACGTCATTCATGCCTCTACCCTACCTCGTTACCTGTCACAGACAAGAGACTTTGGGTTCCTGGGTGCATCTGTGATTTGAAGAGATATTTCTTATCAAACCCTTGTCCTCTCACTCTTATGAGCCCATCCTTCCCAGCAAATAGAAACAATACGTGTTCCCAATTTAAGATGCTTGGTCTCTCCCACCCCTCAATAGCCCAGGAATAATTAAGGGAAAGGCAATATGGAGATTGGATTAGCTTAGCTTACTGTTAAATTTTCTCCCTGATATAACATTTGCAAAAGCAGTTGCATTAGCACATTTCAACTGTACAATACAGCATTATTAACTACAGTGACCATTCTGTATATTAATCTCCAGAACTTACCAATCTTACAACTGAAACTTTGCACCCTTTTAACCAACATCTTCCCATCTTTCTCCTTCCTGCAGCCCTTGGTAACCACCATTCTACCCTCTGCTTCTAAGAGTTTAGTATTTGTAGACGCCATATGTAAGGGAGATCATGCAGGATTTGTCTTTCTGTGCCTGGCTTATCTCACTTGGTGTAATGTCCTTCAGGTTCATTCATGTTGTTGCAAAGGCAGAATTTCCTTCTTTTTAAAGGCTGGACAGTGTTCCATTGTGTATATATACCACACTTTTTAATCCATTTATTTATTGATGCACACTTAAACTGATTCTATGTCTTGTTTATTTTGAATAATGCTGCACTAAACATAGGAGTCCAGATATCTTTTCAAGATAACGGTTTGCATCTCCTTTGAATATATACTCAGTAGTAGGACTGCTGGATCAGTAATTCTCTTTTTGTTTCTTAAAGGAAACTTGTAGTAGAACTTTCAATTTACTGCAAGACTTCTGGGATAGGAGATAATTTGTGGCCCTTTCTCTTCACTGTGGCTTAGTATCCAGATTATCTCAGGAATATAGGAGGGTCAATGAGTGCTCAAGGGCACAATTCTCCAATTTTGTTTTTAATCACTTACTTTATGTGATACGTTGTCCACTTGCTTAGAATTTCAAGCCCCCCCCCACCCTTGTATGTTAGGAAAGCTACTATGTGAGATTTATATCACAGAATTGCAATCATGAGCCATTATAAGAGCTGTGAAAACCCACTGCAAATGCTGCTTTCCATTCAGTTCCCATAGCATTTTGTATGCATCTATTCCCAAGTCTTTACATCAGCACAATCCACTCCTGATCCACTGGCCATTGGCCATTGGGGGTTCAGGTCCATTCATAACATTGGCCAAATCTCTTGTTTGTATCCCTCATTTTTGTTATACCATATGCTATGTTCTGGATGTTTGTGCCTCTTCATAATTCATACATTGAAACTCTACACCCAATGTGGTAGTATTAGGAGGTCAGGCCTTTGGGAGGTGATGAGGTCATGAGAATGGAGCCCTCATACATAGGATTAGTGACCTCATAATAGAGGCCCTGGGAAGCTCATTTGCCCCTTCCATTATGTGAAGACACAGTGAGGGGACACAATCTGTGATCCAGAGAGAGGGCCTTCACCACGTACTCGACCTACTGATGCCTTGGTCTTGGACTTCCCAGCTTCCAGAACTGTGAGAATACATTTCTGTTGTTTTTAAGCCACCATCTATGGTGTTTTGTTATAGCAGCTCAGATGGACTAAGGCACTCTATTTATGGCTTTTTTATTTCATTTACACATATTGTCTAATATTTGGTCCCCAGATTTTACTTTCAATGAGGCTCAGGAATATGCTTGGATTTATATAACTTCTTGCCTTTAGCCTGAACAACTTACAGCCAAAGCAACCCAAACTCATCCTGGCCCCACTCAGCCTTCCTGGGGGCAGTGTGGTGGTTTCCAGGTTGTCTGGCATTCTCACAACATTTTGAATATATAATCCTTTGTTTACAAAAGCTATGTGCTGCACTTGCTGGGGATTGTACCCAGCTGGTGATTATCCCTCATTTATCTTTGTTCTTGAATTTTTATTATTTTTTCTTTGCACTTTACATCTGGTTCACAATCAATGTTTACTGTTTAAATGAACAAATGTGTGAAAGATGACTGCATAGATTCACCTTTCCAGTCATAAGAGCCACAGATGGCTGCATGATCTCCTCTATCTCAGTAGGTGTAGCACATGTGAACCTACGTGCCAGGCCTGGATCCATGATGAGGAGGGTGAAGGGTAAGCCTCCTTCATCTCCAGTTACCACAGGGCACTCAGTGCATATGGCAGTGTACCCTCCTCACGTCCCAAAGAATCTCAAAGTTGGAAAAACCAAAAGTGCAACTAGCTCATATAACATTTCACGACTGCAGGGTTGGCAGCATGCAATGCAGTAGCAGACGTCTCTCCACATGCTTTTCCTTCTACAACGAGCAATGCATCTTTTGAAAGCAGTGCTGCTGAAGGGGCCCCGTGGGCCAGAAATAGATCCATTCGATGTCTAAATGATTAACAAGGGCAGTATTTTAAACCAGAATTACTTAGAGTCAAAAGTTGTCAGCATGTTTTTCTATATAATGTTTTTATTTCATAATAATCTCATGATGTTTATAGAGGAAGGGTTATTATTTCCACTTTGCAGAAGAAGAAATAGGCATGAAAGAGCAAAATGAATGACTTACCCAAAGACCTAGTGCCAATGAGTGATGAAGCCAGAACTCAAATTTGGTTGTTCTTTTTATTCCACAATGCTGTTACTTGAATTAAAAATAAAAATAGAAGAAAGAAAACATTATCTATCTCCATGTTTCCTTTTGTGCATGTGAATTGAACCAAGCTTTTCTGTCAAATGCCAAAACATGTAGATGGTGTGTGATAATGAAAAGAACAAGTACTTAGGAGTCAAGACAGGCCTATATTTTACTCCAATGCCAAACACGTAGATGGTGTGTTATAACGAAAAGAACAAGTACTTAGGAGTCGAGACAAGCCTATATTTGACTCCTTGCTCCCCTATCCATATTATGTAACTTTGGGCAAATTAATGGACCTCACTGAGGGTCAGTTTTTTCAACATAAAATGCAAAAAATAACACCTACCACAAACACATATTCTGAAGAGTAATAAAATGATATTGTACAAATGGCACAATGCCTGGCACCAAGTGGGTCTGCCAAACAAAGTACTAATTTCTATTATCCTAATTGCCTCCGAAAAGCAGACTCTAGACTTAATAAATGCTTGATTTTATTGATTTAAATTTCTTGATTTGGGGGGTTGCAAAGCTTTGAAACTATATCTCATTTTGTTATAAGTTTGATAAATCAGGCTGGGTGCAGTGGCTCACGCCTGTAATCCCAGCACTTTGGGAGGCTGGGGCAGGTGGATCGCTTGAGCTCAGGAGTTCAAGACCAGCCTGGGCAACATGGAAAAACCCTGTCTCTACTAAAAATACGCAAATTATCAGGATGTGGTTGTGTGCGCCTGTAGTCCCAGCTACTCAGGAGGCTGAGGTGTGAGGATCACTTGAGCCCAGGAGTCGGAGGTTGTAGTGAGCAGAGATCACGCCAGTGCACTCCAGCCTGAGTGACAGAGCAAGACTCTGTCTGCAAAGCCAGCATGCATGCATGTCTGCATACATGCAACAATGAACTGTGCCTGACCCATAACCTTCACCAGACCTACTGATAGACTCTACATTCCTAAGGGTTCAGCTTAACTCTCAACCTCAGTGTTCCTCCAAGCCAGCCAAATTGTGTGCTTTCTGCAACCAATCTGTGTCAGGTGGAGGGCCTCATATAAATAGGAGGTCAGCAAATATTTTATTGAATTTCATTTCCATAGGACAGCCCTCCAAACAAGTACAATACATAAATCTAGAAAACATTGTTTTTTTTGACGTTGTGCTCTGACTGTTTGTGTCCATCCAAAATTCACACATTGAAATCTAATCACCAATCTGATGGTGTTAGGAGGTGGGGCCTTTGGGAGGTGATGAGGTCATGAGGATTGATCCCTTGTGAATGAGATTAGTGCTCTTATAAAAGATGCCCCAGGGATCTAAAAGGGACATTGAAGTAGTAAGAGACTTGAATGTTATTCTAAGGTGTTGAAAATTTATTCTGTGAGTGACAGTGAAGCTATGGAGGAATATGATTAGATGGGCATTTTAAAATAAGAAGCACACAAATGCACACAAAGCATATATTTTCTCTGTCATGTATGGATGCTGCCCAGCCACATTGGTGAGTGTGCTCTTCATGTATATATATTCTCTCTCTGTGTGTGTGTGTGTGTGAGAGAGAGAGAGAGAGAGAGAGAAAGAATATGTATATGAAGATCACACTCACCAATGTGGCTGGGCAGCATCCAATCCGTTGAAGGTGTGGATAGAACCAAGAGGTGGATGTAATGAGTTTGTTCTCTCTTCTTGAGCTGGGACATCTATCTCTCCTGCCCTTGGACATCAGCACTGTGAGTCTTTAGGCTTTTGAACTTGAACCAGGACTTAAATCATTGGTTCCCTTGGTTCTCAGGCCTCTGGGCTTGGACTGAAACTATATCACTGACATTTCTGGGTTTCCAGCTTGCAGATAGAAAATTACAGAATTTCTTGGCCTCTATAATCATGTGGGTAAATCCCTTATAATTAATCTCTTTTCATAAATTTTTACATATTCTACTGGTTCTGTTTCTCTGAAGATTCCTGGCTAATATATAGATACATGTGTACAAACAAATGTCAGAAAATTTTCATAATTAGAAATATGAAATTAATTTTAGTGCCCATACAGAAGTATATAAGAAAGATATTTAAAATGACCAAAAATCTTAATGCCCAGAGATAAGCACTAACATTTCAGAGACTGTCCACCATTATTTCTTCATGCGTATCCATTAATTAACAATATGTATTGATCATCTAATATGTATCAGGCAATGATGAATGAGAAATTTGACGGTCCTTGGTTTTGTTGCATTTTCAATATAAAGGCAGGAGTGAATAATAAGCAGAAAAACAACTCAAGAAATAACTAAAAGTTGTAGCAAGTGCTATGTGGAGAGAAAAAGTGCTTACTGCTAGCGAATGGGAGGTTAATATAGAGTGACCAAAGAAGGCTTTGATAAAAAAGCAATGTTTCAATTGAGACCTAAAGTGTGCCACAAACTAGGGAAGAATGGCTCGGAAGAGTAAAGAACAGACACAGGTCCGAAAGTGAGAAAGATCTTGGCATGTCCACAGCACTGAGAGACACCAGTGTAGCACATGAGGAAGGAAACATGTCATGACTTAGGGCAGCAGAGATGGAGCAAAGCTGGATTTGGACAGGACAGCTGCCCTGGATTGTGAGGCATAATAAAAAGTTTGAATAGTTTTCCCAATGAACAGACATTAAATTGATTTTAAGCAGGGGTGGCAGTTTTTGAAAGTTATATGAGTATATAAATGTAAAAACAACTGTTCTGAATAAGAAATCCAAGGAATCTAAGTGGGCCAGTCTTGAGGGACAGAAGCAGCTTAGCCCCATGGTGGTGTGGCTGAAATTGAGTTTTACAATCCAGGATGTTGCAGTAAGCAGAAAACCCTAGGGCCAGGCACGATGGCTCACGCCTGTAATCTCAGCACTTTGGGAGGCCAAGGCAGGTGGATCACATGAGGTCAGGAGTTGGAGACCAGCCTGGACAACATGGTGAAACCCCATCTCTAATGAAAATACAAAAAACTGGTCGGGCATGGTGGCGGGCGCCTGTAGTCCCGCTACTCAGGAGACTGAGGCATGAGAATAGCTTGAACCGGGGAGGCAGAAGTTGCAGTGAGGTGAGATTGCAACACTACACTCCTGCCTGGGCAACAGAGTGACTCCATCTCAAAAGTAAACAAAAAACAAGCAAACAAACAAAAAAACACAAATCATCTATCTGCCAAGTCCACTAAAGAGTGCTACATCACAAATACTGGGTATGATTTTTTTAATATTAAAAGTAAAGAGTATAATTTCCTTCTCTTATAACTTTCGGAGTGGAAAAAGGGATGGGCTATGGTTGGTTATTCATGAAAAGAGAGCAAATGTCCAGCAGAACAAGAATGCAAGTGCAGAAAAAGTGCATTCTCGGAAGCCTTAGAAGTTTGTAGAACGTTTGGGGAGAGGATTGGACACTCTACGTCAATTTTATGTAAATTTTAAGGATGTGGTGGCCTTGGCTGACATTTGTATTAACGAACAGCAAACCAAACCAAATTCTTGAAACTGTAAGTAGCCAAGAACTCCCATGGGGAAGGGAATATTTAAACTGGGCTCAGGAAAGTACTCTCTCATCTCTTCAATGTCGGCCTCTCTAAAACTGATCATAGCTACAAATGATTTTCCGAAGCAAATTCTTGGTATCCAGAGAGAAAATCAGAGGACTGCCTGCTGAAGCACATGGCTTTAATTGCCCCGGTTTTCAGAACTGAGGGCCCCAAGATAGTGCTACTAAAAATAGTTTTCTGAGCAAAACTCTTATTTACATCATCATTTTAAGCATATTAATCTCTAAATCATTCTTGCCATAATGACATCATCTTTCTAGAGACAGGAAGAGTAGGAGTGTGTCACTGGTGAGCCAAATATAACTTTCATGATGTAAACATATTCATGAGAGACGTGCACCTGAGATGTAACCTTCATATAGTCAATAAAGAAGTTTGTCTTCTGCTTCCCCATGAGTGGCTGTATGGATGTGCACAAGAGATACTGATGGTAACCTATTGAAAATGCTCTTTCATCTGTTACTTGATTGGATTTTTGAAATATTCTGGTACTGCAGAGAGAGCTGGGACAATTTCCCCTCTATTTGCAAACAGAAAACCTGAAGCTCAGAATTTGCTGAACTATTTAGCACTAATAGACCCAGAAAATGAACACCACAATTTCTAGAGAGAGATTCCATTCCCTTTGGATTAGAGAGGCTGTTTGTACCACTTTCTAAGTTTACATATAATTGGTATTTACTTGAAAAATTTTATTTATGAGACCATATACTTGTTTTAACCTCTTGTGAAATTTTTATAATTAAAAAGATTTAACAAATTTAAGGTTAGACGCTGGGCAAAAAATTTGCTTAGCTGCCTCTAGGGGAAATGTAGTTTCTATTTTAAAAAGCTTAGGAAAAACTTAGAAACATCTAGATTCTACAAAAGGAGAGAAACAAGAAAATCTGGACTAGAAAGGAAATTGTGTTATTAGTTCCCTTAAATCGAAATGTTAAAACTTTATTAGAGAGACAGTTCATATTAATTAACTTCTACTTTTTTTTCTTCTCAGGCAAGATTACATCCAAATTAAAACAAAGGTTAAAGTAGTACATACTTTTGAATGCAAACACAAATTAATTTTATTTTTTCTAATTAAACATTTTTAGCAATTCTCATCTAAGCATTCACTTCTGTTAATAACTAAGGAAAAACTTTAATTTTTATCTTTCTTTTGCCTCTAAACTTTCTCAAAGCCATACTTCCATTTGGCCATTACTGAATGTTATTTGGAAAACGCATACAGACACACACACACACACACACACACACACACACACACACACACACGTTTTTCTTTTGTAAACATCTATACTTAATCTGTGACCTTTAATTATGTTTAATTTCTCTTCTTCAAAGCATTTCTGTTTTGTCAGGATGCGTATTCTCTCTTTATAGAAAGAGGTTCCTCTCCAAATAGAAGCATGTGTGAAATCTGAATTATCAATCCAAGGTTCTATTGTTTTTCTAAAACCTGGTTCCTGGTAGGCATATATTTTGAAAAAGAGTCTGGAATTTGTAATCATGTGTTGTTACTTATAACATTTCAAATCAAACATATATGATGGGCTATTTCCTTAAAGTTGTTCAAATTTATGTACATAGGCATTTCCAAACTTGAAGAATCTGAGTGACTATCAATGATATTTTTCCAAGTAGTTTACATAATATCTGCTTTATTCACTCCACACATATTTATTGAGTTCCTTCTGTGTACCAGACAGTGTTTTAGACACTAGGAGTTCAGCATGAACAAGACACCAAATTTAAGGCTGGGAAAACAATAAAAATAAAGGCTCCAAGCATGTATGAGGAATGGCATAGACAAACACAGGAGAGGACTAAGGGTAAGTTTCTGAAATACGGAAAATCAGAAGAGATAGGTGAGAAAAACAGATATTGTAGCCATGATCAAGCAAAGGTCATGGCTGGGAGAACAATTACGGCTATTTTTACAGTGCGGGAGAGACATGATGATGGCTGGAGCCAATGGTAGTCATAGAGGATGAGAGAAATGGTCAGATTCTAGGTATTTTTCAAAGTAGAGCGCAAAGGAACATCTGATACATTGAATATGAGTGGTGTGAATACAGGCAGAGCAGTCGTGGAGGATGCTCAGGCTCTTGACCTGAGCCACTTAATGAATGAAGTTGTCATTTCCTAAGATGGGGTCGCTGAGGGGAGAGGCAGCTTTGGGAAAAATAAAAGACTGAAATCTCAGTTTTGGCCACATTAAATTAGAAATATCTATTAGACAACTAGGTGGAAATGCCACATAGGCAGCTGACTATGTGAGCTTCAAGTTTAGCACAGGGGTCAGTTCAAGGTAATACATAGATTTCAAGCCATGGAATATTATACCTGGGCCCTGTGTTAGGACAGTGACTAACATAGCCTGCAAACAGCAAATCATCATTATTGTCTATGGGTGTATTGCTAATTCTTCCTTCTGCATTAAATGTGAAGTAAAGTTCAGAAATGACTTTGACTTCAATAATGTTATTGACATCCTATGCAATGGTGTCCATTTATTTGACTGATTAAAATGGAACAGAAAATGATACTAAATTTCTGTAATAGCTCGTGCAAGATATTGGGGGAAGACATTCTTTTCTAGATGTTTATTGAATATTCTTTTAGCCAGTAGAAATTTACAGAAACCTTATTATGTGTCAGCCACTGACTATATCCAGATTACAGAATGAAAAATAACAGACAGTCTTCAGATTTAAATATTGCAAAATCTGTGGAAGGAGCAGCAACAGGATTGTAGCTGACAGTCCTTGATGTAACCAGCTTAAGAGTTGTTGTGAGGTGTCAAAGAGGTAATTGATGTATATTGTTAAATTATGTCCCTCTATGTATCATTAGTATCCCCTTTCGCAAATGCAAATTTTAAGGCAAGGCGTGTCGAGTGGCTTTTGTAAAGCAAAACTGGGTCTCAACTCCAGATTTCCTATTTCTCTATCATAACTTGTGACTACATTGAAGTGAGCCCTCCTGACTCTCTCCCAAGAATGACATCATTTTGAAAGCATTCTTCAACCTCTATGAGCCTTCAGTTACTGATTTGAAAAAAAAAAAAAACTAGGCAGAAAGAAAAACATTTCCAAGTTAGTTACGAGCAATATTAATGAACATTCAATGAACTAATGTGTGTGAATATTTGAAATATTAAACAACGTTGTTCCAGCACTTTCTGAGTGACCTCAGACAAGTTGCTTAATGTCACTGAGCATCGTTTACCCGTCTGTAAAATGGAAAATGGAAAGAAGAATAACTATTTTGAGAAGTTGGTGGGAGAGTGAAACAAACAAATCACCCTCAGCTGGAACGCCTGGCTCTGAACAAGTACTGGGAAAACCAGCTCCCACTGTTGTCAGTTTCACTATGATCCACAGCTGAGCTTGTAGGACTCAGTATAACCATTTGAATCTTCTTGTCTTTCATTTTTGATTAGCTAGCCCATTGATTTCTCACATGGGAGAATAAACCTTTAGGGGAAAAACAAAAGCAAACACTAAAACAGCAACAACAACAAAAAACCTCTTCCAAACAGAATTATTTTACTGATTCTGAAGTCTCACTTTTATGTACTGATCTCCTTTCTGTATTCAGGTTTCTCTTCCTTCTGAAGAACTTACGGATACAAATTTAAAAACTGCTGAAAAATATAATGTTGGAAAATAATGTCTGTACTTTCTTTCTGATTTCAATTCTTATAATCCAATTCCCACTAAAATAAAGTGATTGAGCAGTTGAGACTGATATCTACATGAAGAAAGATTTTAAAAAATTATTTTTTATTGATTCAAAATTAGAAATGAACGTAGAGTGACTTAATAATGCTGTTTGAGCCACCAGGGTGGGGGTGGCAGTTGTAAGACAGAAGAGTTGAGGATCTACTCTGTGTCTTACATGGCTGGCTGCTTGTTATGTGTGTTTACACTACATTTACACCCGCTTTATTTTTTGACAGATAAGAAAACTGAGGGTCAGAGTAACCATGCCACACACCCGAAGTTACATGGGTAGTAAGCGAAATAACGAAACACCAGGGGCATCCGCTGCTAAATCCTGTTCTTTTTCTATTGTATTACACTACCCTGATGACCAGCATTTCTCATGTGATAATTGATGTTTATTTGTCATCTAATGATTGTGGCCTTGTTTTAGGTATTGGAAGAACAAACAAAAGATGAACTTCAATATTGCAGTTGAGGGGTAAGGCCCAGCGTCATTGACTTTCCTGAAGTGTTTGACCTTGGAACTGTTGATAGTTTTGGTTGGATAATTCTGCCGTGGTGGAGTAGATGGGCTGTTCTTGCATTTTAGGATATTTAGCAGAACCCTTGGCCACTCACCATCAAATGTCAGTAGCATTCCCTGGTGTGACAATCAAAATGCTTCCAGATATTGCCAAATGTCTCCTGGGGGCACAATCCCCCCTGGTTCAGAACTAGACTGAAGCCCACTGGGCTGTTGAATTACTTTCCCAATGCCAGAACATATGTAAATGCATATCTATAGGCCAACTGGTTCCTTCGGTGGTGAATTATAGTTATTTGTTCTTCACGTACTAAACTTTTTATGCATCTAAAAGTTTATAACTCATAAAAATATCAGAAGACAATTTAGGACCAGCCAAAGGTCACTGCCCTCAGAGTTCATTTGTCTGCCTTTTGAAAAACTGAACTTGTGTCTTCTCTGCATAGTTCTTCAGGGTCCTCCCTTTCCACATTCTTCTCTTCCAGAAGAAAATTTGTGCATGCCCCAAACTCAGGGTTTTCCTTGAGTTCTGAGTCCCTTGATAAATCAAGTTGCTCTCCCTCAGTGTGAGGGAGTATGTAATAGGACTCCTTCCCTTCTGTCCTTCTTCCTTACAAATACTGGTGACCTTGTGTCAGTTAGTCTATCTCAGTGTCCTACGTTTTTATAGTGTTTATCACTCTCCAAAGTTGCTTGTTAAAAGTTCACTTTCTATCTCCTCTGACCACCTTATTTCCATCCAAACTCCACATTGAAGGATGGCAAGATTCTGATCTGTGTGGGTCATCTGGGTGATTCCAGAGTCTACAACAGAGCCCAGGGCCAGTAAAAACAGTATGTGTTGAATTCATTAACGTTGCCTTTGTTTAAAGTCATGCATTGCTTAACAGTGAAGTTATGTTCTGAGAAATGCACCATTAGGTGACTTTATTATTGCATGAATATAGTGTATTTACAAAAGCCTAGATGGTCTGGTCTACTGCACGCTTAAGCTACATGGTACAGCCGACTGCTCCTAGGCTTCTTACCTGTACAGCATGTGACTGTACTGAATATAGTAGGCAATTGTAACACAATGGTAAGTATTTATTTGTGTACCTAAACATACAAAGGTTGTGATGGTTAATACTGAGTGTCGACTTAATTGGATTGAGGGACACAAAGTATTAATCCTGGGTGTGTCTGTGAGAGTATTGGCAAAAGAGATTAACATTTGAGTCAGTGGACTGGGGAAGGCAGCCCCACCCTTAATCTGATGGGCACAATCTAATCAGCTGCCAGGGAATATAAAGCAGGCAGAAAAACATGAAAAGGAGACATGGGCCTAGCCTCCCAGCCTACATCTTCTCCTGTGCTGGATGCTTCCTGCCCTCAAACACTGGTCTCCAAGTTCTTCAGTTTGGGGACTTGGACTGGCTCTCCTTCCTCCTCAGCTTGCAGACAGCCTATTGTGAGACCTTGCGATTGTGTAAGTTAATACTTGGTAAACTCCCCTTTATATATATATACACACACATACACATATACACACATATACACACACACACACATATCCTATTAGTTCTGTTTCTCTAAGAGAACCCTGACTAGTACAAAGGTATAGTAGAAATACAGCATACAATAAAATAAAATGATACACTTTTTTAGGACACTTACTACGAATGGAGCTTGCAGGACTGGAAGCTGCCCTGCAAGTGGTCATCAGGTGACTGGTGAGTGAGTGTGAAGCCTAGGGCATTACTGTACACAACTGTAGATTTATAAACATTGTACACTTAGCCTACACTAAATGTATATAAAAATTCTTTCTTCAATAATAAATTAACCTTAGCTTACTGTAACCTTCTTACTTTATGCACTTTTTAATTTTTTAAACTTTTTTCTCTCATAATAATATTTAAACATAAACACATTGCATAGCTGTACAAAAATATTTCTTTATTTCTATTCTTATTCTATAAGCTCTTCTCTATTTTTCAATTTTCCAACTTTTTTTAATATTTTAAACATTTTGTTAAAAACTAAGACACAAGCACACACCTTAGCCTAGACATACACAGGATCAGGATCATGAAAAGGTCACCAGGAGATAGAAATCTTTGGCTCTGTTGTCATCTTATGGACCACTTTTGTGTACTCAAATATCCTTGTGCAGTGCATTACCATATTTTGTAACTAGGTTTTGCTAAGTATTTTGGTAGAAGATGCCATAGATATACTGTCCCAATACCCTGGGCACTCATAGGTTCCATGGCTGCGAGGATTTTTAGTGCTCTGGCCTGAGGAGGCTCTACACTTCAGAAACTGCTCAGCCTGACAGTGTGTGGCAGGCCAGGGAGCTATTTTCCCAGGCAGATGCCATGACCAGTGATGGATGGAGCTGGGTGGGCACCCAGCTTCTCCACCCTGAGGGTGAGATAACTATATACAGTTACCTATTGTTCTCAGTGGGACTGAAGCTAGTGGCTATAGTTGGTCCCATGCTAATCAGTGGACCCAGTATAGCCTCCTTCCCTTGTATATTAGTCCATTCTTGTGTTACTATAAAGAAATACCCAAGATTGGGTCATTTACAGAGACAAGAGGTTTAAGTGGCTCACAGTTCTGCAGGTGTACAAGAAGCATGACACCAGCATCTGCTTCTGGTGAGGCCTCAGGAAGCTCACGATCATGGTGGAAGGTGAAGGGGGGGCAGGCCTGTCACACTGTGAGGGTGGGAGCAAAGTGGTGGGAGGTGCCACACTCTTTTAAACAACCAGATGGCATGTGAACTCAGAGCGAGAATTCACTTATCACCAAGAGGATGGTGCTGAGTCATTCACCCTGGGGACCCGTTCACCCTGGGGACCTGCCCCATGATCCAATCATCTCCCACCAGGCACCACCTCCAATCCTGGGAATTATGTTTCAACATGAGATTTGGAGGGACCAACATCCAAGCCATATCAACTTGCCTGTGGCAGTTCTCTGTTCCCCGTATATGTTTGCTAGGGCTGACTTAACAAAGTAGCACAGACGGGGAGGTTTAAACAGTAGAAATTTATTCTTTCCCAATTCTGGAGGCTAGAGGTCAGAGAACAAGGTGTCAGCAGGGTGGATTCCTTCTGGTATCTCTCTCCTTGGCTTGTAGACGGCCATTTTCTCCTCCTGTCTTCAGATGGACTTCATTCTGTACACATCTTTGTGTCCTCATTTCCTCTTTTTATAAAGATCCCACTCATATTGAATTAGGGCTCACCCGGATGACCACTTAATCGCCTCTTTAAAGACTCTGTCTCCAAATACAGTCACATTCTGAAATATTAGACATTAGGCACTCAACATATAAATGTTGGCAGGACATAATTAAACTTATAACACCCCCTTATCTGGGTTTCCTGCTTTCATCTCGCAAATTAACTTCTTGCCCTCATATCCCTCCCTGTCTGTCTGCTCCCAAGGGAACCCAAACTAAGGCAATTTTGTTCTATTTTTTTTTCTTTTTTCTTTTCCTGTAAATGCTTTATCTTCTTAACACTTCTGCCAAGGTATAATTATCCACATTGTGCATATGGAGAAACAGGCTCAGGGAGGACATATATATTCCCAACAATCTGTAAAGGGAAGAAAGGAGGGAACTGGCACTGAAACACAGATCTCTGTGGGTCGAAGGTCAGCATCTTCACCTCCCTCCATCCACAAGTTCCTAGTGATCTCCAGAAATTCTCCAGAAAGCTCCTAGAGTGCTCATGATACTACAAATAAGAGGCTTAACTATTCTAGGATGTTTCTATTTTCTCAAATATATTGATACCTGAACAGCTGTCTCAAAGCTCCTGTATTTCTACGGAAGGGAAACACAGTTATGGCTCTGGAATGGCATTCTCGTCTCTCAGATCAACTTAACCCACCTCTACTGAGCACAGAATCTGGGAGATGCACCAACCTGGCCCAAGGGAAATGTAGGATAAATAAGTTCCTGTCCCCATTGAATACGCTGTGAAAAATATCATCCCGATTTTAGTGCTGAAAATGTTGCATTTCCAGTATGGAAAGAGATATTTTCTTCTTGGAGATTTAGAATTAAGTAACAGCTAATATTTCCCTTTCAAGAAAGACTGCCAGGAAATATAAGGTTTATCCATATCACTAGCATATCTGGATTTTATTTTCATTTTCTCTGATGGATTTCGTGTATATATTTACACTCTGATATTTCAGGGTCCAAACAATTAAACAATGACAACAATAGCAACAATAATAGGTATCATTACTAATATCAATGAAACATGATGTTGTAGGCTCTATGATTTATATGCATTTTATTATTTTATATAGCTACCCAGTGAGGCATTTGAGTAAACAAACAACACTCAACAACTGTTTTACAGATGAAGACTGAAGCCTAGAGAATGAGCTTGTTTCCCTAAGATTATACAATTGTAAAGTAGTCATTTGAGGTTCAAACTCATGATCTTATGACTCTGAAGCCTGGAGTTAACCTCGATGCTATTACTCTGTGAGCCACATTTTAAGTCACCTGGATCTTTTATGAAAAGAAGTGGGCTGTATGTCATGGAGGTCCCCCAGTTAGATATCCCTTTAAGAGAACGTACTGCGAAGAGACTGTTCCTTCAGCCAAACCTGCTGCATCCTCAGATCTTCCCCAGGTGGAGGCGTAAACACTCAGGCCACACTTCCCCGGGGCTGCTCTCAGATGAATACTGAGCATGGTCAGGTTCCTAGTATAGGTCCATTCCTGCCCTACAGTGGAAGCCTCTTCCAACAGGTGACTTTGGCTCAAAAATGCTGCCATAGTGCATTCAGGCTGCTCTAACAAAAAATGGCATAGACTGGGTGGCTTATAAACAACAGATTTTTGTTTCTCACTGGTCTGGCAGCTAGGAAGTCTGAAATCAAGGTGCTGGCAGATTCTGTTTCTGGTGAGGGCCCATTTTCTGGTTCACAGGCAGTGCCATCTTTCTGTCTTTACATGGTGGAAGGCATGATGTGTGTGGGGTGGTGTCTCTCTCTGACCTCTTTTATAAGAGCATGAACCCATCCATGAGGGCTTCATCCTTATTACCAGCCAAAGGCACCATGTCCTGATACCATCAGGTTTGGGTTTAGAATTTTAACATATGAAATTTGATGAGACACACCCATTCAAACGATAGCAGATGCCTTACTGACACCTGGCTGAGACTTCCTCTGCGTGGCTCTGAGGTCTGAGGCTCTTTCTGTCTATTCTTCCTTTCCCTATTTCCTTTTACAGGTGTCACATCTGTGTCATAGTCTAAGGGTCTTCCTACCTGCACCTGCTCTTGCCCTCTTTATCCTTCGTGAGCATTTCTTCCAGTAAGTCTCTTGCACTTCCAATCCCATTTTAGCATCAGAAAAAATAAGAGTGAGAATAAAAGAAAATAAAAGTACTTATTTTTCTATTTATTTAATGTAATCCCAGAGCTAACGGGATGCCTGAGGCATATTGGGTGCCCAATAAATATTTGTTGGATAAATACTTCCTATGCTCAAGTTGCGACAAAAGTGTATGAGAGGCACACACAGTAATAGATATTTGAGGCAAGAGGCAAAATATTTTAAAAAAAGATTTGTTTTGAGAGAAGAGTAAGTAAACTGCTTTGGTTATAAAGGATTATCTTGAAGAAACCCTCAGAGGCTTCATGGAGAAGGCAGCATTCTGCATGATTTTAAAGGGCATATGAGATTTCCATGAGTGAAGAAGTCATAAGCTTTAGAAAATAGTGTGTGAGCAAAGTAGGGAGGTATATTCTACTATATGCATAAGTTGGACACGGCAGTGGTGCCATATGTCTAGGGTGCCTGGGGTGGCTTTTTATGGGGCATAAATGGATGTTTTATAAGATGAAGAGGAGAACACAGAGGGAAACCGGGGATAGACTTTGTATATGCGGTGTATGTGAGGTATGTATGTTATACATATATGTATGTATATGTACATGTATATATATGTACATGGGTGTATGTATACATGTATGTGTATGAGGTGTATATGTATATGACATGTATGGCTTACTGTTTGAATGATCATGGAATAAGAATAAAGATAGTTATTCTATAACAGTGCTGCCTTTTTCTGTTTGTATAAATTTATGAGATTCAAGTGCAATTTTGTTACATGCATTGATTAGGTAGTGGTGAAGTCAAGGCTTTCAGGGTCTACATCACCCAAATAAAATACACTGTATCCATTAAGTAATTTCTCATCATCCACCCCTCTCCAATCCCTTCATTCTTTCTAGTCTCCACTGTCTGTGATTCCATACTCTACATCCAAGTGTATACATAATTTAGCTCTTACTTATGAGTGAGAACTTGTAGTATTGCTTTCCAGTGCTGTCTAATGGAAATCCAATGTAATGTACAAATTTGAGCCATATATGAGATTTAAAATTTTGTAGTGGTTGCATTAAAAACCTATATAAAGAAACAGGTAAAACTATTTTAATAATGAATTTCATGTTATCCAAAATATTATCATTTCTGCATGTAATCAGTATAATTATTAATGTGATATTTTACATTGCTTTCTCTTACTAAGCCTTCAAGATCTAGTATTATTTTATACTTAATAGCATACATCAATTTGAACTAATTACATTTAAGTGCTTAGTAGCTACCTGTGGCTAATGGATACTGTACTGAAGAACGTAGTTGTATAAGATCTAATCCGGAATGGCCTAACAAAAAATTGCACCGAATTTATAGCTGAGAGATGAAACACTTCCGGAAGATGTCCTGAAGAACTCTGCAGGTCATAGGGAGAATGGCAGACCTTCCTGCCCGGGAGGTGGTGGCTGAAAGTACAGCCTTTGAGAGGATTGGCTTTGGAGACTTGCAAAAGCTTGTGCGTTCGAATCTAGCTCTCCCGATGACTAAGTGTGCAACTGTGAGCACATCAGAACCTCGCTGAGCCTAAGCCTGTTTCTCCACCTAAAATGATTGTAACAGGACCGTTCAGGTCTTTCATCGTTTCTTCTCCCATCATCCTGAACTTGCTCTGATAGACTAGACTGGGAACTAAGTACTTACTCAGATCTCAGACCAAGCTCGCCTCTTACTAAGGTCATGGCACAGTCAAAGCCCTGTCCTTCCTTATTAAAGTGATAAGAGATGACCCAAAGAGAGAGGGAAAACAAAGGCTTCTGTGATAATGACTGTCAGCCAGTCAATCATTGAACAGGGAAAAGTGTGTGTATAGTGGGTACCCAGTGCCACATTCACACAAGCCCTGGGATATACCACGCCCACAAAGCACCCACTTGAACTGAAGAGACAACAGCGAGAATACAGAGATTTCTGCTGCATGCTAGTTAATCAGGAACTCCAAACCAAAGCCAAAGCGTAGACAGACCACACAAAAGTATTTAGGAAATGCTGAAACCATAGCTCCCTTTATTCTAGGCAGTTACTATTCTAAGCAGTAAGAGATGTATGATTAAAACATGAACAAAGTTTCTTTCTCCATCAAACTCAAAAACAGAGTAAATAAGAAAATGAATATATATTTTATATGCATGTAAAACATAAGACACAAAGATATGAATTTAATAGTGATGAGCAATAGAAAGACGAAGAAGCAGGAAGAGGAGAGGACTGGGGTTCAGAGGGTGCTTTAGTTAATGGAGTCCAGGGAGCATCACTGTGGAGGTGGCATTTGGATGGAGACTGGAACTAAGGGTGTGGGGGAGTGGGTCAGGCAGAGAGAGCAGCAGCCTGTGAGGCTGGGCAGAGGGAGTGAGGGGGAGGTTGGCAGGAGCCACAGAATGCCAGACAGGGCCAGATTTGTGCAGTGTGGGACCTAATTCTCAATATAGATGGCACTGAGCAGGAGAGTGACATCATCCAATTTACGCTTTAAAAAGATCAACCTGGCAGCTCTGAGAATGACTTGGAAACTGGGAGGATGAGTTTGTGGGCTGTTGCTGCAGCCCAGGGGAGTGGTGATGCTTGTGTTGACTAGGGTGATAACAGGGATGAGAAACAGTCTGATCTGGAATCACACTTGAGAAATGCAGGTGTCAAGGAAAGAACATAGACTTTGAAGTTAGAAAACCAGAGTTTGAGCCTTCACTCATTACTTTGCAAGCTGTAAGAAGTTGGGTAGCTTATCACTAGTCTGTAATGCCAATTCATTAACGTACCTAAAACCAATAATCAGGGCTATGTCTTATCAACTACTAACTAAACGATTGGCATAATCTTGACTATTAATTTCTGCAGAAACAAACTATCTCAAAACTTGGTGGATTACAACAGTAACAGTGTATTTTCTTTCATGATTCTGTAGGCTGAACAGGTAATCCTTGTTTTCTGATTAGAATTGACTAGAGCACAAAGATCACTAGAAGTTGGTGCTACAGGCCATTGTCTGGCAGCTCAGTTGTGACTGCTGTCCAGTCATCCTGATCCTCTTCCATGTGGCCTCTCCATGTGGCTGCTTGGGCTTCCTCACAGCATGGCAGCTGGCTTCCAAAATGTTGTGTTCCAAGCAGGTGAAACCAGAAGCTTCAAATCTAGTCTTATTAGAGCTACACAGTGTCGCTTCTAATACATTTCTGTTTATTCCAAACAAGTCAGAAGGTCAACCCAGCTTCAAAAAAGGCAAAAGTGTCTCTAGCTCTTGATGAGGACATGACCAGGTCACAAGGCAGCACAGCATGTAGAATGGAACATACTGCTGTAGCCATCTCTGAAAATGCAATATTAGATGCTATGTTGAATATTATTTCATCTAGTCCTCTCACAATCTTAAAGATTAAGCAGTAGAAAGGGGCTCCAACACTTCCCAGCTGCGCCATTTCAACAAGCTACTAAATCTTCTGTCCTTTTGTCCCCTCACATTTAAATGAGATAAATCATAGTACCTACCACATAGGAATTCTTGAAGACAAAATGAGTTCCTGTATGTAAAGCCCTGAGAGTGGTGTGGGGCACACAGTAAACACACTTAGTATTAGCTGTTATTCTGTTTTGGTGGGAAGTGGTTATCTTTCCATGGCACAGTTTGAAAACATCAGAAGTTGGATTCAATACCAGAATTCAGAATCTAGTTCCCAGGCTCCCCAGGCATCCAGACACCACAGACATTCAGAACAGATTTGCCAACATCCCTAGTGTCTTAGTGCTCACCTTGGTTGCACTGTTTTGTTTACTTTGAATCAGGGAGTGTGAGTTAATGAGAGAGTATATACACGATCATTTTGTAAGCCATAGATGTTTTGTTCATTCTTATTTGATTGCATTTTCTTATTGAAATAATTAGGTGATTAGCCAAAATGAAAAAGGAGAATAACGCAAAATAGAACCAAAGAGAATGACTGTTAATGATAACAAGCAGACTATGTGGGAGGAAAGAAGGTAGAATGTTTATTTCTCAAGCTCTTATTAGTACTTTGTTGCAGGAACTAATCTATGTACCTCTCAACATTAATTTAATTTTCGTAACAGCTGTATGAAGTAAGCACTACTATTTCTCCCACAGTTTAGGAGAAATAGCGGACTCACCCAGGGTCACCTGCTGCATAAGTGGTGAAGCCAGAATTCAACCCTGTCTTCCTCGCTCCAGGTGCTAAGCCCTTATCATTATGGCCTGCTGTCTCTCTAACAGGGCTTTGAGACCTCAAATTTAAAAGGTGGGTATTTCCAGGTGTAACCAAGAGCTCTCTAGGAGGCAGTGCTGAGTCTTGTACCAGAGTTTATATAAACACACTCTACTCTTCCAGATCATTAACAGGAACCAGACAGGCTTGTAATCAATTTCTATCCATATAGAGTTTTTCCATATTATATTCTCTTATATTGTAAAGCATTGAATGGGTAACAAGCACTTTCATGTGCATTTACACTTTGCATCTCTAGGAGGAGGGCATTATTCATTTTCTTTTCTGGAGAGTGAGGGCAAGTTGCAGAGTGCAAAGAGACTTGTCCAGGATCTTGAAGTGCAAATGGTCTATGACACAAGGTCTCTAAACTCAGGTTGGAGATCTTCCACTACATCCTTAGTTCTGTGTATAAGGCATGTGTACACTTGAAGGAGTGCTATTGCATGGATTATTGTTTCAAAACTACATGCATATTAACTCCCTCTCGCCTTGGGGCCTTGGCTCTTTGTGTTCCTTTGCTTCATAATACGTGTGACTCATTGTTATGGATTAAATAATGTCCTACCAAAAGACACTGAAGTCCTAACCCCCTGTACCTGTGAATGCGACTTTATTTGGAATTAGAGTCTTTACAGATGATCAAACTCAGATGAGGTCTTTAGAGTGGACTCTAATCTTACATGTCCACATTCTTTACATAAAGAGAAAATTTGGACTCAGAGAGAGAAATTCACAGAAAGAGGACAATATGAGGACCTCAGGAGAAGAGAACCATCTACACCTTAATCTCCGATCTAATCTCCACAATTGTGAAACACTACATTTCTATTGCTTAAGCCTCCCAGCTTGTGATACTTTGTTACAGCAGCCAAAGGATATAGATACCCCCATGATCTTTCCGTGGCTGGTTGTGAGGTTGAATGTGATCTTATTTGAAAGGCCCTTCCTGGGTGCCTTCACAGTTGACCCTGACTCTTTAGTGTCTCTTTAGTGTCTATCATTTCTTTTCTTTTCTTTTTTTTTTGAGACAGAGTCTCACTATGTTACCCAGGCTGGAGTGCAGCAGCACGATCTTGGCTTACCACAACCTCCGCCTCCCCGGTTCAAGCAATTGTCTGCCTCAGCCTCCCAAGCACCTGGGATTATAGGCACCTGCCACCACGCCTGGCTAATTTTTGCATTTTTAGTAGAGACTGGAGACATCTTTGCCAGGCTGGTCTTGAACTCCTGACCTCGTGATCCACCCACCTTGGCCTCCCAAATTGCTGGGATTACAGGCATGAGCCAGCACGCCTGGCCTTAGTGTCTATCATTTGAACACTTCTTTGCTTGTCATAATTTAAAACAAAAAATCTTGCTTAAGTAATTATTTGTTTAAATTCTAACCCCCCCACACACACATCAGAATGTTTGCTTTGTGAAGGTAAGAACCCTGTCTGTCCTGTTTATCAAGAGAGGTCGGCATAAAGTGCAAATAATGACCAGGTGCAGTGGCTCATACCTGTTAATTCCAGCACTTTGGGAAGCCAAGGCATGTGGATAACTTGAGGCCAGGAGTTCAAGACCAGCCTGGCCAACAGGACAAAACTCCTCCTCTACTATAAATACAAAAAAATTAGCCGAGTGTGGTGGTGTGTGCCTGTAATCCCAGCTATTTGGAGGCTGAGGCAGGAAAATAGCTTGAACCCGAGAAGCAAAGGTTGCAGTGAGCTGAGATTGCGCCACTGCATTCCAGCCTGGGCATCAGAGTGAGACCCTGCCTCTACCCGCCCCTCCCCCCGAAAAGTGCCAGTAACATGACCAGTAAGAAAGGTAGGGAAGAATGAAGGAAGAATGGAAGCACATTAAAAAAAAATTACCTGGAACCGGCTGCTTTTGTGAAAGTGCTTTACAATGAAACATATACCTACATTATTATTATTATTGACAATGCCATCATAATTGTTACATTTTTATTCAAAAGTGGGTCCATTTATATGCCATTATATCCATATTTTGGAAACCAGTTGAAGAAATCTGCTGCCTCCCTGGAGATGTTTGCCCACAGTTTTATTTCATCATCAACTGTAGATCCTTTTGATTTTGAAGCATACTGATTCCAGGATCTGCTAAAAATAAATATTTGCCTTATTAATGTGCTTGCTCATTTACTAATTGCTTTTTTAATACCAGAGTCTTTTTCCAGCTGGGGTTTGTATAACCTTTATCGATCTCACTTTACTTCTAATTACATGTGTTCTTCATTTGTAGCTAAAAGTAACTCTTGTCATCATTGCTGTCAGATTTGATCCATGACACTTTAATTATTATAATTTCTTTTCCCTGCAATAGCAGCAAAAATGTCCACATACATTTTTGTTAGGCCAATTCCTCATCCAAAGGAATGACAATTTGGATTTTAAAGGAGCACATTTTTTTGTTGTGGTGCCTATCTGTGCCCTTTAAAGAGTTGGGCTTCCTCCATTCCTTCCTTACTGGGGGCTGATCCATTTACTGCACTGTCACTGTGCCACGCAAATAGAAGCCGAGTTAGAGAGAAAAACTTCAGGTCAACCTGGAGACCTGCAATGTATTCCTGGTATTCCTGTTGTGGGCTCTTGAACAGGTCACTGAAGTTTTCTGACCTGTAGTTTCATCACCTTTGAGATGAACACGGTGAATCACCTGACTGAGAGCAACCCAACGAGGTTTGCTTTAGATGGAAACCCCAATAACATTCCACATGACATGAACCGCAGCATCCTCGGAAATGGCAGCCACTTACATTGTGTTGATTTCTTCTTCACCTAAATATTCTTTTACCTTCTTTTTGATTCCTTGATGAAAGTAGGGGGCATGGGAAAGGCAGGGAAAGAGAGAGGAAGAGAAAGCAAGAGCAAGACCTGCTCTGTTGATCCTAAAGGTACCTGGACCTTGATCACGGGCTTTCCAAGCAAAAGTTCCATGGGTGTGAAGACATGGGTTTGCCCTCTGCAGTTCCACAGAGTTGGTGGATATGTCCAGACAGATAACTATTAATTAGTCCTGGTTAATAGGCTGGACTAGGGATCCTAACACATGGGAATTAACCCAGCAAAATCTCAAGATTCATTCTCAGAAATGGGGATTATGGACTCCTTCATTCCAGACCTTGCCACCTCACAGGATGGAGAATGCATTGACAACATCAAGAGCATCCAGTGAGGCAGGTGCGGTGTGGCCTGGAAAGAGAGCCTGGTCCACAGAGGGTCCATTTCACTTCTTACCCTGGAGCAGAGGGGAGGCAGTGCCAGAGTCTTTCCCCTCCCTTGCTGTGGTGTCAGACGGATGTCGCTTTGGGGGGAAGCAGGAAGTCAATATGATTCTTGTACAGCTCAAGACTGCTGTGTGTGTGTGTGCGATTGTGTATGTGTGTGTGCATATGTGTGAATGTGCATGTGTATGCATGTGTGAGTGCGTATATGCGTGTATGTGCATGTGTGTGTATGCATATGTGAGTGCATGTATATGTGTGTGTATATGTGCATTGTGTGTGTGCATGTGTGTGTGAGTGTGTGTGTTTGAGAGAGTCTGGACATAGAGGGAATGAAGGGAAGGAGATTATATTTTTAAACACTTCCTATATGTCAGGAACTATGGTGGAAACTGCTCTATTATTAGGTGGTAGTAACTTTGATAAAAATTAGAAAGAAATTATAATTCTTGGACAGCCAGAGATCACAATGTGTGAGTGTGTGAGGGAGTGTGAGTGTTGGAGTGTGTGTGTGTTTTGGGGGGTGGAGAGGTGCAGAAAACAAAGCAAGACCTTTGCATTAGAATTCCAGCTCTACCACTAACCAGCTCAGAAACCTCAGAATGAGCTATTTAGCTTCTCGCATGCTTTGTCTCCTTATTTGGAAAAAGTGTGAGGGGAAAGAGAAGATTCACATAATAAATGTTTGAGGAGTGGGCCTAATACATCGCACTTAGAAGCGTGCAATTTGTATTAACACAAATTCTGTGGGACCCTCATGGCTCTTGGTATAGGAAACCTTGGGAGTGCATCATTTGCCTTCCTTTCTCTAAATTGGAGTTGAAATTTCTGATTTTGGGGGGAGTCTTTCTGATGCTGGAGGGTGAGTGGAACCAGGTGGGACCTGAGGAGGAGGTCCGGTTTTGTGGGAAATGAGGAAACACCAAGAAGCCCCTTAATACTTGCATCCCCTCAGCCAGTCAACACCTATTTCAAGCCAGCTCCACAATGGCAGGACACACTCTCCAGCACTTCTGCTCACCTGCCTGCCTGCTGTTTCTCCTAGAAAGGAGAGTGTAGGGAGTTAAAAGCAGTAACAAAGTTGCCCCAGGAGACCTCCAAAACTTCCAGTGTCATTTTTGTTTCTGTTTCAGACAATAACATATGTGCTGCACAGCATTTCTCCTATCTGCCCTTCAGTCCACTCTCCACCCTCTGCCCAGAACCCTAAGGCGACCCAGCACATGTGGTCTCAATGAGCCTTTTGCTTCTGGCTTCTGAGGGGGACCCAGTTGACAGGAGGCGTGAGGCTGGATGGGGCCAAGGACAATGGTGGGGGTCTCACTTGGCTTCCTTCTGCATGGTCATGATGGCTGAGGATGTTAACCAGGGACTTCTTACTCTTCCTGTTAGACAGCCCTTTCTTTCCCCTGGGTCCTGAGATCGACCCCTCCCCTGGCTCATTCAAGCCTAAGAATGGCGAGGCCCCTCCACGCCACCCATTCCTTGTGTGCTTTTCTCAAAACCTGCCCAAACTTTTGCAAATTCTTCCTTTCTTAAAGGCTCTGTGCATCCCCAGTTTGGGCGTGCCTGCTGTCTGTCATTGCCTTTGAGGGCCCTGACTGATGTACATGACTACCTGCTCCAAATATCTGTTCTCCTGTTTCACAATGCGGAATTGTTGCTGGGAAGAGAACTCCCACCCAAGGACTTCCTTTTCAGGACACCATGCCCCAAGGCGGGCCACACAGCCAGTTTGGGCCAATGGAAAGCGAGCGTGTGAGGGTCTTTCTGGCATTCTCATGCTTCCTTCTCCTCCTAGGGCACTCCTGGAGGCTACTTCTTGAAGATGAGGTTATCACAAGATGCAGAAGGAGGCTGGATTCCTGAATCACTGCTTGGAGGAGAGCCATCTGCCCTGGAAAATGAGTGAGAGATAAGCATATAATATGGAAATCCACTGAGCTTGGGCATGGTTCTGTCAGCCCACCCTGAGTCATAGAAAGAAGTCATTTTTATTGTATCTATTGTATTTAGCTTTTAAAAGTACATCATTACTAAAATTGATGACACAACTTTAATCTGAGAATCGTAATTGCCATTTTACAGATGAGGAAATGAAGACTCAGTAAGTTCCTCTTCTGAGGTCACACCACTGTTATGGGCTAAACTGTGACCTCCAAATATTCATGTTGAAGTCCTTCTAATACCTCAGAATGTGACTGTTTAGAGATAGGGTCTTTAAAGAGGTGATTCATGTTAAATGAGGTCATTAGCTTGGGCTCTAATCCAAAGACTGGGGTCCTCAGAAGAAGAGATGATTGGGATATAGATTCACAAAGAGGCCAGGTGCAACAGAGGGAGAAGAGAGCCACCTACAAGCCCTCAGAAGAAAACAACTCATCAGCACCTTGACCTCAGACTTCTATTCTCCAGAACTGTGAGGAAATAAATTGCCATTGTCTGAGCCACTCATTTTGAGGCACTTTGCGATGCCAGCCCTAGCAAATGAATACAGTGTCATGATCAGGATGGAGCCTGGCATGTCCCTGTCATCTAGAGCTACACACAATTCCTGGAACACACTTGCAGCCTCAGCCTTAGATCTTGTACTTGCCCAAGACAGCTGGTATGAATAAACATTGCTAGATCAAATTATTAAGTGAGCTGGCATAAATTTTTGAGTGTCCCCATCTCCTTATATCAACTTGCTCCATTTCTCCATCAGCACTCTTTCCACTTTACTGTTGGGTGAGATTTCAGGGTGACCCAGTTTGGTCACTTTCTCCCCTCCCCCATTTTGCAGACATGGGACTGTAGCTCCAAGAGGCAAAATAATCTTTCTGAGGTATCAGCTTGATGTCCTGTAACTTCAGTGTACTGCAGGGGAAACTGGAACTCAGAGAGGTTAAGTGGCTTGTCCATGGACAGCAACCACCAAGTCTTTTGACCTTGACATCACCTCTCAGCCCTTAAAGCATAAGCAGAGACAGATTGTTCTGCAAAGAATGACACCTCCTTGCAATGACTATGAATTATACAATATTTTTATATTAAAAATGATTCTGTGCTCTTTAGAGAGAGGATGGAATTGATATTGAGTGATGAATGAACCCCTGCCAGATTCTAGTGATGTAAATGAGCTAGGTTTTAATATGCCAAAGAGTACAGCAAAAGAACTGACAATCACATCCCCATAATGGGAGGGACCAGTGTTGGGGCAGGACTCTAAGCACATTTGTTTCAGAAGCAGCTCGGCTTCTAAGTAGCATATGAATGAGTTTGGTGGCTTTCTTTGTTTCACTTTTAATACATCATTTTGATGACTTCCATTGGCATAAAAAGTCACTGACATTTGGAGTCAGATAGCCTGGGGTTATTCTAATTGTGTGACCTTGGGCAAATACTTGAATCTCACTGAGACTTAATTTTCTCTTCAATAAAATGGGAATAGCAAAAATAATTACACTAGAGGTTTGTTGAGACAATTAAGCATGTTAGTGCCTAGTACAGCATTTGAGATATCATACTTGATCCACTCATTTTAATTCCCCCTGCCCTAAACATCAATTTTTCTATCTATACAACATGCATAACACTTCAATTGTTTAACTCTCAAAACAGTTGTCAGGGTTAAGTTGGGTGATGTATTTGAAGGCAACTAAAGGGTTTTAAACTGTTATACACATATAAGGTTATACCAGTTATTTTTTTCAGCAATTGTGTCCCAGAATTTGGCACAGGAAAGTTGTTCAGTAAATGCTGATTGAATTGAATTATGATAAATCAAACTCCCCTGCCTAAATTTTATGATTTTATTGACCCAAGAAATTCACAGGTATTTTTCTGAATCAAAATGCTAAAGCTATTGGCAATTTGTGTATTAAAGAAAGGAAGAAAAACAACCTGCCTAGGGACTTATGTTACTATACCTACTAGAAATGACCAGCTAACAATTTGTCCATAAAAATGTACAACTACAGATTGTCTGCAGAGCCACCATTTCCTGACATACGAATCATTGTACGGTCAAGGTTAAGTAAATAATTTTCATTTTCAAGATCATGCTGCTTTCAACAAAATTGCAACCATTTTAAGGAAAGCACACAGAAGACCATTTTTAAATGTTTCTGAAGATGATGACAGAATGGCCTACAAGAGTTCCTGGCACATATTTTAATCATTCCCCCTATGAGATAGCACAGTAGTCAGATGAAAAACTGTGGCGGGTCTTAACTTTCAAAGTTTAAAAAAAAAAAAGTGAGTAAAAACACAAAGGTTGCTTCTGTCCCAGATTAAGCAACATAATGGTAGAAAAATGTCAATTGCATTTTCCAAGATTTCTGGAAGAGCAAAATAACTTGGCCATATAGATGTGTTACCTGTTTTACAGACTCTCAGTTCTTTTGCAAAATCCTTACATATGTAGATCAGATTATGGCTTATAATGGAATTTCGAAGATTAACTCATTTTATTCTTACACTAACAACATAATGTTTCCATTCTCATTTGACAACTGAGAAAACTAAAACCCAGAAATGTTTCTATGTGATGCACTTGACATTAAAGCATATGTTTTTAATTTCCAAGCTCATGATCTTTATGAGCTTGGGAATTAAAAATTTATGATGCTTTTATGCTACCAAAGAAGTCAATTAATATATAGTGTCTTACACTTCCCACCCTTGGGTCTCCTCTCATGGGGCTCCTAACTTTGGGGAGAGAATTAAGCCTGAGGTAATGATTAGCATTCTGGTAAGTAATTCAGATCCAGGGACCAAGATTTTGGAGGATGGACTCTCTGACTTTTCTAAGAAAGCTGTTCTCCAATGGAAGTAAGATTTTGTATTCTTTTATGAAGACATCATTAAGTTAAATTCATATCGACAACATTTTTTTAAGACTTGGAGGCAAAGGGCAAGGCATTTTTACTTGTGTGTCTGCTATGATCCCAGAGTGTGCTAGATATTCAGAGTATAGCAAAGAGAAAGGGACCTAGACTTATACCTTGCCTGAACCCATTAAAGTCTGGATGAGGAGACTTGATTCTGTGTAGGAATCATCTCCGGAGTTTATGGGGCAATAAAGCAAAACACAGTAAAACCAAATGAAAAAGAGCATATATTTTTAGCACTCCTTTGACGATGTGAATTACTAGGTCTAGAGGAAGGTGCAGACTTCTGTATTATTTAAATCTCCCCAGGGACAAAAAGGATGACCAAGCTTGGGAAATACTAGACAATTAAAAAGAACATGGATTCTGAGCTTGGGTTTGAGTTCTGTTTCAGCCTGGGTTTCCTAGAAGGCTGAGCCTGAGATTAAACTTACAAAATGTGAGGGCATTACTGGGACATGTGGTCCGAGGGAGCAGACAAGATAGACAAGAGTGAACAGAGAAGGAAGGAGGAGCCAGTAGAAGATGCTCATGGGATGCTGACCACTGGCATGGGAACTGGTTACCCAATCCTGTATCACAATCTGAGAAGTCCCATGGAATGAACCTTGGGACCACGTTCCTGGGAAAGAAAGCAGCAACCCTTTTGAGGGCCAGCTCCATGCACCTTCATCAAAGTTACCCACAGCCTCATGGCCAGGTCACACAGGCAGGGCACCCCTAGACCACAGAGATGCCTGGGATAGAGGAGAAACTACCCAGTTTAGGCCTAATAGAGGTGCCATCAGTCTGCACCACCTTGAAGCTGGTCTGTGTGGATGCAGAACTGGTAACTGAGGCAGTTGCAGAAATGAAAAAGGATTAGAAGCAGTGCCTAACGGGTGCCTAATAAAAACCTCGCCTTGTATGCCTTCTCTGTGGCTGTAGACCTCTTACCTAAACCTACTCAGC
The DNA here is from genome assembly GCF_009828535.3 of Hylobates moloch. NCBI lineage: Eukaryota > Metazoa > Chordata > Mammalia > Primates > Hylobatidae > Hylobates > Hylobates moloch. The sequence continues at coordinate 74,577,337 of NW_026652292.1, read as the reverse complement.
CTCAGTTACTGTAGGGTCAAACTAAGATTATACATACTTTCCGGGCAGGGTTGTTGAATGGGTTAAACAGATATCATTTAGCCTAGCACAATGGCCAGCACACACATGAGGAATGGAAAAGTGTGACCTTGCTTTCCTCTCCTTCTCCTTCCAAACACACAGAGTTTTAAGTCTCTCTATGCAGTATGGCCTCCTCCAGATCCCCATGGGGATCCTCTGTAAGATTCTCTCACTTCATCCATTGAAGAGAGAACATAAAACTCTAGATTTATCACAAGATGAAAGAGAGGCCCACAATCTGGAGCCAACAACAACACAAAAAGTCACTGTATTTGTTCTGCAGAGCAGACAGAGAGGCTTGATCTTCAGATAGTTTTTTTTTTCTTCAATCAGAAAAAAACAACACAGGATAAAAGCTGATTTTTTAAAAACATAAAGTGTTAGATCAAGTCTCAAATTTGTGTACTCAAAGAAGAAAGATTAAAAAGACTCCCAGATGCTGTGAGGGCCTCTGGTGCAAGATAGACAGATACATACATTAATTTTAGTTTCTATACATTTCAGATTGGGATGACAGTAAGTTTGCAGATAGCCATACACAGGTGGATATAGATGCTTCTTGAGTTCAGAAATAAAGTCATGCTCTGAGTGCGAAAACAAATGTGTATTACCACTCCGACAGGGAAAATGATTAGCCAGCCATGGATGTGCTCCAAAGATTCACTGAATAAAGGGGAGAAATAGGCAAGTCACCAGGGAGAGTAGGGGCAATCTCAGGCGGGCAGAGCTTTGATGTAACCCATTTATTCGTTGAACCAACTCAGTGAGCCCATTGTTTCCAGCCATTTGCTAGGAGCTGGGGACACAGAGGCGAACAGGGTTGTGCCCGTTGCCTTCCCAGATGACTGCTATGGTACCGACGTGGACAAGATGCTTAAAGATGTAGATGAAAGACCTTTATCCTATAGAGGTCCAGCAAGGCCTGGAGAGGAGATGACATTGGAACTCAGTTGGAATGTTCATCTGGTATTTGCCTGGCACTGTGGGAGGGGAAAGGGCTCATTCTATAAGCCCTTTTAAGAAGTTTAAAAAAAAAAATCTCAGAGGGCTAAATATAATTATTTGTACACTCCAGCCTGAAATGTTCACCCTTATCCATTGAAAAACAGATTTTTGAATCAGAAAAACCTACCTTCAGTCCCTTGCTGGTCTACTTCCTATTTGCCATCTCTATGCCTGTATCGCACACAAAAAATTTGGAGCTCCAGAAGTTGAAATAACTTGCTCAAAATCAACCTCCCTGGATAGGTTTGAAGATGTAAAGAGCTAGCAGACATGAAGCCTTCCCCAAGACCTGTCATGTAGTAAAGTCTCAATATGTGGGACTGTTATTTTGTGTGAGGATGGATGAGGGTGAGCTCCACTGAACCCTGGCCAAGGTTTGCCCTGCAAATAACCCCTCTGTCCTGTGCATCCAGCAGTCAAAAAAAGGGAAGGTCTGGACAAGGGAAGAGGAGAATTCTGGTCTTGAGGGAAGGAGGTTCCAGTGAAAGGATAAAGATGGTTTATTCTGGGTCTTCAGGACTACAGCAAACCATCCACTCCCACTCTCCTTTGTCTCTGCTCCCACTAAGCTTACACACCCAGCTGCCCAGGGCTCTTGGTTTCAGGAAAAGCAGAGCTCTACTCCATGATAGCCCCACAAAAGCATCCTTACCGAATGCGGCTCCCAGCCCACCATACCATCACTCTTGCCATGTGTATTTTTTCTTCACAGTATTTAAACCTCTTTAATATAATATTTTGTTTTTAATTTGTTCTTTTCATATGCTTTCCCACTAGAATGTAAGTTCTAGGAAGGCAAAAGCTTGTTTCCGTCCTGTTTTCCAAAACGTAATATGTTCTTAAAAATAACTATTGAATGGATGTGTGAATGAATGATCAATGAACTGAAGAGTACCAGTAACTTGGAAGGGAAAACCCCAAAGGGTCAGCCCCTCTTTTGTTTTATTTATTTTACTGATTTTTACAAAGTCCCTTTCATGTATTTCAGTCTCAAACTTGGTTAGTGTCTGACATTTCTCTCCTCCTCCGTCTCCACAGATAAGAAAACGTTCCGTTGTCTCATTAATTCTATTTTGTAATTACTTGTCCACATCTCCCTGTCTCTGCTGCTGAAATAATTGCTAAGCTGGGGCACCATCATAACACCTGGACTGCTCTCTCCCTCCTTCGCGTCGGTCTTCACTGGTCTCCGTGCTGTAATCAGAAAGACCTTTCAAAAATGAAGACCTGACTGTGCCAACCTATTCAAACTCTTTACATGTTTTAGAAATTTTAAGATCTTCAACTTTTCCAGTTTCATTTTGTTCTTTGCATGTGTACCTTAGGCTCTGGCAGAAATGAACTCCTCACAGCTCTCTGCAGCTTGTCTCTAAGCAATGGTGTATGCATCGTATTGCATTGCTGACTTCTATCTAGTTGTCTGTATCCTGTCTGATCCTGAAGCTTCTTGAACCCAAAGACTACACCTGTGAATTACACTGTATATCTACACCTACCAGAATCCTCAGCCCATGTAGGTGTCAATAAATATGTAAACAACAGCTATTTTACCAATCCCTCATTTGTTTGGCTAGAAAATTCCAGTCTTCTTGAAACTGATCACCTGAGAAAACAGTTTCCAAATGTAAATATTGAGGAACTGACACTAAAACTTGATGATCCCTCTAAGGTATAACCACTTGGTAGAAATATTTCTAGTTGGTTATCAGCCTCCTTTTGGCCATTTCTGTCTCTCTCCTCTCTAACATCAATATGTATTACAACAAGAAAACCAACCAGGAAAAGATCTACAGCTCAACAGAATGGTCTAAATGATGTGTTTCCCCTTTAACTGAAAAAAAGGAAAGCAAAACATTCAATTCTGCACTCTCCGTCAGTTCATCTGTTTCTTACAGGCCATCATGGTGACAGCTACCAAAAAGGTTGGCCATGAACAACACCTCCTGCTGCCTGGGAAAGACACATCTGTACGTGTCTGTGTTCAGAAACAGACATGAGTTTAAGATAAAGCATATTTTTCAAAAGTGCTGTGCAGCACAATAGATTGAGTGCCTGCAAACAGGTTGAACATGTACTTGTGTTTATTTTAAAGAATAGAAAAAGACCAAATGCTTCATTAATTGGTGGACTTGAGGATGTACAAAAGAGATACATGGAAGAAAGTAAAAACTGAAACTCAGTGGTAAGAAGAAAATTAATAACAACAACAATAAACGATATGTTGCTCTGGGCTAAAACTGATGGAATTTTGTAGCAGTAAGGCACTTTGCAGATCACTGGATTCCAGGTGCAGGCTTTTGTAGATGTGAATAAGGAAACCCGGAGAAGTGAAGTCAGTTATCTAAGGTAGCATGGCAGGATGAGAAGGAAAACAGCTTAGAACCTAGCTTAGCCCACACAAATCAATCTTGATTTAGCTGCCCTTCTGGGCAAATAGCCTCATTGTACATGAAGCACCGTTAATGCTCTCAAGGTCAACTAGTGGGGGCAGTCCAGATCTGGGAATTGAACCCCATTTTGGGTATTCTCCCAACAATTTTCTCTCCATATAATTTTTTCTTTTATAGATCTAAGTACTTGATGTCTGGACCATGAACAAAGCACAATCAAGTTTGCATGATCTACTCTAGAAAAGAAAAGGAAAGAGCATGGACTTGACAGTCCACTTGGATTTAAATTCCAATTCTGCCAAATACTGCCTATAAAACATGGGGCACGTTAACCTCTTAAATTCAGTTCTTGATTTCTTTTTCTGTACAATGATGGGAATAATCTTTACCATGAAGGGCAGTTTGTAAGATTGAAATGAAACTGTGTCTTAAGAGTCTGGCACAGTACTTGGACATACCATCTTTCGCATAGTGTGCATACCAATTTTTCTCAGCAAACAAAGGGAATGAGACTTAGGCTAATGCACTGTTTTGAAATGTCCCTTTGGCTACTACTTTAACATTACCCAGTGACAGGTAGTTGCCAATTTTAAAATGATTAGAATTTATGCCACCAAATAAATACATTAAAAAATTCATAGGTAGCATTTAAAAGTGAATCTGGCAAAATGTATTACTCTGAGCAGAACATAGTGTGAAATCTCAGCAGAGTAAAATGTCAAAGCTCCTCAAGGAGCTATAGGACTTTGTAGGAAAAGCTCAAAATCATATGTATTATACTGTAAATATATGGTATCCACTCACACGCGTATGTATGTGTGTGTGTGTGCAATTTTATGTGTGTGTGTGTATATGTAGTACATATATATATATATATATATATATAGCTTTCATGTTTAAATGAACTGATTACATTTAAAGCTAACTTTTGCGAAGGAAGTTAGCATCTGAGGGATTTTATTTCCATACCCTGTAGGATGATCTTGGGATAATTGAACATTATTTATTTCTTTCTCACTTTCTCAGAAGGTGGGTATGGTGAACAAGTGGGAATCGCAAAAGATCACATTACAGTTCTTGCCCCGTATCTTCATAAACTTTTGTTTTTTGTTTTTTTGAGACAGAGTTTTGCTCTTGTCACCCAGGCTGGAGTGCAGTGACATGATCTCGGCTCACTGCAACCTCACTCCCAGATTCAAGTGATTCTCCTGCCTTAGCCTCCTGAGTAGCTAGGATTACAGGCGCCCACCACGCCCAGCTATTTTTTGTATTTTTTAGTAGAAATGGGGTTTTGCCATGTTGGTCAGGCTGGCCTCAAACTCCTGACCTCAGGTGATTCACCCGCCTTGGCCTCCCGAAGTGCTGGGATTACAGGCAGGAGTCACCGTGCCCAACATTAATAAACTTTAAACTCAGACCTGCCACTTACACTCTATTCTTCTCAGTTTGCTCATTTGTGAAATGGGCTAATCATGGTTCTTCCCATTTCCCCAATTCCAGCCTTATTTTAAAGGTTAAGTAAAATGCCTAAAATTCAGGCACGAAACACCAAATCTGTGTTGATTCACTCTTTTTTTCAAGCTCTGGAGTATAGTGAAGGATAGGACAGCCCTGGCCTGGCCCCATCCTCGCAGGACTCACAAGATCACGAAGGATGCAGCGAATGAGGAGCTGGATGCCATGCGAGGACCTGGGTAGGCTGTGAGGGGTGCAGAGAGGACTCAGGCATTCTCAGGAAGGTCAGCAGAGGCTTCCCAGGAGAGTTACTAAGTACATTCCTAAGGTATGAATGGAAGCAACCAACTTAAAAGGAGGTTACGGGTCAGAAGAGTGGTGGTGAGGGTTCCCAGCAGAGAGGAAGTTTGGCACATACAGAAGAAAGGCAAGTTGTCCTTGCACACACATATTTATAGCAACACAATTTGCAATTGCAAAAATGTGGAACCAACCCAAATGCCCATCAGTCAACAAGTGGATAAAGAACTGTGGTATATAGATATAAAAAGGAATACTACTCAGTCATACAAGGGAATGGATTAATGGCATGGGCAGCAACCTGGATGAGATTGGAGACTATTATTCTAAGTGAAGTAACTCAGGAATGGAAAACCAAACATCAGATGTACTCACTAATAAGTGGGAGCTAGGCTATGTGGATGTAAAGGCATAAGAATGACACAATGGACTCTGGGGACTCGGGGAAAGAGTGTGAAGGGGATGAGGGATAAAAGACTACAAATTGAGTGCAGTGTATACTGCTCGGGTGATGGGTACAACAAAATCTCACAAATCACCACTGAAGTATTTACTCATGTAACCAAACACTACTTGTTCCCCAATTACCTATGGAAATAAAAAAAAAGAAAGAAAAAAAAAAAAAAGAAGAAGAAAGTTAAGTTGTTACTTGCCCGGGGAAGGGAAAGACATGTGGCCCTTTTGGATCATGGACTTCAAGAGGAGGAAGTACAAGAGGGAGGTAGGATCAGACTGTACCTGTTCTTATAAGCCACCTTTCATTTAGACTTTGAGATCAGACAGAGGCCTTTGAAATATGTTAAACAAGTTATTTTTATGATTGGAATTCATTTAGCAACTTAAAAAAATTCAGTGTTTTTTTAGAGATGGGAGTCTGGCCATGTTGCTCCGGCTGGTCTCAAACTCCTGGGCTCAAGCGATCCTCCTGCTTTGGCCTCCCAAACTGCGGGGATGTGAGTCATTTGGCAACTTAAATGCTAGGAGTTCCGTGTGTCAGGAACAATGTGGCTCTCACAAATAGTAGCTTCTGTTTCTGTTCCTTGGTCCCTTCTCTTGCGCCATCCACAACTTCTACACCTCTTCTCCATTTTCATAGTTTTGTGAACATCTTCATCCTCTCCATACCCTTGATATTGGTTCTGCCTTCAAGAGAAGACACTTGAGACTTCTGTGTCTGGAGTCAAAGCTGTTCTCCAAAGGCTAAAAACCTTATTAGGAAGAAGTTTTAGAAGCAGCTCCATCTTTTCCTTGACTTAGAGCTGCTGCACCCACTGTGATGGCTGCTACATGATACGTAGAATTGAAGGTTAAAAGCGTTCTAGAAATCACAGCACTTCCATGGCCATCTCCTCTCCTGTGCCTCATGGAGAAGGACTGAACTATGACTATTTATTTATTTATTTATTTATTTATTTATTTATTTATTTATGTTTTAGAAACAAGGTCTGTCTCTGTCACCCAAGCTGGAGTGTTGTGACGCCATTATAGCTCCTGCAGCCACAAATTCCCAGGCCCAAGGACCCTCCCACCTCAGCCTCCCAAGGACCTGGGACTAGAGGCCTGCTCTGCCATACCTTGCTAAATTTTTAATTTTTTTTTTTTTTTGCAGAGACAGGATCTTGCTCTGTTGCACAGGCTGGCCTCTAACTCCTGGCCTTAATTGATCCTCCCACCTCAGCCTCCTGAGTCACTGGGATTAGAGGTGTGAGTCACTACACTCAGCTCTTATATTCATCATTTTAACCCAAGTTCCACTTATAACAATGCCTGGTCCAAGATGAATACTCCTTAAATGTAGGAACAAACAACAAATGAGGAAACGGAGGCCCAGAATATGAGTTAGAACCGTGGCTTCCTGACTCCCAGTTCTCTGTTTTCATTAAGAAAATACTTGGGCCACCCTTAATTACAGGGCAGGAGTGTACTTCTTCCCCACTCCAGAAGTTCTATTCCACAGGCTGAAAGCACCACGAGGCTAATGCTCTGGCTCCTCTCTGCTCCCTCACTCTCTCACCTCCTGGTGGGCAGGAATGACATAATTCCACGGCAGAATTGAGAAGCTCTGAGTTTAGAGGAAGAAACAGGGCAAGTCCTGCCTAGTGAAGCCCAGACCCTTGTTCTCTCCTCATCAGTAGGTTCTCTGCTCAGTGCCTTGATCTCTCCGTAGAGTAAACATTGCAGTTAGGGCCTGCTCCTCCCTGGGGTGGCCTGTGGGTCTCCACCCTTTCCATCCTCTTTTTCCTCTCCCTCTTGGACTGAGTTCCTGCAGGGAGCATACATTTATTTTTTAGTCCATATTGAGGTGCAGCAGCCTCTGCCCTGCCCAGGAAAGCTGCTCTGGCCCAAAATGACCTGTGGCTGCTGGATGAGTCTGGCTGATTCTGATTGTTCAGATATAAGTGACATTTCCCAAGACAATCTTTACTTGCAATAAGGCAGAATTTTTTTCTTCCATCTTCCTTAAGTCTTGTTTATAGCTCTATCAGTTCAAGACTCAAGCTCCGTAAGTTGATGCTATTTGGATCCCCTCAGACAACCCTGAAAAGCAAATCCCCCTGACATCTGAGGGGCTCTGTTCAATGGGACATGTGGGATGTCACATGAGTATGGCCCCATGCATGCCTCACTGACAGTGCTGGCATGTGTGGAGACACATTCACATGACATCTTTTCTAGGCTGATCAGGGCCAGCTGCACATCAGGATTTGCAAGAACTACAGACTAGCAAAGGACCAAGATCGCCTGGCCCTGGGAATTTGCAGAATGGATCCAGCAAAAGCCTTGCAAATATGAATAGGACCAGCCCCCCACTGCTGGTGCTGGAATTTGTAGATACAGCCCAGGAAGGGCTCAGCTGTGTTAAAACAGATGTGTCTCATGACTTGCAAAGGAGCTCCCAGGCTGAAGTGTTGTGTACTGAGCTTTGTCAGGCTGCCTGGCCCACTGACCAGAGGGTTTGGAAGGCAGCTGGGCCACTTAGAAAATCTATTGCCTTACATTTGACAATGTAGGAAGAGAGCATCTCATCTCTCTTGTAGGGTGTGAGGGTCAGTATCCAGGACAGTGCTTTTGCACTAGTGGCCAAAATTTAAATCATGTAAAACACTCCAATTTCTTTCCCCGCAATGTTAGAGTGTTAAAGTTAAGGAACAGCATTTCATATACAATGATAAAGTAAAATTAAAACTGATACTATAAAATATTGGTTTTAAAGTGATGCATGTTTGACAATTAAAAAGAGAATTACAGACAGGCTGTTATGTGCACCAATATATTTCAAAGAGCATCTGACTTTTGAATTCCTCTGCATCCTGAACATTCATTGAAGGAATACTTAACATTACTTTCTGAAAAAAAATGAAATAACCTTAATTATACAAAATGTGTAAAATGAAAGCATACACAAGACACTAAAAATCAGCCTTAATTCCATCATCAGAGTCAATTACTTTTAATCAGAGAATACTGCATTTTGTAACCTGCCTTTTATCATCCAAAAAATAAATTGCAAACAAATTTGGATATCCTCAGATAGTTTTAAAACACTATTGTCAATGGCTGTATAGAATTACATTGTGTGGCTGAAAAGTGTATATACTGTTGGTCACACAAACTCTGACACAATGTGGAAGAGGCATACAGAATCATTAACACACAGTGAGATTATTAGGGGGCCTTCTTTGAAGATTGCTACCAGAAGCCCCCAATTGACTATGATTAGGAAGCATTCAGAGAAAGCTGTGTGTACCCCAAGAAGGGGTTTGTGTCCAATGCTCCCTTAGATATGTCCAAACCTCATACATGTTAGAATGGCTGCTATTTTTGTTTTTTGATGGAGTTTCACTCGTGTTGCCCAGGCTGGAGTGCAATGGTGTGATTTTGGCTCACTGCAACCTCCAATTCCTGGGTTGAAGTGATTCTCCTGCCTCAGCCTCCTGAGTAGCTGGGATTACAGGCATGTGCCACCATGCCTGGCTAATTTTGTATTTTCAGTAGAGGCAGGGTTTCTCCATGTTGGTCAGGCTGGTCTCGAACTTCTGACCTCAGGTGATCCACCCGCCTTGGCCTCCCAAAGTGCTGGGATTACAGGTGTGAGCCACTGTGCCAAGCCTAGAATGGCTACTATTAAAAAGGCAAAAGGTAAGTGTGGGAGAGGACGTTGAGAAAAGGGAACCCTTGCACACAGTTGGTCTGAATGTAAAGTAGTACAACCATTATGGAACACAGTATGGAGGTTCCTCAAAAAATTAAAAACAGAGCCACCGTATGTTCCAGTAATCTCATTACTGGGTATTTATCCAAAGGAAATGAAATCAATATGTCAAAGAGATACCTGCACTCCCATGTTCATTGCAGCAAAATTCACAATAGCTAAGATATGAAATCAACCTAAGTGTCTCAATAGATAGATGGATAAGAAAAATGTGGTGGGTATATATACATATATATACACATATATATGTGTCTAGACACATATATGTACATATATGTGTCTAGACACATATATGTATATATATGTGTCTAGACATATATATGTATATATGTGTCTAGACACATATATGTGTATATATGTGTCTAGACATATATATGTGTATATATGTGTCTAGACATATATATGTGTATATATGTATATACACACACACACACAATGGAGTACTATTCAGCCTTAAACAACAAGGAAACCCTGTCACTTGTGACAACATGGATAAACATGGAGGAAATTATGTTAAGCAAAGTAACGCAGTTGCAGAAAGACAAAATATCAAAAGATCTCACTTTCATGTGGAATCTAAAAGAGTTGCATTAGTCAGTTCTCATGCTACTACTACAAGACATACCCAAGACTGAGTGACTTATACAGGAAAGAGGTTTAAAGGACTCACAGTTCCACTGGTCAGGAGGCCTCACAATCATGGTGGAAGGCACGGGAAGAGCAAAGGCATGTCTTACATGGTGGCAGACAAGAGTGTGTGCAAGGGAACTGCCCTTTTTAAAACCATCAGATCTCGTGAGACTTATTCACTATCACGAAAACAGCACAGGAAAGACCCAGCCCCATGATTCAATTGCCTCCCACCAGATTCCTCCCACAATATGTGGAGATTATGAGAGCTACAATTCAAGATGAGATTTGGGTGAGGACACAGCCAAACCATATTGAGGGTTGAACTCATAGAAGTAGACAGTAGAATGGCAGTTACCAGAGGTTTACAGGGATGTGGAGTAGTTGAGATGATGTTGGTCAAAAGATACAAAATTTTACCTAGGAGGAAGTAAGTTCAGAATATCTATTTTACAACACGGTAACTAGAGTTAATATCTATGTATGATATTCTTCCAAATTGCTGAGACTGTAAAGTTTAAGTGCTTTCATTACAAAAAATAATTAGTATCTGAGGTAAAGCATATGTTAATTAGCTAAATTTAGCCATACCACATGTATACATATTTCAAAACACCTCATATACCATAGCAGTTTTTATTTGTCAATTAAAATTTTTACAAAAATTATAATGGGAAGAAAAGACATTGCAAAGCTTGGATTCAAGGGCCAGAAGAACAGTGGGCTGGGGAGCTACTCCCAGGGAGAACCAGGGACTGATCAAGGAGCCTTTCCCACCCTAAGACAGTGGATGATCACTGTTTGCCCAGGAGAATTTCAAAATTGTTATTGCCTGGTGACTGCTCTGTTTCTTCTTATTTTCCCCTTTACAAATGGGGATGTTGATTCTGGTTATCCTGTCCCATTCCATCCAGCATATTTTGGGTGTGTGGAGAAATATCATGTATCATTTTAGTTTATAGGTCCCTGGATAAGAGGAGCCACCTTCAGATCTGAGGTGGAAACCATTGTAAGATGGACCTTGAGCCTGGTACCATTTTTAGATGAAACATTGTTTGGGTATTTTGTTTCTGAAAGGAAGGGAAGTGAGTATTTGTGTCTGAAAGTGTGGACTGCAATATTGATATGGTTTGACTCTGTCCCCACCCAAATCTCACGTTGAGTTATAATCCCCATAATCCCCACTTGTTGAGGGAGGGACCCAGTGGGAGGTGATTGGATCATGGAGGGGGTTTCCCCCATGCTGTTCTGGTGATAGTGAACAAGTTTCCACAAGATCTGATAGTTTTATAAGGCAGTTTTCCTTGCTCTTGCTAGCTTTCTGTTTCTTGCCACCATGTGAAGGAGGTCTTTGCTTCCCCTTCACCTTCTGCTATGATTTATAAATTTCCTGAGGCCTCCCCAACCATGCAGAACTGTGAGTCAATTAAACCTCTTTTCTTTATAAATTGTCCAGTCTTGGGCAGTTTTTTATAGCAGTGTGAAAACCGATGAATATATTTCACTGTTGCTTAAAAAGTAGTAACTTCCCCTTTCCTACCTTCCTGGAAAGAGTATATTTTGGTTGCACCAAAAGATTTGTACTCTTTTGTACAGAGGACCATGTCACATGGCCAAGCCCAGTGGTTGTTGGGCTTGGTCATGTGACATGGTTTGGCCAATGGAATGAGAAGAAGTGTGAATGTGCCCTTTCTAAGCAGAAGCTAAGACAGTCACTGCAAGTTTCCCCCAGGTCCACCAGGACTCTTGCACTCCTGCCCTCTACCTTAAGAATGTCACATTCTTTCTCCTTGTGAGTCCTAGAATGAGAAGATAGGGTAGGCCATCCTGAATGAACCCATTGCTTAGAGCAGAACCCAAGCACCTGATATGAGTGTGAACCAAATATTAGTTGTTGTAAGTCACTGAAACATTTAGGTCATTTCTCACATGACATCACCACAGTGCAACTTAGAGAATACAAAGAGAAGACATTTAGAATGGTGGGTAGGTTGAAATAGATGTTGGAGGACCTTGACTAGTTATCTGAAGAATTGTTGAATTTGTGTATGATCGAGAAACTACTTACTATTTTTATTGTAGCAAAATATGCAAAATATAAATTTCTCTATTTTACCATTTTTAAGTAGTCAGTCCAATGGCATTAAGTACATTCACCTTGCTATGTAACCATCACTGCTATCCATCTCCATAACACTCTCATTATCCCAATGGAAACACTATACCCATTAAATAATCATTGAATATTTTTGTAGAAAGGAAGACCTATTTTTACATTTTTGAGCAACCAGCGCTTTATAATGTGTGCTAAGACAAATGATCACAATATTTTCATTGATGTTTGTCCTTTCTACATTTCCTGTGGCCTGATTCAAATTGTGGAAAAGCCATCAGCAATGCCTCACCTCAAGGAATTTCTTACTAATATAAAAACAGAAATTCCCAGACATTAATGTCACTTCTTGTTTTTTTTTTGTAAAGGTCTAGGCTTATTGGAAACCATCTTTGTGGAAAAGAGGGGGCAGAAATAGTGAAGCTCCAGGGGCAAGGAGTGAAGGCAGGGAAGAGAAAGGCAGAGAAGAAAAAGGCAGAACAAGGGAAGTGAGAAAGTGATTGTGTGAGTTTGAAAGGAGGTAGCTGCCCTCTGGATGAAGAGCACTGGCACCCTCCCTTAATATGGTCAGTTCTGTTCTGCTGCAGACCCCTGGATGGCCAGCAAAGCCATCAGACTTCCAGGAGCCACAGTGCTGGAGGTAATGAGGGTGTCACAGTGGCCAGGACAGCATGAAGGTCAGAGGCCCTGCCTCCTTCTTCTAATTGACATTTAAACCTCCAGACATCTGGAACCCACCCTGCAGATGGTGAGGTTCAACAAAGGCTGAGATTAGATTTCCCACCAAGCTAGGGTGAGGTGTCGTATTTAATTTGCTTTAATTAAATAAGGTAGAGCTGTACATCTGACTTTGTGAACAACATTGTCACCTCTTTTGGATGCATTACATCCTTTTTCTGAGATTGGTGTTATGAATCTCACTTTTGCAGAGAGTAAAGCTGAAGGGGCTAGGACAACTTAAGCAAAGCCATTTTTGTCTTCTACATAGCATGGTTATAATTAGAACCCAACCCAACTGGTAAATGCTAACATCTAGCTTTCCAGAACCTCATCCGAAGAGTTCTTCAGGGCATAAATGCCTATTGTAGGGTTATTATCTAAAAGGACATTAGACGAGAACCAGATGATTATTAATCTGCAGAAGAGCCCTGTCTCCTCCTTTATATATTTGCCAATATCAGTTGCCTAGGAATCTAGAGTTGAATTATTCTTTGTTCTAAAGTCTTTCTTCAATCACTACCAGCCAATGATTTATAAATATAAAACATGTTGACTAAAAATAATTATAGAAAAATATATTAAAGAGCATGACAATAATAGGAACAACAACTGACACACTAAGTTCAGAGGTAAAGAGAAAAAATAATAAAAAAGTTTTTAAACAGATTAAACAGTTGAACATTCATACAATTGAAAAATAACTTTATGGATCAAATTTTAAGTTAGAAAAACAAACATTTAGCAAATTTAATCAAGAAAATACAAGAAAACATTATAAACAAATTAGAGGCTGGAAGAGTAATACAACAAACATATGACTTACTATTGTAAAAAAAATGTACACTAAGCTATCCTAAAAATATACTACTGAGTTTAGCACATTGTATTATAATTGCCAGTTTATTTGCCCATCTCCTCAATAATAAGTTTTTGAAGGTGGAGTCTCCATAGTTCTTGTCTTTGTTACCCCAAGTACCTTGACCAAACACCAAAAAAAGAAATAAAAACATATGTAGTTCTAATCGCTGGGAGCTTTCAATAAATAATAATGAGTGGGTTATTTTTTCAACATGTATATATCTGAAAGTGACTGAAGAAAATGGAAACAAATAGGGCAGCAACAAAGAAGCAACTAAAAAGTTATAGAAAATTATTCCTATTGTATGCTTTATGAGTTATTTAAGACTTAAAAGGAGAAATATATGTTATTTTTGAAGGTACACAAAGTGAACTCAATTCATATTGTAAAACTAATATAATTTAGGACTAAATAATAATTTTTAAAATGTCTCTTAGATTGATGCTAAATGAAAGACACGTTGCAGAGCTAAGTCAGGGTTTTTACATATAAAAAGTCTGAGCTTTAAATACAGCTTCTACTTTTTACTAAGCATAAAGTCTAATGTGAGTTTCTGAGTTCCTGTTCAGGGTCAGATTCTGCATTCATAACGCAGCAATCACATTGTTTTTGTTCAGTTGATTTTCCTAGGTAGCAACCTAGTCCATCACAAATGATAATGTTGCCTTATTTAAAATAGGCATCATTTTATTGTTTCGTGGTTTATTCCATTAGCTGGAAATTATAGGATGTGCTTATATTCTATGTCAGTGTTCGATACTATAGACCATAAACTCTTGCTGTTTGCTGTTAAGTACCTGACAAGTCTGATGGGGTGGGCATTTATTACCTGTCTATGCCAACAGTTAGTCACTTCATTAGCTAACTAGATCTCCAGTTTCTTCACCTATAAAGGAAAGTGGAAGAACTAAATCAATTTCTATACATCATTCAATTTCAAAACAGTTTGGAAAATATAAGTAGAATTTGGACCTTAAAGTGATACTTTTCTCATCTTTCAGAAGAAATCATTTTTTATGTTCAAAATTACAGATGTATTCAGTGAGAGAAATTGGCCTAGAATGCACATCTCATGAATTCAATGTTTTGTACCTTCCATTAAAATAGTAGTTCCTTCTAAACATTTGAATGGCTTAGGTCCCTTTAAAAATATAATGAAATCTGTTGACCTTTCTCTGTGAGTGGGGAAGAATATCTAAATTTGTATATGTATGTTATATATATTTATATATACAATTTATATATAAATATATAATAAAGTATATAAAATAAATATGTATTAAATATATATGTATTAAAATCATATGCAGATTTTATTTCCACTTGTGTGTCTATGTGTAGTTGTGCATGAATTTATATACATATTTATAATATATATTTTATATATTATATGAATTTATATATATGTATATAAATTCATGCACGTCTCCATATAGACAAACAAATGGAAATAAAATCTGCATCTGATTCCTGGGAATCCCCACATATCTGAATCCTGTCCTTGGAAGTCCAACACCACAGGTTAGGAGCCTTTGTCGTAGACCTTTGTGGGTCTGACAAAATATAAAAGCAATTCTGAAATTTTAGAAATATTTTTTCACAATTACTTCCAATATTTTAGCATTGAAAGAATTTAAAAAGAATAGTTGCAGATATTTATCTTACGAAACTGGTATGATATCTTCTAAGTAGGACATCCCTGTCCCACACCCCATCCTTCCCAGAGTTTGGGTGAAGTGAGAGGGTTTGTTGAAGGCCACACGCTTTATTTCCTATACAGGATCCCATCAATTCAAGGACAATCATTATTATATCCTTCATATTGAGAAAGGTGGACCTGGAAGTGACTTCAGATCTCCTCTAGTTCAGATCCCTTACTTGGCTAATAAGGAAAGTGAGGCCAAAGAAAGGGAAGACGTGCGCTCAAGGCCACACAATTCATCTTAGTCTTTCCCAGTTAACTAGCTTCAGACTCTTTGGGAAATGTTAAATTAATATTCTTATGATTTATTAAGAGCATTAAACCCCAGTATTGTTTCTTATAACCTCTCATTTGTGGCATCTGTACTCAATTTAATAATTCAAATACTTCCATAATAACAATATTCTATCCAGTGGTTAAGATTTCTTTCAGAACACAGTAAAATACGTATTAAAATTTTTTCTTTAATATATCCAGAGCACTCTGGGTTCTCTTTCTTTTTTTTTTTGATGGACTCAACTGAATTCTCAAAGATAGCTGAACAATTTATTGCTTCCATATAGTTTCATATTCTGCTGCAGAGATAATACAGTAATTATCCTGATTGCTGTTGTGCTTGGAGTATACTTGTATTGCAGTTTTTTGCTTTTATTTGGTAGGATGTATAACAGCACCACAAAATTATTACTTCTTCAAAATTTTTTCCAGTGTTCAATACCTGTGATTCATCCCCAAAATTGAGATATCCTGTTTCTCTGCACTCCATCTGCACTTGGATAGAAGGGCGTGTATTCATTTGCACCTCATCAGTTTACTGAAATTGCCTTCTCTCAGACATTCTTGAACTTCTGAGTTTATGACAATGGGGCACATTGTGTTGTAATGGAGAGGAAAAAAATCTGTGATTTTAAAGTGGTAAAATGCAAGTATCATATGCAAGGCTTCAGCAACCAGAGAAAAGAATAAAAAATTCTCCTGGTTGAAGTGGGACTAAAGGTGGTCCAAGAGTTTGTGAATAAATGATACCGAAGGAGAACAATGAGCATGTAATCAGAAGAAAAAAGAAGGCCAACACTCTGCAGTTCTGACTCCTATATTGAACTGAAGGCAATTTCAGATTTCCTGGAACATTTTGCAGTTACATTAAGAACATCAGTTATATGTGTTTGCTTCGCGTAAGAAGGGCTCAGGTACCACAGCAATCAATCAATCAATAAATAAAGGAAGATGTAGGGAAAAATGGGCATTTCTCAAAATAAAGTCAAAAGAGGAATGATTGAATCAGAAGAGGGAAGCAGGTAGCAGCCTATAGATGTGTCAAGACCCCAGAGGGGTCTTGCAAAGGCCTCAAACCTTTGCAGAATCCCATTAAGACACACAACTAATGATTTTCTAGCATTTCAGCAGCTCTCCAACTCAACTAGTTGACAATTGCTGTGAAATACTTTGCTGGGATATTAAATTCTACTTTATTCTTTGTTCTTGCTGTGTTTTTTCTCACTTTGATTTAAGCCCTTGGGCCACCCTTTCTTTAGAGGCAGTTGGTGTTGCAAGACTAAAAGCAGAATTGTCTGAAGTTAACTTCCTTTTGTAGCTTCAGCCTTTGCACCAAAACAAACGCAGCATTTTCTCTTTGACCTGGAAGCCTAAAGGATCCTCAGGAACCACAGATAAAAATTTGATACCTTATCCAAGCCCAAGGGAGCTTATGGTTAGCTTTAAATTGATTTGAAGAAATGATCACAACCCACAACCTCTCTTAAGTATTTGTGATGTGAAATTCCCAGTCTCTAACTCTTTCGCCACTTTCTGCCTTCACGTTGCCCTCCACCCTGATGCCCACTGTGTCTTCTGTGGCCGGCTCTGCACTCCCAAGGAAAGCCAGGCAGGCCCTGTACCTTGGAAATTGAAGGGATCTAGAGGTCATTTGATCCACGCTATCAATTTACAGAGTGAATGGAGAATCCGGCCCACTTTCCTGGGATCACAGGGCTCTGTTCTTTATTGCAGATTCTAGACTAATCCCATGTTTCCCAACTCTCTTCAAGACATATAAAATAACTGGCATTCCAATATGAAGGTAGGTCCTCCAAGGAGACGTGATGCTCTCTAGGTTCAGTATCTTCTGCTCAGTGATACCAGGCACTACTCAATCGGAGAGGGGAAAATGATCATTGGTACATAAGCCATTGGGGTGTTTATCAAAGACTCAGCTCCAATGCCACCACTTCCTCCTACATGGAGACGTTTCTGGCTCCCAGAGTCAGAATTCACTGCTCTCTTGTCCGCATATCCAGAAACCCTTTTCATCATCATGCTGCATTCTAAATAGTGAGGGTGCTCACTGATTTTCACAGAAAACCAGGGTTGTGCTTTATTCATCTTTGTTCTAATCACAGTACTCAGTTCATTCTCTGGCCAGGTGAGATTCTACCTAAAGGCTTGATGAGTAGGATTAAGCTAGTAGAATCTAATTATAGCTCAAATTGCATTTCTGCAATGACAAACTATATAATCAATTTCATAAAATGTTTGAAAGACTGTCATATGAAGCTTAAAACTTAAAGAAAACCCTAACATTAGCGAGCACTTACCATGTGTCAAGTCAGATGCTAAATCCTTTATATGGATGATCTCATTTAATCTTTACAGAAATCTTATGAAGTAGATATCATTATTACCCTCTCTTTACCGAAGAAAAAGCTGAGACACAGGAAGCTGAAATAAATTTGCTCACTCACACGCAGCAGTATGACATTTTGGATTTGTTCCACGTGAAATGAAACACCAAATAGAACATGAATTGAAGATTGGAAACCCCAGGGATTAGGATTTTGGCCTCATGCAAAGAAAATTTCCAATTGTTAGAGCTGTCTTGAGAGGTAATAAGCTCTCTGTTCCTGAAAATAATTTGTAATCCAAGGCTGAGAAATTACTTGACAGGCATATTGTAGGGGAGTTTAAGTATAATACCAGAATATTTAAATGTTTAAAAGAATAATTTTTAATCCTAAAGCAGTGTGATTTATCAACATCATTTTATATATATATATGTGTGTGTGTGTGTGTGTGTGTGTGTGTGTGTGTCTCCTATTCCTATTTTGTATGTCTTTTTGTTAGCTAGACTAACCACTTCTGTGTTTATAGGATCGGTTTTTTTCACTAACTCACAAAGATAGGGGTCAAGCCTGCTATCTGCTACAGCCTCACATAAACACAGAATATTTTGTTGTTACTTTAGCTTTGAAAAACAAAGCTAAGTTTAGCTTAGGGACAGAAAATGATTTTCAGAGAAGCCAAAGCATAGGCCTCTGGGAGCCACAAAACACCATCTCCAGGCACGTGAGAAAGCTGCCTCGGAGCTTCCTTTTGTTGTTGTTGCTGTTTGATTTTGCTCATGTCTTTTCTATTCACCTCAGATGGCGCGCTGCCCGCACAGAGAGGCGCTCCTGGCAGCAATCTTGGAGTTTTTACGGAAATGCCCCTCATCCCTGGACCTCTTCAGAGTGGCTGGTGGCCGACGCCCATTCAAGGGGGCTCTTTCCTCTGCATCCACTTCCTCAGCCTGCCCACTGTTTGCCCGCTCACGGGAAAGGACCAATCAATCAGCACAGAGTGTGCTGTTTATGCGGCCACCTAATGAACTTTTGAACTATATATGCTTTCCAAGAATAACTGTTAAGCACCCCTTGATTATCCTGAACAGGCTGGGCCAGTGTTGTACTCTCTTGCTGAAAGAAAGCAGACTTCTGAGAGGTCCACTTTGTACAGAACCTCAACTTCATCTCAACGAGCAGGTTAATATGACACCCGTGGGCAGGCTGCCCCCGTCACGGCAGCCCTATGCCTGTCCAGGCTGACACTTCATGTTGCTTCAGAAAACCAGGCCCTAAAGTAGACATGGCTGCTAAATGTGTCTCCTGACACACCTACCCCCATTTCAGGCCACTAGTAGAAGAGGCCCCACAACTTCTGCTGAACATTTTTTGAACTGCCTCCTAAATTCCTTTTAATTGGGGAAATAATAATAGCTAATGTTGCTAGAACTCATATATAATGCATTATTGCTGCAATTAGTACTTGGCTTATGTCTTAGTCTATTTTGTGCGATTATAACAGAATATCTGAGACTTAGGTAGTTTATAAAGGACAAAAATTTATTTCTTACGGTTCTGGAGGCTGGGAAGTCCAAGATCAAGTCACCAGCAGGTTTGGTGTCTGGTAAAGGCCTGGTTTCCACTTCCAAGACAGCACCTTGAACGCTGCAACTTCTGGAGGGAGGAACACTGTTTCTCCCGTGGCAGAACAGCCAAAGAGAGTAAACACATTGCTGCAAGCCATTTTTATAACGGCATTAATCAATTTATGAGGGCAGAGCCCTCCTGACCTAAACACCTCCCATTACGCCCCACCTTCCAACACTGTTCCACTGGGAATTAGACTACCAACACATTAATTTGGAGGGGAAAAAGACATTCAAATCATAGCAACATCTTTGAAATAATTGGTGTCTATTATAAAATCCTGTGAGTAGGAATAATTAGCCCACTTTTTAAAAGAAGAAACTAAGAGACATAGAAAAGTTATGACTTTCCTAGTACTGGTTTTAAAATAAAGATTCCAACTCAGGCTCTTTATCTCCAAATGCCAGGCCCTGAATCATTACATATTGCACTGCTTCCTATGATCTTACCTGTCATAGCCTTGGGCAGTGTGATGTCTTAATCAATCTTCTTCTTGTATTTTATTTCTTATTTGTAGTAGTGCCTGCATATTGGATACTGCCCTTGCAAGCAATTCTGAGTGGAGATAATAGTTCTGTCCCAGAGACTGGTACAATAGAAACCATAAATGTATGGAAAGTGTCATTTATCTTGTCACATGGCATCACTACAGAAATGATGTGACTTCTTTTCAGATACAAAATTTCACCTGTTGGAACAGTCTCTGCAGAAAAAAAAAAACTTTTAAAACACCTGGGGGCTTTTAAACATGTGGCTGTACACATAAGTGCACCTTCCTCTATGGTCCTGGGTTGTGATTCCTGATATTAGTGATAGCTATGCTAGAATTTGGGAATGATACTCATTGCAACTAGGAGTGTAGCATTACAGACCTTACTTTAAATGGGACCATATTATTGATGCTTTTAATATTATTTATTTTTATTATCAGAAGTTCTTGCATCTTATTTTTATTTTTTTGGTTCATTTTCTTCCTTGCTTTTTGACTGGCATCAGCCTTTTACTGAGCCTTGAAATTTTCATTTTGGATGAAATGAAACGTTTTGGATCTGCTGTAGAAAAAGCAGATATCCAAGGTGGTTTGAATTCACAACTACAGATATAAGTGGAACACAGGATGAGCAGATCTCCAAGGAATTTAATAATAAAGGTGATAACAGATCAAATATTCATTCCAAATATGATACAGGATGTGATTATTTGCCTTACTAAAAATAGATATTACACACTATGGAAATGAAGAACCTTATTACACTTACTTCTTCTCCAGTCTACCATTACACTCACTGCTTTGAAAACCATATCATACCTACCTTCCAGAAGTTCTGTGTTTTTTCTTTTGCTATAGAATTTAGAGAAACGATGCTATCTTCATCTGAAAAGAGTTCACCTTAACCTACTCAAATCCACTGTGTAAGTTTTAATGGGCTCACCTTGTATCTCTACTTCATCCTTGGAAATTATTTCCATGGTGAATCACTGTTAGTAAAAAGAGTATTTTGTCCTTAAGACAAAAAATAAATAATGGGAAACATTTTGTAAAAGGCAGTGTGATGTGTTGAAATGTGTGCTTGTTTTAGCACCATATGGGTCAACTCTATTATTGTGATGAATTTCTAATGTGTCAACTCAGCTACAATCTTTATCTATTTCAACAAACACTAACCTAGGTGCCAATGTGAAGTGATATTGCAGACATGCTTAAAATTCCTCATCAGCTGTTTTTAAGTTAGTCAAAAGAGAGATTACCTTTGTTGGGCTTGACTTAATCAACGGAACCCAGCTCAGCTACTGTAAAAAGTTTGTGTCCCAGGGAATTCAATCCACCTGTGAAACCCAATTATTTAATAGTTACAGAAAGGATAGTTAACCTCTCAGTTTCTAATTCATAAGATTGAGATTTGTGAAAATAAGTGATAGTATTTATGAACTTGTAGGAACTCAGTAGGTTCTGAACAAATAGACATTAAAATCATAAAAGTTCAAGGTTAGGAATTCAGAAAGAAGCAAAAGAGGTCTCAGTTTAAATTGTAAACTTGTTTAGTGGACTTTAAGTGAGATAGGTACATTTTCTCTAAAAGAGAGAATGAAATCAAGTACATACAAATCCCTTGGGAATATATTTATTCCCCTAAGATTAACACTACAATTCCTTGATTTCATTTTGCTATCCAGGGAAGCTACATAGTAAACATGCTTGGAGACTTCACTTAGACCCTCCATGCTGGGTTGCAATTTTAATGAAGGCAGTCCAGATTTACTTTTCCTATTAGAAAATTGTTTCAGACTGTCTGTTATAACAGATGTAACACAAACAGGGACAGCTGAATAGAAGGCTAAGGGACACACTCATGGTCAAAGTCCATTGCGCATGTGACATTTGCTTGGTGTGAGATGGCATCTCATTGTGGTTTTGATTTGCATTTCTCTAATGACCAGTGATGTTGAGCTTTTGTTCATATGTTTGTTGGCCACATAAATGTCTTCTTTCGAGAAGTGTCTGTTCATATCCTTTGCCTACTTTTTGATGGAGTTGTTTTTTTTTTCTTGTAAATTTGTTTAAATTCCTTGCAGATTCTGGATGTTAGCCCTTTGTCAGATGGATAGATTGCAAAAATTTTCTCCCATTCTGTAGGTGGCCTGTTCACACTGATGATAGTTTCTTTTGCTGTGCAGAAGCTCTTTAGTTTCATTAGATCCCATTTGTCAATTTCGGCTTTTGTTGCCATTGCTTTTGGTGTTTTAGACATGAAGTCCTTGTCCATGCCTATGTTCTGAATGGTATTGGCTAGGTTTTCTTCTAGGGTTTTTATGATTTTAGGCCTTAAGTTTAAGTCTTTAATCCATCTTGAGTTAATTTTTGTATAAGTTGTAAGGAAGGGATCCAGTTTCAGTTTTCCGCATATGGCTAGCCAGTTTTCCCAACACCATTTATTGAATAGGGAATCATTTCACCATTGCTTGTTTTTGTCAGGTTTGTCAAAGATCAGATGGTCATAGAGGTGTGGCGTTATTTCCGAGGCCTCTGTTCTGTTCCATTAGTCTATATATCTGTTTTGGTACCAGTCCCATGCTGTTTGGGTTACTGTAGCCTTGAAGTATAGTTTGAAGTCAGGTAGTGTGATGCCTCCAGCTTTGTTCTTTTTGCTTAGGATTGTCTTGACTCTACAGGCTCTTTTTTTGGTCCCATATGAAATGTAAAGTAGTTCTTTTCTAATTCTGTGAAGAAAATCAATGGTAGCTTGTTGCGGATAGCATTGAATCTATAACTTACTTTGGGTAGCATGGCCATTTTCACGACATTGAT
Organism: Hylobates moloch; assembly: GCF_009828535.3. Taxonomy (NCBI): domain Eukaryota; kingdom Metazoa; phylum Chordata; class Mammalia; order Primates; family Hylobatidae; genus Hylobates; species Hylobates moloch. Next base: position 74,554,339 of record NW_026652292.1, on the reverse strand, counting down.
TCTTCCTATCCCTGAGCATGGAATATTTTTCCATTTGTTTGTGTCCTCTCTCATTTCCTTGAGCACTGGTTTGTTCCTCTCCTTGAAGAGGTCCTTCCCATCCCTTGTAAGTTGTATTTCTAGGTATTTTATTCTCTTTGTAGCAATTGTGAATGGGAGTTCACTCATGATGTGGCTCTCTGTCTATTGTTGGTGTATAGGAATGCTTGTGAGTTTTGCACATTGATTTTGTATCCCAGGACGTTGCTGAAGTTGCTTATCAGCTGATGGAGATTATGGGCTGAGATGATGGGGTTTTCTAAATATAGAATCATGTCATCTGCAAACAGAGACAATTTGACTTCCTCTCTTCCTGGTTGAATGCCTTTTATCTCTTTCTCTTGCTTGATTGCCCTGGCCAGAACTTCCAATACTGTGTTGAATAGGAGTGGTGAGAGAGGGCATCCTTGTCTTGTGCCAGTTTTCAAAGGGAATGCTTCCAGCTTTTGCTCATTCGGTGTGATATTGGCTGTGGGTTTCTCATAAATAGCACTTATTGTTTTGAGATACATTCCATCAATATCTAGTTTATTGAGAGTTTTTAGCATGAAGGGTTGTTGAATTTTATTGAAGGTGTTTTCTGCATCTGTTGAGATAATCATGTGGTTTTGGCCACTAGTTCTGTTTATGTGATGTATTACATTTATTGATTTGCGTATGTTGAACCAGCCTTGCATTCCAGGGATGAAGCTGACTTGATCATGGTGGGTAAACTTTTTGATGTGCTGCTGGATTCTGTTTGCCAGTATTTTATTGAGGATTTTAGCATTGATATTCACCAGGGATATTGGCCCGAAATTATTTTGTTGTTGTTGTGTCTCTGCCAGGTTTTGGTATCAGGATGATGCTGGCCTCATAAAGTGAGTTAGGGAGGAGTCCCTCTTTTTCTATTGTTTGGAATAGTTTCAGAAGGAATGGTACCCACTTCTCTTTGTACCTCTGGAAGAATTCAGCTGTGAGTTCATCTGGTCCTGGGCTTTTTTAGGTTGGTAGCCTATTAATTACTGCCTCAATTTCAGAACTTGTTATTGGTATATTCAGGGATTTGACTTTTTCTTGGTTTAGTCTTGGGATGCTGCATGTGTCCAGAAATTTATTCATTTCTTCTGGATTTTCTAGTTTATTTATGTAGAGGTGTTTATAGTATTCTCTTATGGTAGTTTGTATTTCTGTAGGATCAGCGATGATATCCCCTTTACCATTTTGTCTCATGTCTATTTGATTCTTCTGTCTTTTCTTCTTTAGTCTGGCTAGCAGTCTATCTATTTTGTTAATCTTTTCAAAAACTAGTTCCTGGGTTCACTGATTTTTTAAAGAGTTTTTCATGTCTGTATCTCCTTCACTTCTGCTCTGATCTTAGTTATTTCTTGTCTACTGCTAGCTATTGAATTTGTTTGCTCTTGCTTCTTTAGTTCTTTTAATTGTGATGTTAGGGTGTCAAATTTAGATCTTTCCTGCTTTCTGCTGGGGGCATTTAGTGCTATAAATTTCCCTCTAAACACTGCTTTAGCTGTGTCCCAGAGATTCTGATACATTGTGTCTTTGTTCTCATTGTTTTCAAAGAACTTATTTATTTCTGCCTATATTTCATTATTTCCCCAGTAGTCATTCAGGAGCAGGTTGTTCAGTTTCCATGTAGTTGTGCAATTCTTAATCCTGAGTTCTAATTTGCTTACAGTATGGTCTGAGAGACTGTTATGATTTCTGTTTTTTGCATTTGCAGAGGAGTGTTTTACTTCCAATTATGTGGTCAATTTTAGAATAAGTGCAATATGATGCTGAGAAGAATGTATATTCTGTTGATTTGGGGTGAACAGTTCTGTAGATGTCTATTAGATACACTTGGTCCAGAGCTGAGTTCAAGTCCTGAATATCCTTGTTAATTTTCTGTCTCTTTGATCTGTCTACTATTGACAGTGGGGTGTTAAAGTTTCCCACTATTTTTGTGTAGGAGTCTAAGTCTCTTCGTCATTCTCTAGGAACTTGCTTTATGAATCCGGGTGCTTCTGTATTGTGTGCATATATATTTAGGACAGTTAGCTCTTCTTGTTGCATTGATCCCTTTTCCATTATGTAATGCCCTTCTTTGTCTCTTTTGATCTTTGTTGGTTTAAGGGCTGTTTTATCAGAGACTAGGATTGCAACCCTTGTTTTTTTTCTGCTTTCCATTTGCTTGGTAAATGTTTCTCCATCCTTTTATTTTGAGCCTATGTGTGTCTTTGTACATGAGATTGGTCTTCTGAATACAGCACACTGATGGGTCTTGACTCGTTACCCAATTGCCAGTCTGTGTCTTTTAATTGGAGCATTTAGCCCATTTACGTTTAAGGTTAATATTGTTATGTGTGAATCTGATGCTGTCATTATGATGCTAGCTGGTTATTTTGCCCTTTAATTGATGCAGTTTCTTCATCATGTCAATGGTTCTTACAATTTGGTATGTTTTTGCAATGGCTGGTACCAGATTTTCCTTTCCATGTTTAGGGCTTTCTTCAGGATCTCTTGTAAGGCAGGCCTGGTGGTGACAAAATCTCTCCACATTTGCTTGTCTGTAAAGGATTTTATTTCTCCTTCACTTATGAAGCTTAGTTTGGCTGGATATGAAATTCTGGGTTGAAAATTCTTTTCTTTAAGAGTGTTGAATATTGGCCCCACTATATTCTGGCTTGTAGGATTTCTGTAGAGAGATCTACTGTTAGTCTGATGGGCTTCCCTTTGTGGGTAACCCGACCTTTCTCTCTGGCTGCCCTTAACATTTTTTCCTTCATTTCAGCCTTGGTGAATCTGACGATTATGTGTCTTGGGGTTGCTCTTCTCGAGGAGTATCTTTGTGGTGTTCTCTGTATTTCCTGAATTTGAATGTTGGCCTGTCTTGCTAGGTTGGAGAAGTTCTCCTTGATAATACCCTGAAGAGGGTTTTCCAACTTGGTTCCATTCTCCCCGTTACTTTCAGGTACACTAATCAAATGTAGGTTTGGTCTTTTCACACAGTCCCATATTTCTTGGAGGCTTTGTTTGTTCCTTTTCATTCTTTTTTTCTGTAATCTTGTCTTCACACTTTATTTCATTAAGTTGATATTCAGTTTCTGATATCCTTTCTTCTGCTTGATCAATTCAAATATTGATACTTGTGTATGCTTCACGAAGTTCTCTTGCTGTGCTTTTCAGCTCCATCAGGTCATTTATGTTATTCTCTAAACTGGTTATTCCAGTTAGCACTTCCTGTAACCTTTTTTCAAGGTTCTTAGTTTCCTTGCATTGGGTTAGAACATGCTCCTTTGTTATTACCCACCTTTTGAAGCCTACTTCTGTCAATTCATCAAACTCATTCTCTGTCCAGTTTTGTTCCCTTGCTGGTGAGAGTTGTGATCCTTTGGAGGAGAAGAGACATTCTGGTTTTCGGAATTTTTAGCCTTTATGCGCTGGATTTTCCTCATCTTCGTGGATTTATCTACCTTTGGTCTTTGATGCTGGTGACCTTTGGATGGGATTTTTGTGTGGATAATTTTTTTGGTTGAAGTTGATGCTATTCCTTTTTGTTTGTTACTTTTCCTTCTAACAGTCAGGCCCCTCTGCTGCAGGTCTGCTGGAGTTTGCTGGAGGTCCACTTCAGACCCTGTTTGCCTGAGTATCACCAGTGGAGGCTGCAGAACAGCAAAGATTGCTGTCTGTTCCTTCCTCTGGAAGCTTTGTCCCAGAGGGTCACCTGCCAGATGCCAGCTGGAGCTCTCCTGTATGTGTCTGTTGACCCCTGCTGGGAGGTGAGATGTCTCCCAGTCAGGAGGTATGGGGGTCAGGGACCAACTTAAGGAGGCAGTCTGTCCCTTAGCAGAGCTCGAGCTTTTTTTTTTTTTTTTTTTTGAGACAGAGTTTCCTCTGTTACCCAGGCTAGAGTGATTGGTGTGATCACAGCTAATTGCAGCCTCACCTGCCTTGGCTCAAAGGATCCTCCCACATCATCCTCCTGATCAGCTGGGACTACAGGCACACTCCACCATGCCAAGACAATTTTTTTATTTTTGGTCAAGATGGGGGGTCTCACTTTGTTGCCAAGATGGTCTTGAACTCCTTGGCTCAAGCGATCCCTCTGCCTCAGCCTTTCGAAATGTTAGGATTACAGGTATGGCTACTGCTCCCAGCCACAATTCATATATTCTTGCATTCAATTATACAACTGTTTATTTATGCAAATTTTTTTAAAGGAGCAGTTAGCATGATCCTGGCAGGTGAAGTGAAGGCATGAGGTGGGGATTGGAGGAAAGTGACCTATAGATAAACATCAACCATAAAGGAGGCAACAAAATGCTTGAATTTGACAAGTGTGCTTTGTATACATGGAATGAGGTCTAGACATCAGCATTTTATGATGCTTCCCAGTAAATCTGTTGCTCTCTCAATTTTGAGAACCATGCTAGTTCTTCAACACATAGACATATGAACACAGGATACAGTCCCCAGGGTACGAGTGAGGGTCTGGAGCAAACTGCTTGAGTTCAACGTCTCATCCATCCTTACCATTTGCATAACCCTGAATATGTCCCTTTGTTTTAATAACTCCATCTAAAAATAGAGGATAATGCCATGTCCCTTATACAAGGGACTCTTGAGAAAACAAAAAGTTGAAATTACTTTTAGCAATATTTGGCCCATTGCAAGTCCCTGATAAATGTGTAGATGAGAGGAAAATAAAGCGCAGCTCCCTGATGACACCACAATGGCAAAAACCATCTGGTGGAAACAGGTTTTCTAGACCTGTGCTTTGCAACCAGTTACCTTTCAGCTGTCGTCTGATTAACAAGAAACTCTTTCTATGTTTGACTGTCTTAGATACTTGATATACCCTCTAGTACCTTGAGTTAACAATAAGGTATTGTGAACTTAAAAATTTGTCTGTTAAAAGAGTATGTCTCATGCTGTGTTCTTATCACACATGTACACAAAGGGTTACAGTGAAACTTTTAAAGGCAATGAAAATGTTTTTTACCTTGATTGTGGTGAAGGATGATAACATGAGTCTACACACATGTCCAAGCTCACCAAATTGTACACATTAATCATGTGCAACTTTTTATATACTAATTATGCTTCAGTAAAGCTGGGGAAACAAAACCAAACAGAACAATACTCCCTTGGCTGTCCTACTTTGTCCAAATTACAAATTACTTTTTGTCCCTGGCTCTTCAAATGAGCTGTTAGAATGGAGAACCCCTGCTGAGGGTGGAAAATTCTAATAGAAACATAATGGAGCCAGAGCAAACTGTAATCTCTGCCTGGCTACAGACCTGGATGGGGATTTTGGAACAGCTGGAACAATTTGTAAGTATGCTCACATGATGAGAAAATTGTCCTGCAGAAGTCCAGGAAGAGTGCACCATCTGTTTAAGGTGAAACCTCAACTGGAATTTGTCTTATAAGCAATTCTTGCACACTTGTGTTGTTGCCTCTTGTTTTTTGCCATACATGGTTTAGTACTAAATATGAGATAAATATTATTATTTTCATATTACAAGAAGAGAAAACCATGGCCCAAAGAAGCAATGTCCCACCAGGTGTGTGCCCACCCCCTACCATACACTCAGGGCACCCGATGAGCCAGGTGTCACAGCACCTGATTCAAGGCCTTAGCTCTGAAGCATCCATAATTTTAGCCCTATATATATGCAGCTGTTTTTCTCCCCCCATGACCCTTTGAGATTAATTTTTTAGCCATTTCTTTCAGATTCAACTGTGCTTTATTCTTCAGATTAAGCACTAAATACCATTTCCTTTGATCCAAATTGACTCCTATTCATCAGAATTCTGGTCCTCCATCCCCCAGGCTTCATCATGTAGAACTTCTCTCAGTTTGGTTTGAAACCCAGATCCTATTATCCCAAACCCTTCCGTGTGGATGGGAGCCTCATTGGTGTTCTCTGGCACAAGGATCTGGAACTGATTATTTGCTAATTATGACATGGGTGTTAAACCCAAACCTTCTAATTTATTTAATCAAGATAGACAAAACTTTACTGTAATAAAACAACCCCAGACTCTTAGTGGTTTCAATAACAAATGCTTAATTCTTTCTCATCCTATGTGTCCCCCAAGAGCAGCTTATGTGCTTGGTTCACAGGTAATATAGCATGTTTGGACTGGGCGTTTTTGTTTTTGTTTTTTTCGTTCATACCAGAGAATAGATTTTAAATGGTCCACCTGGAATAGAAAAGTCAAATAAGGATAAGCTCTGGATAGGGCCTGGATTAAGTACCAGAGATAGATGAAAACATGCATTTTAAAAGCAGAGTTGTACACAGGTCACCATGCTGAGAATGTTATCAGAATTTAAGGGACACATTTCAAGATCACCAGTTCCTGAGTTAAAAAAGGAACAACATAGTAGCAACTGAGTGACCTGTAATGGATTTTAGAAACCTCACTTGGCCAATAATATTCTTCAGGGTCAAGACCTGCCCAGTGGGGTGTCACTGTTGCTTAAAGGTCACCATCCTCAGAGACTAATGCCTAATTCCTTTTAGTACTTTCTCTGTTGTGTGACTTAAGAAGCCAAGCAAAATGGAAGGAAGCTAACCTCTACCATGAGCAAGATAATTTTCAAGTAGACTCTTATTTAATTGTGACTACAGTCATTCTAGTAGTTATTGGCTTATCTGAAAACATATACACACACACACACACAGAGAGAGAGAGAGAGAGAGAGAACAGAAGTTCATGAAAAATATAGGTATCAAGCAACTGGGGTTTGAACCTGGGTCAGTTCAACTCTAGATAAGTCAAGCGCTGCCCCCTTCACCATGCTGTCTTCCATTCTGGGACTTATGAGGTGGGTCCAGGATAACAGGTAATGATGATGCTCAGTATTAGGTAATGGTGCTCATTAACAGGTGATGATGCTCAGTTACTATCAGGTGAAGACTCCTGTACATAGCAATGCAAATGCAAGCTCCTCCAATGATCCTGATGATGTTGTTCAAGAAAAGCTGGCAAGGTATCTGCTGCCATAAGGGCTTCCCTCAAAGTGTGCCCAGCCTTGGCTATAATCACCAGAACCCAGGAAGATTGCATGGGCTGTCAGCTCAGAGTTTTCACTCACAAGTATCGTCATATCTTAATTTCTACTTGTCTAGAAGGCAGAGTTTAAGATGTTCTCTCAAGGGGTCTTTGAGTAAATTAGTGCCCATTACCCTGCAGTGACATGCATTTTGCTCATAATAAATGCATATTGAAACATCGAACAGTCTCCTGCCTCCAGGATTTGTCAAGCTACCCTACTCCTTTGCATTGTGCCTAAACCAATTTTAGTTGTGGCCACTTTGATCAGGTTAGACTCCTGCTGAAATGTGTCCAATAATCTGCTGTTGACCTCATTGCTCCCTTCTCCACTGGCATCTGTTTTTTGCCTCTCCCTGTGTTCTTTCCAGCTTGAGTCCTCTACCCCATGCCTTCATCCATCTGTCTTTCAGATATGTGTCTCTCCTTCCTCCCTGCCCTCGCACCTGTTATTGCCACCTTTCAGCTTACCCAAATAGAATATACTCATTTGGAACAATCACAGGAAGTTCCTAGTGACATCTCATTCCTCTCTGCTCTTATGGTTGGAACTGATGGCTTTAAAATTTACCTTAAACTACATTGGGATAGATATAGAAACACAGAAGTAAAAGTACAAGTAGAAATAGAAATAGAAATACATATGCATATACATATAGGAAGCCAGCTGCCATATCATGAGGACATTCTAGCAGCTCAGTGGAGAGGTTTCTTTGGCAAGAAACCGAGTCTTCCTGCCAGTTGCCAATGCCAACTTGCCAGCCATGAGGGGCCACACCTTGGAATCAGATCTTCCAAATCCAGTCCAGCCTTCAAATGGCCGCAGCCCAGCTGTCCTCTGACTGATATCTCATGGGATACTAGCAGCCAGAGCCAACCAATCAGGTAGCCCTGAATTCCTGACCCTCAGAAACTGTGCGACATAATACATGTTCATTTATTTTGTTAGAATCACTAAGTTCTGTGGTAATATACAAATAGCAATGGATCACTAACATAAATGTCTAGAGTTCACTAGGGACCAGCTGTATGCCTAGCCATTTGCTAACTGCTTTACCTACCTCGTTCTATTCATTCTTACTCCACTTCAGAAAAGGACTGGAGTGTCTCTATATCCATTTTCCAGATGTGGATGCCAGGACCAAGAGATGTTAGGCAACCTATCCAAGAATCCAAAATGATGCCAAGGCCCAGAGAATGGTGAGGAGACTCTTACTTACCATCCGGCTCTCAGTGTTACCTTGGTAGCTCATACTGGGGCTTTAAAGGCCATGTAACTGGCCGGGTGTTGTGGCTCATGACTGTAATCCCAGCACCTTAGGAGGACAAGGTGCGTGGATCACAAGGTCAGGAGTTCAAGACCAGACTGGCCAAGATGGTGAAACCCCGTCTCTACTAAAAATACAAAAATTAGCCAGGCGTGATGGCATGCACCTGTAATCCCAGCTACTAGGGAGGCTGAGGCAGAGAATTGCTTGAACCTGGGAGGTGGAGTTTGCAGTGAGCCAAGGTCACTCCGCTGCACTCCAGCCTGGGCGACAGCGAGACTCCATATCAAAAAATAAATAAATAAATAAATAAAAATTGCCGTGTAGTTTCTGCCAATAATTTATACTTTTCTGTTTTTTTTCTTCTAGTTCAAAGTGAACCCTTTGAAGGCAGTGTTCTTTCTTAGATACCCTTATTTAATGCTTGAGTTTATGACATGCCTCAGGTTACAGAGGTATGGAGTGGCCTTGCTAAGACCTTTGCTCTGTGTGTATGTGTGTGTGTGTGTGTGTGTGTGTGTGTGTGTCCCTCACATTGTTGAAGTCACAGATTCAAAGGCACTTTGCAGTCTGTGAAATACTATAAATGTATTAAAAACCTCTGCATGCTGGAGTCTTTGAGTATCCCTCCCCAAAACCGCACAATTCTTCTCTTCCAAAATCTAAGTGATTTAAGAAGTAAAACCAGATAAGCATAGAGGCCCAGACAGAAGCTTTGTTGCCACCAAAGCCTGGAAGGCTTAGCTTGCTGTCAGCGCAAGATAGGTGAGCTCACTGAATTTATAGAAACAGGCAGTGTCTCAACCTGGGTTCCCCACAAGTCAGAAGCCATGACAAGGATTGGATGTAGGCTGATTATCTTGGAGATGATTCCAGGAAGCAAAAATGAGGGTGGGTGGGGAATGAGACTAGGGAGGAGAAAAAGCTGGCATAAAAGTGTCTTATCAAGGTCAGTTCTAATGGAGGCGTGATTGTTCCAAACACCCTGAAAAAAATAATGCACGCTTACAGAATTGTCATCTTAAGGAGGGGAAGCTGGAGCATAAAGCCACTGGCTCCTTTTCCCATGGACTAAGGGTTGCCTACAGAGATTTAACTGCCCAGCGTTTCTTTCTTTATTCTTGACGAGACAGTGCCTTGTTCTGTTGCCCAAGCTGGAGTGCAATGGCGCCATCATAGCTCATTACAACCTTGGCCTCCTGGGCTCAAGGGATCTTTCTGCCTCAGCCTCCCAAGTAGCTGGGACTACAGGAGCACACCACCATGCCTGGCTAATTTGTTAAATGTTTCATAGAGAAGGGATCTCACTATATTAACCAGCTGGTTTCAAATTCCTGGACTCAAGCGATTCTTCCACCACAGTCTCCTGAGTAGCTAGGACCACACGTGTGAACCACCATGCCTGGATATGCCCATCATTTCTGCTGCACAAGTTTGTTGGCCAAACAGGCTCATTCAGCTTCAGAGAGTCCCAGAGGCAAAAAGTGGCAAGACTTGCAAGGTGTCTTGGAGGCAGGATTCTGCCGTACTAGTCTGAACTTGAATTACTGCAGCTGTGAGCCAAAAAGATGGGGTGCAGAAATCAGAAACCTCTGCCACAGCAGACTTCTGCACACGGCCCATTGCCAGGTGAGAATGGACCAGAAAGGTGCCTCTCCTGGCTCCTTTCTCCAGCTCACCAAAGGCGACGAGGACCGGGTGAAAATGAGGGACTGAGCTAAGCCAGTACAATTTTCCGGAATTTGTCACTCTGGTGAGTCACTCCACCTCTTCAGGGAGGATTGAGTAAAGTGGACAGAGAAGGATCTTAAATGTGTTTAGGAAAACAAAACTCCGTCTTTATGGAATCCACAAGTGGCACAAGGTATCCCGTCCTCTAGCCCCGAGACTCTAGGGGCCTCTGTTGGAAGGGCCAAAGGAATGAATAAAAACACGTGGCAAATCTTCAACTGTGATGCTTCACTGAGTCCCCCTGATAGGACACCCTTAACATCTCCCCAACACCAAAGTCAATGAAAAATCAAACATGACAAGTGTTCCATCTCCATTTCCTCCTCTTTATTAATTTTTTTTTTTTTTTGCAGAGCCTTAGAACAGGTCATTGTAGGAGATTACAGTATATTCCAAAAGTCTTTAGAGTTCCCCACAGGAAATATCATCACCAATAGATCTACTTCCATTTGATGCCTTTTTAGTAGTTGATGTCAAAAAAAAAAAAGTGTTGTTTTTAATCAGTTTCCAAGTGAGCAAGTCCTGTGTGATTAAGAGAAGAAAAAATAAGAACAACAAAAAAAATACACCACTAGGATATGTTTAGGTGTGAGAAACGGCTGAAATATACCCAGGATTGTCTTTTATTCACAGTCTCAGGCAGTGTTGAAAAATACAGACCCAGGAGGCCCATGGCTGGGTTCGCACCTCCAGCACCTCTGCACACAAGCTCTATGAGCTCTTTGTGCCTCAGTTTCTTCCTCATAGGATGAGATAATAATAGTAGTTCACATGAAGAAATAATGTAAGAATTAAATAAGTTGTTGTATAAAAAAAGCTCAGTGCAGAGTCTGACGTGTGGCAAAGGCTATTTAAGTGCATCTGTACTTATAGCACTGTGGCGTATGGAGCGTCCTGAAGAACATCTATTCCAGGTAACTGAAACAGCAGATTTGATGAGGACTTATATGTTTCCTCAAGTGGGTGCTTTTCTCCGGACCACACTGGGCCATGGATGAAGGCTCTCTGAGGCCTCTGCAAGTTGCATTCAGCCCAGAGCTTGGCCTTAGAGGTGCTCTGCACATCTTGGTTCAGAGGGTGACAGGATTGAGTCAGGAAGAAGAAACTTTTTTTTTTTTTTGAGTTGGAGTCTCGCTCTGTCATCCAGGCTGGAGTGCAATGGCAAGATCTTGGCTCACCGCAACCTCCACTGCCCGGGTTTAAGCAATTCTCCTGTCTCAGCCTCCTGAGTAGCTGGGACTACAGGCACCTCCCACTATGCCTGGCTAATTTTTGTATTTTTAGTAGAGATGGGGTTTCACCATATTGGTAAGGCTGGTCTTGAACACCTAACCTCAGGTGATCCGCCTACCTTGGCCTCCCAAAGTGCTAGGGAAGTTCTTCGGTGCAAACATTGAAATCAGATGAGGGACACTTGGTACAATGGGGTGCTGATTTGCCAGAGCTGCCTTCACTCTCGGGAACAGAGGCAGGTCAGGACAGGGAGAAGAGAAGGGAATGATGCTTATTGAATATAAAGTGTGTGCCAGGCCTGTGTTGGGCATGGGTATACATTTCTATATGTATATATGTATGTGCATATAAATTGTATATGTATATGCATGTATGCATGTGTGTGTATGTGTGACTGTGTGTGTTTATGTGTGTGTATAGTAATTTGTTTCTTAGAGCTGCCATGGGAAATTACTGTAAATGTGGTCACTTAAAACAGTAGGAGTTTTCTGTTTCACAGTTCTGGAGGCCAGGAATCTGAAGGCTCAATGAGAGAATCCCTTCTTGCCTCTTCTCGCTTATGGTGGCTCCTGAATTCCCTGTTGTGTGGCCACATAGCCCCACCCTCTACCTTTGTTTTCACATGACCTTCTTCTCACTGTCTCAGACCTCTTCTGCCTTTCTCTTGTAAGGACATTTGATGTTAAATTTAGGAAAAAACTGGATAATTCAGGATAATCTCATCTTGAGATCCCTAATCCCCCAATCTCCCAATTACATTTACAAAGGCCCTTTCTCAAATAAGGTCATATTCAGAGGTTCTGGGGGTGAGGATGAGGACTTATATTTCAGATGGGGCTCACCATTCAATTGTCTCTGTCTCTGTCTCTCTGTCTCTCTCTATATGTATATGTATACACATACATATATATATATATATCTGTGTATATACACATACATATACATACACATTTATACACCTACATATATATACTCTGTATATTTAATTTTATTTAATGCTAACAGAAAATACTGAGCTGGCAGAGAAGTGTAAAGCAGAAATGCTTCTGAAGAAATGGAATGTGCATTTGGATCAACCCTCTCCCAGCTGCATCCAGGTGCAAAGGTGCAGAGGTGCACCGGCACAGGGAGAAGGAAGGAGCCTGAGCTGGTACCTGCGGCCCTGGATACCCTTGGGGGTAACTTGCTTCCATGTAGAGGCCAGGCTGGAGACTCTGCACATTTCTAATGAAAATGCTCACACAGATACCTGAACTTAGGAGTGTCCTTATTTCTGCTTAAATAAAATTTCAGCATACATATTTTGATTAATGTCTTTTTTCCAGTGAATGGCAATGTCAAAAGATCACAGAATTAGAGAACACATTGCTGAGAAATGTGACAAGAATGAAGAAGGCACAGAGACCCAGGAAGGGATGTCTCTGTCCTCAGCAGCTTCATCTGTGGGCGGTAAAACTTACGCTACTGCTACCTGCCCAGGAAGGCTGACAACTGTGTTAATGAACTGAAAATGAATTCTGCTCATTATTTTAAGTCATTTGAACTTGAAACTATACTGCCTTTAACAAGCAACAGATTTAATGGGCTGTAGATAGCTAGAAATACTAATTAATAACCTCTTTGTTGGACTGTTCACAATATTAAAATTCAGCCGTGGTAATTTGAGTACAATGTTAGAGTTAAACATGCACGACCAAAGACAAAGCACATAACAAAGTGAATCTATTTTTCAATAATGCCTTCATTTTGAAGTCTGTTTTCCCCTTAAAAACAATGTCTTGTGTCTGCCTAAACACCAGACATGGAAATTCCCTTTTGAATGACATACATGTGGAATCAGAAGTCAATTTTGAAAACTGCTTCTAGAGAACATGAGTTAAACTGGACCAGTTAAGATGGGTCCGGGACATGCCAGGCCACGCAGTGTTTCACTGCCTAGTTTTTCAGTCCACGCTCTGGATGATCCATGGCCTCTTGTCCTGTGGTACCATCACCATCCCATAAGCACCTTTTCACTCTCACTGGTACCCTGAGCAGCAGAAAAGAGTTAATGGAGCCGAGCAGAGACTGCTCTCCTTAGAAAGGCCTTCTTGCCAAGCTGGCCTTTGGACTGTTTCTGGGAACTTGGCTGGTATACAGTTCCCTACACGGATATAAACTTTCCCTAACTGAGTGTGGCTCATTGTGACTAGATGGCTTGTGCAAATAGTATGGCTTATGCTGCTTTCCTTCTGGGAGTGTGGCATTTGGTCTGTGCTAGGCAAAGGCGCCATGTGACCAGCACTCAGTAAACATGTTGGGCACTGACCCACTGATAGATTTCTCTGGGCAGATACATTGCACACAGGTCTCTGTGTTTTCACTGCTGGGGGAAGGTGTGCTCTGAATGATCCTTCGTAGGAAATAGAGAACAAAACGAAGCCTGACATGGATTCCTACACACTCTTCCTATGTATATTTCCTGTATGCTCTGCCCATGTATCCTTGCTATATCACTGTAATAAATCATAGTTGTGAGTGCAACTATACATGCAGAGTCCCGCAAGTCCTCATGAACCTCCAAATGCAGGTGTGGTCTTGTGGATCCCTGGCACACAAGGGTTCGGTGATGGATTATCTTGACCGAGTTACACAGTGACCCCAGAAGTAGTCAAGGGCTAAAATAAGTATTTCAATTTTAAAGATGAGATAAAGAAGCTCAGAGAGAATCTATAAGACTTGCCCATGCTCACCCAGCTCTTATGTAGGAGAGACAGGATGAGAACCTGAGCTTTTTATCTGCAGGCTAGGAGAATTTCATGTAGAGGAAAGTGATGTACCAGGAATTAAACCTCATTTCACACTTTCTAAAGGGAGAGATGGAATGAATGACTATTCTCAGAGAATCAGTCTTCACCTATGCAATGAAGGTCATCACATCCAATATAACCATTACAGTAAGGATGGAGAACACAGGATGCCCAGCCCACTGCCTGACACACGCAGGACACACGCTAAGAATGTTAGCTACTTGCTTCTTCTCTCTTGTCCCATTCCCACTGCTGGCTCCAAGTACCAGAATCCCCTCTCTAACAGCAAAGCCTGAAGATCCATTGCAATACAGATCACACTAATAATCTGAGCTTTTTTGTGTTATGGTGCCTTTAGAGAGAAATAAAATTGTTCAGATGAAATGTCAGCTTTTGTTTGATAAACTGCTGAGCCCTGGTCACTGGGGCTGTTCAGATTTTCACACATCCTGTCCTAACAATAACAAAGACATGGCAAGTTAGGAAGCGATGAACATGTTACCCTGGACAGGCTGATGGCTTGAGCATCCAGAACTCCCCAAGTCGCTTTTGTCAAAGGAGACAAGCTGGGATGATGACAGCTGATATGAGATTGGAAAAACCATCTTTCCCTCCTGGTCTGCTCTCTCCTACCCAAGGGCAGCCATTGTCTTCTTGTTCCCGTGGCTCTGACATTTATGCGTTTGTGGAGTAAAGCGATAGAAGAGAGAGGAAAGCTGAACCCTAATTCATCATGGACATCAGAGCTCTTAGACATGAGAGCTCTTCCTGGTAGGTTCACGGCAGCAGCAGAGGCTGAGGCAATTAGCTGGAAAATAGAAGCAAGAGTATTAGAAAAGGGCTAACATTTACTGTGCACCAAAATTGTGTGAGGAGACACTGAATCTCTCTTCCACACAATCTTCCTGTGGGGTACAAATTCCCATCTCACAGATGAAGAACCAAGTGTGTCCCAGGTGGCTAAGTGATTTGACCAGGAACACCCAGCTAGTAGGAGAAATAGGATCAAAGACTATATATAGTCTTTTGATTACTACATTTTTTTTTCTCACAACTTCAGCAGCTTTACTGGTCAGTGAGCTTCTTAGAGGTGCTAGGTTTTGTGGAAAACATCATAGAGTGACTGGATCCTGGTTTATGGAGGAAGATAAATTCAAATGCTCACAAGATGGGTATTATTAAAAAGTCAAAAAATAACAGCTGCTGGCAAAGTTGCAGAGAAAAAGGAACACTTATATACTGTTGGTGGGAAAATTTGGTCAACCATTGTGGAAAGCAGTATGGCAACTCTTCTAAGAGCTAAAAGCAGAACTACCATTTGACCCAGCAATCCTATTACTGCACATGCACCCAGAGGAAGGTAAATTATTCTACCGTAAAGACACATGCACATGAATGTTCATTGCAGCACTATTCACAATAGCGAAGACATGGAATCAACCTAAATGACAGCTTGGATAAAGAAAATGTGGTACGGATACACCATGGAATACCATGCAGCCATAAAAAGAACAAGATAATGTCTTTTTTCAAAACATGCATGGAGCTGGAGGCTGTTATTATTAGCAAACTAATGCAGGAACAGAAAACCAAATGCTGCATGTTCTCATTTATAAGTGAGAGCTGAATGATGAGAACTCATGAACACAAACAAGGAAACAACAGACACTGGGGTCTACTTGAAGGTGGAGGGTGTCAGAGAAGGGAGAAGAGCAGAGAAGAGAATCATTGGGTACTGGGCTTAATTCCTGGGTGATGAAATAATCTGTACAACAAACCCTTGTTACATGAGTTTACCTATGTAACAAACCTTCACATGCACTGCTGAAACTAAAATACAATTAAAAAAAAAAGATGGGTAATCTGTACTATTGGTGTTCTTTTTTTTTTTGGAGATGGAGTTTCGCTCTTGTTGCCCATGGTGAAGTGCAATGGCGCAATCATGGCCCACTGCAACCTCTGCCTCCCAGGTTCAAGCAATTCTCCTGCCTCAGCTTCCCGTGTGGCTGGGATTACAGGCATAAGCCACCACACCATGCTAATTTTTTGTATTTAGTAGAGAGGGGGTTTCATGATGTTGGTCAGGCTGGTCTCGAACTTCTGACCTCAGATGATCCACCTGCCTCGTCCTCCCAAAGTGCTGGGATTACAGTCATAAGCCACCACACCTGGCCTACTATTGGTGTTCTTTATGCTGCCTCAGTCAAGCTGGGTTTCAGAAGCAGAGTCAAGACTGGGTTGCCATGAGGTGGGGTCTTTCATCTGGGATAGTTGTGAGAGCCAGAGAAGGTGGGAAAAGGAATGAAAAGCAGTGTATGGACCCACCTCCTCGACTCTCACTGTCTCAAGGCACCACGATGAAGAGCTCCTACTGCACTGAGTGTACAGCCCTGTTAGGTGCTAGCCCAGCACCTACTAGAAATAACTCCTGATTCTAGGCAAGTCCTTCTCCCTTCTAGAAATTGTTCTCAACTTGTGTGCTTTAATATTGGGTTGGTGCAAAAGTAATTGCGGCTTTTCCCACCAAAAGTAATATAAAAAGTTAATATTTAAAAAGTTCAAATTTAAAACTAATTTTAAAATTAAAAGTAAGTTTTTAAAAAACCTGCATCTGATACAAAAAGATTTCTATAAATAAGGATATTGGAATAAAGGTAAACTACAGCTGGAGTGCTAGGGTCTAGGTAGAGACATTTAGGTAGTAGAATGCACCCCCTAAAACCCTATAATTTTTACCTTGCTCTGAGCTTCCTCAGAACCAAAGAAAAGTAAGACAGAGTTGGTTGTATGATTCATGTCACCTATAAGCTAAAAATAAATCAATTGATCTCCACAATGGAGATCAAGATTGCATTAGATTAGGTCTGCTATTACAAAGTACCACAAACAGGGTGTCTCCAAACAGCAGAAATGTATTTTCTCACAATTCTGGAGGCTAAAGCTCTGAAAGCAAGATGTTGGGAAAACCAAGCGCTCTCTGAAATTTGCAGTGGAGAATCCTTCCTTGTCTCTTTTTAGCTGCTGGTGGTTCTTGGCATCCCTTGGCTTGTAGAAGCATCGTCCCACTCCCTCCTTCATCTTCACATGACGTTCTCATTGCAGGTGTCCGCATTTTCCCTTTTTACAACAACACTGGTTATTTTGGACTACGGGCCCACCCTACTTCAGCATGACTCCCTCTTAATTAATTACATCTGCAATGACCCTGTTTCCAAATAAAATCACATTCTGAGGTATTGGAGGTTAGAACTTCAAAGTGTGGGAACAATTTTTAACCCATGACAAGGATTAAGAAGGTTATGAGTGTAGGCTATGAGGTCAGACTGTCTTGCTGAAATCCAGACTCTAATACTTCTTAGCTGTGTGACCTCAGACACTTTGCTTCACCTCTCTGTGTCTTCATCTCCTAATTTGGAAAATGGCATCCTTAAGGACATTTAACTCATGGGTTTTTGTGAGAACTAACTGAAATAATATATGTAAAGTGATTGAAAAGTTGCTTAACATGTAGAATGCATTCTATTCACATCACACAGGTTGATAAAGACCAGGGGTCATTTCCAAGTTCACACTGCTACTGTGTGGTAAAAATGTATCTTGAGCCTTGGGTTTTCTCAGTGTAAACAAATGTATTTTCCTTCATATTCCAGCTTAGTTGATTGCTTTTGATATATTAGAATACATATGTATTCTAATTATATCTATATTATAAATATAGATATTTTAAAGACTGATGAAAGAAGGGAAGGAAGGAAAAAGGAAGGGAAAGAAGGAAGGAAAAAGGAAGGGAAAGAAGGAAGGGAAGAAGGAAGGAAGGAAGGAGGGAAGGAAGGAAGGAAAGGAAGGCAGGAAGGGAAAGAAAGAAAGAAGAAAGAAAGAAAAAAGAAAGAAAGAAAGAAAAAGAAGGAAAGAAAGAAAGAAAAAAAGAAAGAAAGAAGGAAAGAAAGACTAGTTCCTTAAAGTGGTGAATTGAATAAAAGCAATTGTAAAATTAGCACCAAAAGTAGTTGAACTATTGATAAAAGACAATTAACCACCAAGATACTACATAATCTGAAACTCTTGAGAATGGCTATTTTTTTTTCTGTTTTGTTCGCTAATAAATTCTTGCTACTCAGAACAATGCCTGGCACAAAATAGGTACCTAAGAAATATGTATTGAGCCCTGAATGTGAATGTGGAAATACTTTACAAATGGGCATATGCTTTAATCAAGAAATCTTGCTTTTAGTGATTTTCTTTAAAGAAACAATGAAAGCTAAGGAAAGGTTTAGTTATATTAATTTTTACTGAAGGATTGTTTATAAAGCAAAAATGTTGGCAGCACCCTAAATGTACGTTAACAGGAGACAAGTTAGATAGATGACAGACCTGGAGTGCTAAGACGGTATACCATCTTTGGCAGGGAAAATAATGGCTCCCAAGATGCCCCTGTCCTAATCTCCTGAACCCGCGACTTTGAAGATTTGATTAAGGTTAAAAACCTTGAAATGGAGAAATTATCCTGGATTATGCAGGAGGGCCCGATCTAATTGCGTATGTATCTGAAAGTGAAGAACGTTCCTGGGTGTGATCAGAGTAAGAGGTGATGGCGGAGGAGTCAGACAAATGCTACTTTGCTGGCCTTAAGGAAGGGGAAGGGGCATTGAGTCCGTTAATACAGACGGCCTCTGGAAACCGGAGAAGGCAAGGAGACAGATTCTTCCCTAGAGCTTCTGAAAGGAATGCAGCCCTGCTGACACCTTGATTTTAGCCCTGTGAGAATGATGTCAGATTTCTGACCCATAGGACTGTAAGAGAATAAATACATTTTGATTGAAGCCACGAAGTGTGTGGTCATTTGGTACAGCAGCAACAGGAAACTCATGCAGCATTCAAAGATTTCTCATAACTAAGTAGGGCAGGAGCCTCACATAGATGCCTACAGCAGCCAAGCAGTTACATGCAATCGTGAGCCTGGACTATGATAAAACAGTAAATGATAAGCTTTTAAAATTGATACCAAGTCTGCCACATGCTGTCCAGTTACTTAGTCTGTCAAGATACTATGCAAAAAACAGAAAAATAACTGTGAGCCATGCATCTCTAACCTCTGCTGTAGTGGAAAATTTATGGGCATGAGCAAATGCTCACAATATATTTTTAAAGAAAAGTAGCTGCTTTTAAAATAGCAGAGGCAGTAGAATTTTTTTCTAATCTTGTAATTGTATTTACATAGAAAAAGATTTGGAAGGATATGATCTCACACAGTAATCGTCTGGGAGGATAAGACAAATTTTAATTTTTTTTTGCTTCTCTGTATATTTTAATTTCTTTATAATGGGTGTATATCATTTTAAATATAAACTACAAGTTAAATAGAGAAAGGGGAGGTGAATCACCCCTGACCTGGCAGAGCAGGCAGTGGACCAGCTTGCCTGACCTGAGAATCTCAGTGTGAGCTTCTTTCCAGTCTGTCACCAATTATTCCCTTCTCTCCTGGGTGCTGGTGACAATTGCTTTTGATGCCATTTCAGCCATGTCTTATTCATTCTTCTGTGGGGGCCAATTCACTTAAAAGTGTGCTGACCCCACAGAAAAACTAGTGCTCTCAAACTACCTCCCTGGGGAAGCTCCACATTGCAGCTATGAAACAGGACTGTGCAAAACTCATCAATCTCCCACCTTTTTGAATTAACAATTCTTCAGGGTAGCAAATACAATACATATTACTGGGTCAAATCAGCCATCTCAAGGGGCTGAAAACAACAGAACTGAAACCAGAGACCTGAATGAAATCTTTCCTGTGGCCATTCACTGGCTGCTTCACTTTCCCTCCTCCCCACCTCACTCTACTGCTCAGCTCCTTTCAAGACCTAGTGGAGAAAAAGGTGGGGTCAGGAGGCAGAGAGACCTGGGATGGGACCCTAGCTTCACCCCTTGCCAGGCAGTGGCCTTGGACAAGCTCTGATCTTGCTGACATTCAACTTCTTCATCTGTCAAAAGGGTTGGTTATATTTACTTCTAAGTTTATTATGGAGATTAAATACATGTGAAGAATTTAGCACTATGAGCGCATTGTAAACACACGATATGTGATCAGTTATTAATTATTCATTATTTTTATTGTTATCATCATTGTTGTACAGTTTATCTCTCTGGATGACATCCTAGAAAATATCACCCCCAAATGTAGATTGGCTTCTAAAGATGGCTTGTTTCATGGTCTGTAGAAATATTAAACACAAATATAACGTGCTTCTTTTCTCACTCAACAACAATCAGCAACAGACTTCTGTGACCCCCAAATGTGTGGAGATTTCTCTCTCCCAAAAAGCAAACAATTAATTCCGCAGCAGATACCAGCTGGTTGTCCTCCAGTTAAACTTCAACACTATCTACCTGGAGATACTAGCTGGGTGTCCTCCAGTTCAACTCCAATACTATCTACTGATTGGCTTTAAGTTTGGTTCCCCACAGATCCCTCTTTGCATTCAGTTAGTTTTCTGGGGTGGTTCACAGAACTCAGGGAAACACATTTGCCAGATTATTATAAAGGATATTGCAAAGGATACAGATGAATAGATACACAGGACGAGGCATGGGGGAAGAAGTTTGGAGCTTCCATGCCCTCCCTGGGAGCACCACCCTCCAGGAACCTCCACCCACATGTGTTCAGCTATCCAGAAGCTCTTCATACACTGCCCCCATGGGCCTTTTATGGAAACGTCACTGGATCGGCACAATTGATAACTGTGTAGAAAGGTGATTGGAATAAAAGGGTATGATGTAATAATACTAGACTGGGTGGGGAAACCCTGCATGACATGTCTGTTCAGATTTATCTTGGCCTGTCTGTGCAGTAATCCCTTCTCTAGGACATGGGACAGGGCTGCTTCGGAAATGAGGGTCATATGATTCATAGTCAGAAAGGTGGGAAAAGATTAGAGTCTTTTCTTGGACTGGTGAAAGGAGGGCAGGGGAAGGTCAGATATTCTTGTGTTTTCTGAGACCTGATTCTGAAGCCTAAAGCACCCCAACATTTTAACAAAAGACTGTAATATGGGCTATGGGAGGTATGAGCCAGGAACCATGGATGAAAACCAATATATGTATTGCAATATTATACATGGGAAATGTTATTTATTGTTTACATATTTAGTTACATATTTAATACATAATAATATTGCCTATAATACACAATATTTTTAACATATTAATACATAATAATGAATATCAATGTTTATGTATTTAACCCAACAAAATGCCAGAATGATATTAATATAGCATATGGTATATAAGAACACTGTTATTGAGAAAATTGAGACAAAGGAAAAGAAATAGGGTAGGAAAATAGCCTGAGCTATTAGTTTCTGCCCAAAATGGCTCATTCCCAAAAGGGGACTGAATGGTTGCTAGTGTTGTAATTCTGTATACTTGCTAAAGATATGCTGCAAATTCTTTTCTAAATTTATCAGTGGCCAAAGAAGAGAAAGACATTAAGTTATAAGAATCCCAGAGATCATCTCATATAAACCAATGAATGAGCTGATGAGAAGAGTCATGGATTTCTCTTTTCTGGTAGTGAAGCCTAAAAAAAAAATTCTCTCATGTGCTGTAATGACAGGGATCCTGATTAAATGAACAATATTTTCCACCAGCTCAACAATAAATAAAATGTGTCACTTTTTGAACAGAAGAATATATGGACAAATGCAATTCTTTAAGGGGTGTGATCATGCTGTCCTGGAATGCATTTCTCAATGAGCTGACTTGGTCCAGCAGCACAATTTAGAATATCATAAGAAATGACTGGGTTCTCCACCCACGGGGTACATTCTCTCGAATCTAAAAGAGAATGGCGCTCAGCATTTAACAGAGTTCAAGTCACATCTCAGTCACTCAATGGTCTTGTGCCTTGAAGTCACTGAACATTTTTGAGCTTCTGTTTCCTGACCTTCAGACTGGGGGAACAAATAGCATAAGGTTATGTTCTTTCTGAGAGTAGTGTGAGAAATAAATCCAATTTTAAAAATAAAGTACGGAATATGTAGTAGTTGTTCAATAAATAATAGATCTACCTTTCTTCTACAATTTCCTAACCCTTCAGTCATTAAAAAAAAAAAAAAAAAAAAGTCACGGCAGATGAGCATGAAACTATTTCACAGACTTTCTGGAAATACCAAATGTGACCAAGAAGGTGAAAATGCTTCTGACCAAGGAAACATTGAAACTAACCATCCTGAGGCTTCATTCGCACAACCGAGGCCTTACAGTCACTTACATAACCCCATCTGGGTCTCTGTTTCCTCATTTGTATAGCAGAGATAATTAGAATACCTACAGCTTAGGCTTATCGCAAGAATGAATCGGATCACCACTCTTCAACATTTAGTTGCTGCTGGATGTAAGAACGGCATTCTTGGGAAATCTCTCTTGAAATCTCAGGGAGTGAGAAATTAAATAGATTTCTGCTATAATGTGGCAGAATGGAGACCACATTACACCAGAAAATGATGCAGAATTGAAAATAATGGGATGTCAAAAATGCACATTGTCAGCAAATGCACAAATAAATTATTCAGTTTCAAGGCATCATATTATTCCAGAAATTGTAGTGATGTTTTGGTGATATTGCAGGTGATTTTGTTAATATGTTAGGGAGAAACCTTCATATTTTACAGCACATTATGTTGCAGTTTACAGAATGACTCCTTCATTTTGACTTGGAAAGCTAAGTAGGTCATTGAAATTGTGTAAGTGAGCATGGAAACCGTGTAAGCCCGTCGCAGTTACGTGATAAGACCCTGTGAACTGTGCCTGCCGCCAGCAACACAGCTCTTCCCAGACTCAGCACTTTTTACCAGTGAAAACTGCTGAACTCACTCATTTTCATCTTCAACAAACATTTATTGAATACAGGTTATGTACCAGACGCTGTTGTTGTTGGATCTGGGGATGCAGACATTAATCAGCCTGCCCTCTGCCTTTGAGGATAGTAACTTCCAGTGTGGGAGGCCTCCATAGAGGAACATTTCAATCCATGGCCCATTCTATCACACTGACTCCCTGTTTCCACCTGGGGCTCAAGGCTGACTGGGTGACTACAGATGGCATTTTCTATTTTGCTTTTATAATTATGTACCCACTAGACTATAAGCTCCACGAGAACAGGGATTTTGTCTGTTTCCATCAGCATCCCACTTGGAGCTGACTCTCGAGATGTTAAATGAGCTTGTGCGCCAATCACAACATGCACTTTTCTTCACAATATTGCGAAGTTGGGTTCATTCTGAGTCATGGAGAGGATCCACGCCAAGGCCTACACAGGCGGTAAGTGTTAGAGCTGGAATGCAAACCAGGTCTTCTGGAATTCTAGAGTTGAAAGCCATTGCAAGCTGTTCTTGTTTTTAAGAGGAAAAGTTGCCAAGACTTCCAACAGGGCCTTCAGACCTAGTACTGAACAAGGCATGTTTGCCCAGTGCCAACCCCTCCCTCCAGTGAATGACATCATCATGATCAAGGTGACTAAATCAGGAAGTTGGGAATTAGCCTAAGCCTCATTTCTCTCTCCTTACCCCAGTCAGCCACTAGATCCTGCTGACGCTGTGCCTGAATATCTCTTACCCCAGCCTCCCTGTGCTATTCCTTCCTGTGCGGCCCAAGCTGCTATCAGCTCTCATGAAGACTGTTGCAAATAGCTTCCAAACTGTTCTCTTCTCTTCCAGCCTCTTTCCCTCCATGCTCTTCCACAGGCCCTGTATTTAAAAGTGTAAATCAAATCCTATGCCTTCTTGCCTGAGGCTTCTTGTGGCTCCTGTAATCATCAGAATGAAGTCTGAAGAGTCACACCTGGAGAACAAAATCCTTTGTTGATACAACCCTTGCCACCTTGTTCTAACTCTCTTCAGGTTTTTTTTTTTTTTTTTTTTTTTTGAGATGGAGTCTCGCTCTGTCGCCCAGGCTGCAGTGCAGTGGCGCAATCTCGGCTCACTGCAAGCTCCACCTCCCGGGTTCACGCCATTCTCCTGCCTCAGCCTCTCCGAGTAGCTGGGACTACAGGCGCCCGCCACAACGCCCGGGTAATTTTTGTTTTGTATTTTTAGTAGAGACGGGGTTTCACCGTGGTCTTGATCCCCTGACATCGTGATCCGCCCGCCTCGGCCTCCCAAAGTGTTGGGATTACAAGCGTGAGCCACTGCGCCCGGCGCTCTCTTCAGGTTTTATCTCTGCCTCCAGTGTCCTGTATTCGAGTTACCCAAGCTCTCTTCTAGTTCCTGAATGCACCCAAAGGGCTCACACTGCCAAGTCTTCGCTTGACATTTTCTCCTTTCAAAATGTGTTTCCCCACCTGTCCATCCAGAGACTCCTAAATGTTTTTGGTTAATTACACAGACAGGGACAAACTCCTGAGTTCCCCAGTTTGAATCCCAATTGGTTGTATAACCTTGGGCAGCTCACTTTACCTCTTGTGCCTTTATTTCTCTATCTGCCAAAGGGAGATAATAGTTTATCTACTATTCATACAATTCTTGTGAGGGCTAATAGAGTGAACAAGTGCAAAGCACTTAGAACTGAAACTGTCCCATAGCAGGCATGGTATTTACAGTACCCAGAGTGTGGTGCCTGGAGCAGAAACATCAGCATCACCTGAGAGCTTGATAAAAATGCAAATTCTCTGACCTTGCCAAGACCTACTAAGTCAGTCACTCTGGGCATGCGGCCCAGCAAACTGTGTTTTCATAATCCCTCTGGGTGATTCTGATAGTACCTAGGATTTGAGAACCACTGCACTATGTAGCATGTTAGGCACTAGTATTGATATCAGTACAGTATCTCTATCAGTATCTGTATCAGTGTGAGTGTTAGTATTAATATTGCCATGAATGTTGCCTATGTTTCAAGGTACAGATGTTCTCTGGGGTATACATGTACCAGTTAAGCTTCTGGCTTGTTTCTTATAATGCAAGTGCAAGTTTAAATGGATAGGTCAATTGCCCTGTTGTTTACCAAAGTGCCTATAAAAATTTATACTCACACAACATAGTAAGATTTCCTGATGATCTGCATTTTCATCAGCCCCAGATAATGAAAGCCTTTTAAATTTTGTCAATCTGGTAAATGCAAAATCATATATCTTTGTGTTTCTACTTTACATGTATTTGATGAATTATGACACTAAGTATCTTTTCAAATATGTGTATTTTCTCATTTGAGAAGTTTCTGTTCATAGCTGTCACAAGTTTTGGCCTTTTTAAAATTATTTATTTATATATAACATTCATATTCAGAAAATTTTTGTGATGTGAGGTTTAAATGAATAAGTGTATATAAAGAGCTTAGAATAGGGAATATGACAAGTATAATTTAAGTGTTGATCATTTAATAATAATATTTAATATTCTAGCTTTATAAATGGGTCATTTTTATTAATTTTTATATCACATGGATAGATCATGAATGTTTTTATCTGCATCTGTTGATATAACCATATTTTTCTCTTTTAATACATTAGTATAAGTAAGTACAATAATAGGTTGTCTAATGTTGAAATAATCTTGAATTTCTAGAATAAATCTTATTTGGTCACAGCATATTTTTATATAATATTGCATGTAGTTTCTTAATACTTAGGATTATGTAAAACTATTAGGGTCTGGCAATTTATTGGCAGAAATCATAACCATTTATTTTTAAAACAATAGAGTTATTTTGTTATTTTATCATTTCTTAATGTTTACAAGTAATGAGATCACTGAGTTTTTTTTACTTTCTTGGATAGTTTTGAAAGTTTACATATACACACATACCTGTACACATATTTGTATATATATGCATACATATACACACATATATCCTAATATTAAAAATTGGTACCTAAATTTTCAAACTTATCAGGGTAAATGTTTTTCTAAATTTCCTAATCCTCACAAAGCCTGTTTATAATTTTAGTCACCAATGAACGTATATAATTCCAGATTATTTCTTAATACTAACTTTTCATTACTAATCTTTTTAAATTATGCTATTACTTTTTTTTTCTTAAATCTCACCAAATGATTGTCTTAATTTTCATTTGTTTATCAGAGTACTGATACTTCTTTTGGTGATTTTTCTCATCGTTCATTTGGACTTTCACATTTTTCATTACCTTTGTTCATCTCTTTAGTTATATTATGACTTCTAAATTTGAAAGTTTATTTTGTTAATTCCCTACTTCTTCTTTTTAATAGAATCTTTTAAGGCTGCATACTTCCTCCTGAGTACTGTTTTAGAAAAATTCTACAAAAATAATTTTTATATTTAAATTCTAAGTGTTTTCTAATTTTTATGACATCATTATATTTAATGTACATTTCAAAGCTTGTGTGTGTGTCTGCATGTCATGAACCACTAAATGTTGGAGTTTAAAGTCACTGCAATCGAGTGGCAATAACTGGAGCGGTGAGAGGCAGGAGCCTGGAGCGAGACTGCTGGCACTGGAATCCTAACTCTCTACTCCTCAGCTGCTTAACCCTGGGAAGACATGTAAGACATTTCTCCATTTTTGGCCTCAGTTTCATTATCTACAAAATAGAGTTGTCATGAGGTTTCAGTAAGTGTATACAAGTGCTTAGAGCAGTGGTCGGCACATACTGAGATTCATATAACTGCTAGTACATTGTTACTTATTTTGTGTGGTCAATAAATATTACCTGTATGTTATTCTGTGAAACTGAAGAGACTGTTGCTTTATAATTTAGTAGTAGATCAGTTTTCATGAATGTTTCCTGTGTGTTTATCAATGATCTAACTCTTTTTTTTTTTTTTTCCCAAAACCTGGGATTTCTCCTCTTCACATTTAGCCCATTCGAATACAGACACTAGGTCACCAGGCATCCGTGGGGTCCTTCTCCACCCTGTCGTGTCAATGCAGACACAGTGCTCACTCCACCTCCAGACGCACACTGTCTTATCACTGTTACCCACTAGGGATCAATTGCATTTACTCTGATACCAACTCATCCATGCGTTTTAAATATTTACTATATTTTATCAAGCATTTTTAGGTTTGGCATGTTAGGAGGGACTTCTATGAACACAGAAAATACACTATCCAAAATATAGGAGAATGAGCACTCTAAATGAGGCTCATTGACTAGCAGTGGTCATGGGGATCCCCACTTCTCTGCTTGAATCTTTGTGCTTGTTAATAGCATTCTCTAATTCTTTGCTTTATCATCTGAAAACTGAGAAAAATGTGTGCATTGCTGTGACAAATCAAAGAATACTCTGAAAATATTTACATAAATCATGACCCAGAATAAAGAATCCTTTAGTTAATATACATATGTGTGTGTGTGTGTATATATGTATATGTATATATATATAAAGAGACACATATATACACATATATAGGTATATGTATATAGTATAGTGAAGTGGCCCATTGTGTATTGGTTTGATCCAGGGTCAGGAAAAGTACATTGTTATTGGTAATATATAACAACTTAGGACTTCAAAACATGGAAGAAAGAAAGAAATGGGGGAGGGAAGAAAGGATGGCAGAAAAAAAAAAGGAAGGAGGAAGACAATTAAAGAAAATTATTAATTCAGCTCCCGAACTGGATATGTGCTTATTTTTCACTAAAGAAACTGACCCAGTGTGGTAGAGATGAAAAAACTGTGGAACAGAAATTGAACATGACTTATCTAGCATCACTTAATTAGTAAGGCTTGACCTATTAGTCTATGTGTCAGCTCATCTTTTGATGCTATAAGGTACCTGAGACTAGGTAATTTGTAAAGATCAGAAGTTTATTGCTCCAAATTCTGGAGGCTGTAAAGTCCAAGGTCAAAGTGCCAGCAGAATGTGTCTGGTAAGGGCTGCTGTCTGCTTCCCTTGGTGCATTCTTTGGAGGTGGCAGAAGAGACAGAAAGCGAAAACTCTCTTCAAGTCCTTTTATTATATAAGGACACCTAATCCTATTCATAAAACTGGAGCTCACATGACTCATTCACCTCCTAAAGGCCCCCCCTCTTAATACTATTGCATTGGGGATTAAGTTTCAACATGAATTTTGGAGAGAAAAAAGCATTTGAATCACAGAAGTCTACAAATAGGATTCACAATTGTTTATGCAAGTGCTGGCCATCCTGAGAACTACAGGAATCAGCTATTCAGCTAACATCTGGTGATAATTATTTTGCTTTAGTCATTGTATTAAGTATCAAAACATTTTATTTTTGTTAGCATTCTAGACAAACCTAAGAGGTAGGTTCTATTCTCTTTATTTGACAGTTGAGAAAATAGAGGCAATGAGAGGTTATGTAATTTTACCATGCTCACGCAGCTAGTAAGTGGCAGAACCAGGATTTGAATCCAGAAAGCTGGGCTCCACAGTCCATGTTCTTATCTATTCCATCCAGGTTTACAGCTGGGAAATGGTAAAGTCAGTATTTGAGCCCGGAGGGTTTCTCTCTAGACCACACACTTAACCTCTAACCTGAATTGCTAATGAGAATCTAACAAAACATGTCTTTATTCAACAATCATTGAATGAGATGACTTTATGCATGTATTTTTATACATTTCATATGCAAACAGAAAATTAAAAAGAAAATTAAAAATGAATAGTAGCCACAATTTATGCCACATACTGGATGCCAAGAATTTTTCTGAAACCTTTACTTCTCTAAGCTTCAGTTTCCTCATCTATAAATTGCACACAGATTCTAATTCACGTGATTTATGGAATTTTAAAAAGACAAAAAATGTAAAATATTTTTGTACAATGAAGTAATGCTAGGAAATGAGAACTCTAGTATCCAATCCAGAATATCTGACTCCAAATTCCATTACAATAATCACTATACTATATTCTGTAGTAGCTCCATTTCACAGCTAAAGATGAGGATTAGAAAATAAAGTAGTTTTTCCTTAGTTCACAATATAGTGTAATTAGTTGTATTAGAATTAGGTCTAACTTTGGGAATTCCAATGGCCATTTTTTAGGTTTTTTTATTTGTTTGTTTTCACTCTCTCAGAGATTCTCAGAACAAAAAGAATTTTTTTAAAATACATCAAAGTAGGCATGGGGCAAAAAGTATTTTCCAAAAAGAGTATCAGAACCCAAATAATGAGACAGATTAAAAAAAAAAAACAAACCGAGATGATGAGAGAGGAGACCAGGATCCTTACAACTTGACATTTCCTATATCAGATGTGGTAGGTGATGCCATGCTGTGAATTTTTGTCTTTCCCCAACTCACATGTTGAAATGCTAACCCCTACAGTGATGGCATTAGAAGGCGGGATCTTTTGGGAAGTGGTTAGGGCATGAGGGCTCGTCACATATGAAGGGGATTAGTGCCCTTATAAAAGAAACCCTGGAGAACTAGCTAGCCACTTATTCAATGTGAGGATGCTGAGAGTGAAAAAAAGCTTCACCTATGAACCAGGAAGAGAGCCCTCACCAGACATCGAATCTGCCAGCATGCTAATCTTGGACTTCCCAGCATCTAGAACTGCGGGCAATAAATGCTTGCTGTTTATAAGGCACCCAGTTTATGGTAGTTTTGTTATATCAGCCCAAAAGGACTAAGACAGGCAGCCTACTAAAATGGCCCCTGCAGACCTGCACTGCCTCATATTCAAACCTTTTTTATATTCCCTTCCTAGAGGAGGGATTTGACCTAATGACCCATTTCTAATGAGTAAAATCTAACAAAAGTAGTCAATGTAATTTCCATGATTTTGGCTATAAAAGACTGACTTCTGTCTTGCTAGTACTCTCTCTTTTGCTGGTACTCTTTCTCTCTTACTTTCTCATGTGATAATTTTGAGCTTTCATGTTGTGAAATGCTCTATGGGGAGGGTGAGGTCAATACCAACAGAGGAAGGCATCTGGCCAAGAGCTCATGAGGAAGTAAAATGCTGCCAGCAATCATCTGAGTAAGCTTGGAAATTCATCCTTCTCCACTTGGACCTTCAGATGAGACTGTGGCCTTGGCCAGCATCTGGATTACAGCCTTGTAAGAGACCATGAAGCAGATACCCCAGCTAAGTCATTCCTTGACTCCTGTCTCACAGAAGCTATGATATAATACATGCACACTGTTTTAAGCCATTGTGTTTTGGGGTAGTTGCTACACAGCAATAGATAATTAATAAATCAAATATGTCTGGGAGTTAGCCATTATTCAGGTCTTTCTTCATCCTCCCCATCTCAGTGGCTCCAAACCCTTGTGAGAAATCAGGGTGCTGTTAAGTGCTAGAATTTCTGTTGCTGAATGTGATGGTATTACAATACCCAGAATTTATCAATAATTACAGAATCACCCCTAATACAGTGGAGCTGGCTATTGCACTTGTGCACCAAGCTACTGTTGAAGAAGAACTGGGCATTGTCTTCCTGCAGTTTTTTTTTTTTTTTTTTTTTGAGACGTCACCCAGGCTGGAGTGCAGTGGCACGATCTCGGCTCACTGCAAGCTCCGCCTCCTGGGTTCACAGCATTCTCCTGCCTCAGCCTCTTAAGTAGCTGTGACTACAGGTGCCCACGACCACGCCCAGCTAATTTTTTGTATTTTTAGTAGAGACGAGGTTTCACTGTGTTAGCCAGGATGGTCTCAATCTCCTGACCTTGTGATCCACCTGCCTCGGCCTCCCAAAGTGCTAGGATTACAGGCATGAGCCACCGCTCCCAGCCCTTCCTGCAGTTTTATGTACTTACTAGGCAAAACTCCTGAGCTTTCCAGAATTAGCTATTCATCACACTTTGCTTCTTACCACTTACACAAGGTGTTCTGCAGCTCAGGCTTTTGTACTGTAAAACCCACTAAGCTCCATGTTTAACCTGGCAGGCATCATCCTATAGTGTTGTACTCCCTGATAGGGTTTGGCTCTGTGTCCCCACCCAAATCTCATCTTGTAGCTCCCACAATTCCCACGTGTTGTAGGAGAGACTCCACGGGAGATGATTGAATTATGGGGGCGGGTCTTTCCCGTGCTGTTCTCATGATAGTGAATGGGTCTCACAAGGTCTGATGGTTTTAAAAATGGCAGTTGCCCTGCACAATTCTCTTTGCCTGCTGCCATCCATGTAAGATGTGACTTGCTCCTCCTTGCCTTCTGCCATGGTTGTGAGGCCTCCACAGCCATGTGGAACTGTAAGTCCAATTAAACCTTTCTTTTGTAAATTGCCAAGTCTTGAGTATGTCTTTCTCAGCAGTGTAAAAGTGGACTAATACACTCCCTTTGACCTACACCTAATTTTGCACATGGATGTATGGTAGTTGGTGCACCTATGAAATTTTCATATTTTACAAGGTAAGATCTATAGTCTCAGATCCTCTCACTAATTCAGAGAGGCCCTCCATAAGCTCCCCTTGGCTGACTGAAGTGTCAGAAGACTCATCCACCTAAGGAAGTAACAGACAGAAGCTTTCACTAGGTTTAGGAGGTTTAGAGTCCCAGAGTTCTCTGATTTTTCCCAGTTTCACAGTCTTACTAAGGTCCATTGGGGATATTTACATGCTCAAGTACTTCTTTTCGTAATGAAATTATTAAAGGCTCACTCTCCAGTTTCCCCCTGGGCCATTATCTCATATCTCTATTCTAGATTTCCAATCTCTTAACTCAATTTATAATCACATGCTAGTGCAGCCTGCAAGGAGGTTTTTTGACAGGCTTCATTTAAAATAAGCAGCTGAGATTAAAAAAAAATATGTACCACATCATTGTCATCACCATCATTAATAGATATTATTTACTAAATGTCTCCTATGATTCATTGACTACAGGGTTTTTTCTCAACATTAAGTCTTATAGTTATCTCTTTTTTACAAATGAGGAGACAGAGACTCAGAGTGGTTTTGACTCGCTCAAGAGCACATGGCTAATTAGAGAAGACGCTAAGGCTCCAGTCTCTCAAACCAGTGCTTATTGTGTTCCAGATATAGCAGAAGAGAGGGAAACATATGCTTGTGCATGATTTAAAATATTCTAAAACTCGGTCTTAATTATTTCACCTGTTAAGGTCACATCACTACCCATTTTTTTAGATTTTTCTAAAGGAAGTGTGAATGATTTTGTTCTTCCTTCTCATACTTTCTAAAATGATATCTTTTGACTGCAAAAATGCTCCTTTCAGCAGCAAACTGGTACACATTTCTGGTAGAAGTAGCCACAGAAATGTTCCCAAGCAGGTGAAATAGCCTTTCTAGAGTGAGGATTTTGCTCAACCAATGAAAATCTAGAAAATCCAAGCCACAATGAAAACAGCCTATAATTAATATTGCTCATTTATTGGCACCTTGGCTTATTCAAGCCACAATGAAATATAAATTGGAAACGTTTTCCATGATGAGAAGACCTGACATGTGAGATCATCTTCAACAGTTCCGAAAATATCACTCAATGTGTCAACGGAGCATCAGTGAGAACTGGAGGCTCAAGTTCCTTTTTATTTTCTCCCAGAGGTCAGGTGCTCTCATCACACTCTTTATATGCCTCCATTTTCAGCACTTGCCAGCATCCTGAATCTGATGGCACCTCTGCCCTGTACTTTACCCCTGTGAGCTCCTGAAGGACAGTCACCATGTCTGACACTTCTCTAAACTGCCAGCAGTGCCTGGAATGCAGCCATTGCTCCAGAAATACTTCTTGAATCAATGCTTAAGTAAACTATTTTTTTTTTGAGACGGAGTTTCACTTTTTTGCCCAGGCTGGAGTGCAGTGGCACAATCTTGGCTCATTGCAACCTCCACCTCCTGGGTTCAAGTGATTCTCTTGCCTCTTCCTGAGTAGCTGGGATTACAGGCATGCACTACCATGCCAGGCTAATTTTATACTTTTAGTAGAGATGGAGTTTCGCCATGTTGGTCAGGCTGGTCTTGAACCCCTGACCTCAGGTGATCCACCTACCTCTGCCTCCCAAAGTGCTGGGATTACAGACATGAGCAGACACGTGAATGAACAGGTAAACAGCCATCTCAAATTTAAGTTTCCCTTAAAAAATCAATTAAAAATAACTAGTAAGTATAGTGTAAGTTGTCAGATGCTGCTTATTCAGTGCTGCCTCACTTTGTGCTCATAACTGCCCTCTGACATGGATACTATTAAGAATCTCATTTTAGAAATGAGCATCTGAAATTCAGAGAGGTCATACCTCTTACTCAAGATCATGCTTCTTGCTCAAATTCATGCCTCTAGCTCAAGGTCACATGGATATTTAGTATCTGTGTTGGAGTTGGTAGTTACTTGCTACCTTGGCAGATGGCCTAAGGTTCATTAGTCTCCTGAAAACTGAGATATGAGCAGGTGATGGGGTGGCCCAAGATTTCAGGTGAGCAAATCTGTTGTTTCTATGCTTTTGTTTATATCCTATTATCTCATCCTGCTAACAGAACATGGTCAGGGAAAGCTAGAAGCTGGATGAGAGCTCAGATTTTCTGCTTCCAAGTCTACTATGTTTTCTAAAATAAGCCCCCCCCCCCCAGTTATGATCAAACTGAAAGAAGAAAGTGAATAAATCAGAGATTTTGATGTTCATTTAATATCACACTAAAAATCTGCAACTCCATTAAAAAAATTCTCATGATACCCCACTGGAATCCCTTTTATATCCTTTAACCTAAGCCAGGATTGAGCTTCAAAGACATTAGGGACTAGGCTTAAGGTCACATAGAGAGTAAGTGACAGAGCAGGAGTTGAACACAAGTTTGTGATTCCAAAATTCATACTTTATTTTTCCATGAGAGCATGATTTTTCCAAAAGGTATTTTAGAATTGGCCTTTTATTCGTGTGTGCATTTGAATGAAAAGGATCTGCCATAACCAAGCCATAAATAAACAGTAAAAATAAACCCATAGTGAGTTTATTTGACTCGCATTACAGGATGAATCACCATAAAAGATAAAGGCAAAAGCAGAAAGAGAAACTGACCTGTGTCTCTGATTCTTTTCCTACCAGCCTCAGGTACTGAGAAGTCCTTGTGGAATTCCCCTTTGGAGTTGAGAGTTTCACAAATTGTACAATCACAAGGAGGGCACCTGTCTCTGCAAGCATTTCTTTCTTTCTTTTATTGTTTTTATAAGCTCTTGTTACATGGTTCAGTTATTTCAAGTTTGCTGATGGCTTTGGGACCAAAATAGGCTATTCTGAAAGACACAGTGAGAGAGGCAACTAACTGGGACGTATGGCCGACAGTGAATCTGATGTGCCTCAGGGTCTGAATGTCACCTTCAACATTCCTGCTTTTGGGCTGAGTTCAGAGGGTGGATGCTTTGCTTTTTCTGAGACTTGTATATGGTCCCTTTATTAGGATTAAAACATACAGCAAATAGCATCAATTAATTTAACTCGGAGGAGATATTCCTTCTGTCATGTACAAAATACATGACCTTGTGCAGGTGATTCAACATCTATTTGCTTGAATGCCTCACCTGTAAATTAGAATCAATGACAGGAAGTCAGAGTTTGTTCTGGGCATTAATGAGCTCACATGCAGCAGAACACATGGTACCAACTTGGCACTTAATCAATGCTGTTCCTTTGCATCCTGTATTATCTTGTGAGTGAACCCCAACTGTAGATTTAATAAATCCTAGAAAGCACTCTCCCTGGTAATGTTCATAAAGAATACACATATTTCAAATGCCATCCTCCATTCATCTGTTTGGTCAGGTCTGCTATATTGGGTGGGAATGAATTATTGAGCACCTAAAGATAATAAAAATGAAACTTCAGAACTTAATTGGGTCATGATATATAAAACAAAGAAAAGTAAAAATTCTGTTCCGTTGAAATGCCATGGAAATGATAATAATAGTAGTGATCACATTATTGCTAATAATCATAATAGTTATTAACAATAGAAAGGGAATAGGCATCACTAAGAATATCCCACATGCTAGACATTATTATGGTCATTTGTATATGCTAATTTTCAAAATAATCTTAAGGAGTAGTTATTTTAAGTATTAGTTGAAGGCAGTTGTTTTTCTCATAGGGTCTTCGAAATAAGAGAGAAATAAGCTTAAAGTGAAATCTGTGTTTATTAATCAGGTACTCTCTACACACTTTCAAATTGCTGCTGGCAAAGCTATTGAAGATAGGGAAGGCAAACATATGTCAGGGATGAGTGTCTGTCCCAGTAAAGACATACTGCTTTCAAGCCAACCACTGACCCCAACACAACCTAGGTGCCAAGATGCAGGCTAGACTGCTCAAAGGATGGAGCCATATCAAGGACTTAAAGTCCATCTGTGCCTCTAAAAGTTCAGGCATACAGCAGCAGGAGACCTGTGGTTAGGTATGGCAAGAATCCATGCTGGTATACTCAAACTATGACTTGCCTCCCTGCCACCAAGGCTATCCCAATCATGGGCCCATTTTCCAAGCACTGGGTGGCTGAGGATACAGGGGCTGGTTGCTCTTGCCTACATGAATTGTCCTGCTTACCTCGTGATTCGGAGGTTCCTCTGAGGTGGATGTTTTCTGGTGGACATTAACATGAAGAATAAACATTGACACTTATTGTTTTCATTTGTATGTGGCCATCTTCAAGTGTCTTTCCCAGAACATTTTGGCTCTAACTTTTAATATTTCTTTTTACTGGTTTCTAGTTAACTACCTAAGTCATTTTTTTTAATCACTACTCAAGAGTCCATTATTAAACCTATAGCTGAATAGCTGGGATCACAGGCATGTGCCACCACGCCCAGCTAATTTTTGTATTTTTAGTAGAGACGGTGTTTCACCATGCTGGCCAAGCTGGTCTCAAACTCCTGACCTCGTGATCCTCCCACCTCGACCTGCCAAAGTGCTTGGATTACAGGCGTGAGCCAACGCACCTGGCCGGGCAAGTTACTTTTAATGGCAAAAACCACAATTACATTTGCACCAACCTAACATTAATGGTAATTCAAATAAGCATCAATATTAGTGACTTCTACTGGTTTATGGCTATAACAACCTCCTTGAATCTTAAATTTTACTATTCTGTATCTTGCCCTGCCTGTTACTAATTGTGTGGTGCAGTGGTAAATGTTTAACAACCAGTACTTCAGTTTTCATTTCTTTGCTTCAGGAAAGAAAAAAAAAATCCTGATTGGTAGCATTTTGCCAATTTCCATCATGTAGATACTCCCACAAGAGCCAATTTCAAGGTAACAATTTGACAACACTGAAAATGGGGTCGGGGTAGATGCCCACAGTTGGTTCTCATGAATTGATATGAGTCAGCTCCAACACACATCTGCATTTGACTTTGATGAAATTGATTAATCTCCTCAGACTCAGTTTCCACACTTCCAACAACAAAGTTGATGAGGTGATCTCTAGGATTCATCCCTGGTGTGAAATAATATAATTTTATTAACTGTGAGTACAAGAACTGTGCAAAAGATGAATTAAGCATAGCATAATCTTCTTACTCAAAATATTTAGTAAGATTTGTAGATTCACTGTAAATAGAATCAGCTGTAAATATTTTTGAATGGGTATAAAATGACAAGAAATGTACTATGATTAAATTTCTATTTTTTAAGCAGAAAAAAAGAAATATGTTTCCACTTTAGAAATCCCTTTGCCAGCTTGTTGGAAGTTTGTGAAAACAGTATTTTCAGTTGACAATGTGCATCAGTGGTGGGCAAAATACCAGAAAAGAAGGTCGAGAATTGGAGATGTTACACAAAGTGAAAGACTAGAAATGCAAGCTAAAAACCCTGTTTAACTCAGCTGACATCAGAAGGCTTGTCTCACACTCTAGCAAATATTTAAAGCAGTTGAGACATTACCTAAAAGAGCCAAAATAAGTTTATTTAAATGTTTGAATTACACATTCTTATTCTAATAAAATAATCTGTAGCAGCCTACCTAACTACATACTTCCTATGTTTTGCTTTTTTTGTTTCCCCTAAGAGAACTCTATTCTTGACAACTTCAGGCAGCTAAGTGCTTGGGAGAGATGGGAAAAGAGCCATCAACAGAACCTACAGTTTGGAAAGGGAGGGCTGGTATGAAACTGAATCTTAACTGGTGTAAGCCAAACTTGGTAATTTCCATTCCCTCTACCACCAATTAATTTGGGAATGGTTACTAATGGCTGACCAAGGAGATGTGGGGAAAGTCATTAAAAAGATTCTAGGAAAGTTTTCTTCACCTTTAAAAAGGGCTAGAGGAAAACAGCATTTCCTTATGATCTGAAAGCTGTCTTTACTTGCTGCTTGGAACTATGGCAGCCATTGGGAGCAAAAGGGAGACCAGGCCAAGAAGAAAATCAATGCAGTACAGATGACAAAGCAGAAAGATACAAAGAACCTGCCTTTTTGATGATGTCACAGAGCCACTGAATTAACTAATCTTGAAACTAGTCTACTTTGGGTTCATTTGTTATGTGAGATAATTTTTTTTTCTAAGCCACTTTAGTTATCTAAACATTCATATGCACATATTATAAACCTATTTTTACATAATTCTTAAAATGTAACATGATTTTTCTTTTAGGAAATACTAAAACTTCTTGGTGTCAGCACCATTGTAGGTTCTCGGAATATAATGTGGAAAGTAAACAAGAACGTTGCTTTCAAGGAGCTTACATTTTAATAATTAGCAAGAGACAGAATGTATACAAATCAACTAAGTAATTATTGATGGAAATTAGTGCTATGAAAACAAAAAGCATGGCACTGGTACAGAAATAACTTGGTGAGGATGTTCTACTTTATTAACATTGCCAAAAGAAGTGTCCTCAAAAAGCTGGCATTAGAACTAAGACCTGAATAATAAGAAGCAGTCACCTTGTAGAGTTCTTGGGTAAAGTATTTTAGGCAGAAAAAAAAAATAAAAGCAAGTCTAAAGGGCTTGAGATGTGAATAAGCCAGGTTTTTTCCAAATTAGGAAAGGAAAACTTAATGAATATGTCTATACATGAAGAGAAATCAGTTCTCATGTGAAACTACCAAAACAAAAAAAATAAGCAGGATATATGAAATAACTCTTTACAAAACTTTATATACCAAGCAAAAAGGAAGAATGAATTTGAAAGACACAAAATAATCATGAGAAGCCCTAAGAATGCCCCAGCTTAATGCCTTGAGAAAGTTTCCAGGACACATTGTAGGGAGTGGGAACTAAAATAGAGCTCAGTGAACTCCATGAGTTGAGGAGATGGAGCTGAAAGCCAAGGAAACCAATTAAGTTGACAAGACAGAAAAATGGAGATAAAAGGCATGCACAGAAAAATGACATGTATTATCTTTAGAGATTTCCTCTCAAATATTCATCTAAGTACTGATTTGAACATACAAGTGAAAAAACTGCTACAGGCCAAGTAAAGAACCACCTGGAAGAACTAGTACCCAGCACATACACAGCATGGTAATAGTCCTTGATTTTACCAGCTGCACTGGTACACCACAAAATCCACAGGGAATAGAATTGAATATTCAGAGTGAGGAATAACCGCCTTAGATTGACTACTGCTCTGTTCCCCAATAACACATAATAAAAGAAAGACCTAAAAGAATAAAACTGTTAAGTAACTTAACTGTTTCCCCACAAAAGGCTCAAGTATCCTATGGCTATCAAAGTAAAAATAACCATGTCTAGCATCCTAAAAAAATGAATCAAACATGTAAAGAAGCAGAAAAATATAGTTTATCATGTGGAGATAAGTCAATAGATAAAAACTGACACAGAATTAACACAGATGTTAGAATTAGCAAAAAAGAAGTTGGGAATCTTCATTACAACTGCTTCTTACATGTTTAAAAAGTAAAATGGAGAAATTGGAGGAATATAAAAGACTTAACTAAATTCCTAGATTTGAAAATAATTTCTGAGATTGACATACAATGAATAGGAATAAAAGTAAGTTAAATATTACATTTAAAAAGCAGTATGGCAATAAAATACTATCAAATAATGCATAGGAAGAAAAATAGAATTATAAAAAAGTGAACAGAGTGTCACTAGCCGTGGGAAAACTTAACGACCAGAAGTATGTGACATTGGATTCCTCAAACGGGAGGTTGTGTGTGTAAAGGAGGGGGGTGGGGCATTGACAAAAATAATAGCTAATATTTTTTTTTCCAATTTTGAGGAACACAATAGACCTATAGTTTCAAGAAACTAAATGAGCCTTAAAGACAGGAAGAATAAACCAAACTATGCCAAGATGCATAATAATGCAATTTCTTAAAACTATGATAAAGCAAAATATCTGAAAAGCAGAGAAAAAAATATTATAGAGAAACAAGGCCAAGGGTAACAACAGTTTTCTCATTGAAAATAATGCATGTAAGGCCAGGTGTGGTGGTTCATGTCTATAATCCCAGCACTTCGGGAGGCTGAGACGGGTAGATCACCTGAGGTCAGGAGTTCGAGACAAGCCTGGCCAACATGGCAAAACCCTTTCTCTACTAAAAATATAAAAATTAACCAGGCATGGTGGCAGGTGCCTTGTAATCCCAGCTACTCGGTAGGCTGAGGCAGGAGAATCGCTTGAACCCGGGAGGCGGAGGTCTCAGTGAGCTGAGATCACACCATTGCACTCCAGCCTGGGCCACAAGAGTGAAACTCAGTCTCAAAAACAAAGAAACAACAAACAAACAACCCAAAGAAAATAAAGCATGTAAGAAGGCAATTGGGTAGTGTCTTTAAAGTACTAAAGAAGAGCAAACAAACAAAAACCTCTCAACCCATAATTAAATATTTAGGATGCCACCGAAGCAGAATTTAAGGGTAACTTATGGAATGACATGTATGTATCTAATTGGAAGAATGGTCTCAAATCAAAGACCTTAGCTTCTACTTTAAGGGAACGGAAACGAACTTAAACCCAAAAGAAACAGAAAAGGTAATAATTATTAATAAAGATTAAAAGATAAAGTATTAGAAAATTATTAGAATGAAAATAAATACAATAGAAAACAGAAAAAATTTAAAAAATTACTATAAGAATGAGTGTGGTGACATTAGTATAGATGTGACAGATATTAAAGATGGATAATTATTATTTGTCAGTTAAGATAAAACTTTTTTAAAAGCATAAAGAAATATTTCAGATAAGTTTATATCTGTAAATATGATAGCCTGGATGAAATGGATATATTCCTTGAAAGACACAAATTGAAGCATACTCAAAAATAGGTGGCACAATGAATGGAATGTTTATGTCTTCTGAAAATTCATATATTAAAATCCTAACCTCTAAGGTGATGTATCAGGGGATGGGGCCTTGGAGAGTGATTATATCATGAGAGGAGAGCACTCATGATTGGCATTAGTGTCCTTATAAAAGAGACCTCGGAGAGTTAAGTCTGCCCTTCCACTGTGTGAGAACACAGCAAGAAGGTGTCATCTGTGAGGAAGGAGGCCCTGACCAGACACTGAGTCTGTGGCACCTTGATCTTGGGCTTCCCAGCCCCCAGCCCTGTAAAAATAAATTTATGTTCCTCATAAGCTACCGTGTTTAATGGTATTTTGTTATAGCACCTTGAACAAACAAAGACTGCATAAATATCCTTGTATCTATTAGGCACTTAATTTTAGTGAAAATATTTCCACAAAGAAATATCCAGGTCCAGATAATTTTATTAGTGAATTTCACAAATTACTTAATGAAGAAGTAAAAATAATCTGACACAAACTCTTCTAGAAAATGAAAAAAAAAAAAAAACTGTCCAATTCATTCTTCGAAGCCACATTATACGGATAACAAATCCAAACAAGCATTTCATAAGAAAATGAAACTACAGAACAATCTTTTTCTAAAGCATAGACAAAAATTCTAAACCGCCTTTAGGAAATCAAAACTTGCAATATGAAGAAGGGTAGTATATTATTAGTAAAGGAGGTTTATCCCAGGAAGGCAAATATGGCTTTATGTTTTAAAATTAGTGAATATAATTAACCATATTAACAAATCACAAAAAAGAAAGTCTATATTACCGTATATGAGCAAAAAGAAGACAAAATTCAATACCCATTTTTAAAACTCTCAGAAAAGTAAGGATAGAAGAGAACGGTCTTAACCTAATTTTAAAAAACCTACAAAATACCTATAGCTAACATCATACTTAATGGTGAAAGACTGAATACCATCAGGAGAGTCTCACCGTCTCACTCAATGTTACTATTTTTATTCAACATTGTACTAAAAGTTTGAGCCCTTGCTACTGAAGATAAAAAGAAATAAATCATTTACATGGGAAAGACAGAAGTAATTTTTTAAAAAATTGCACATGGTATGATCATTTATGTAGAAAAATCCAATGTATCTTTTACACTTTTTTTAAAAAAGATAACAACTAAAAGTAATAAGTAAGTTTAGAAAGCATTTAGGATACAATATTAAGCTACAAAAATCAGTTGTATTTTTTATCCTAGCAAAGAACAATAGAAATTAAAATGTAAACAAAGTACTGTTAATAATAGCATGAAAATATAAAATATTTAAATATAAATCTGACAAAAAGATATAAAAGACATCTACACTGAAAACTACACAATATCACTGAAATAAATTAAAGATCTAAATAAATGTGGAGATACACCATGTTTATATGTAAGGAGATTTTACGTATTTAAAAAGTTGATGCTTCACAAATTGTTCTATGGACTAAATGCAAACCAAGAAGATCCCAACACTCTTTACTTTTTTCTAGGAATTGAAAAGCTTATTTAAAAATTTATGTGAAACCCCATCTCTACTAAAAAAATACAAAAAAATTAGCCGGGCATGGTGGCGGACGCCTGTAGTCCCAGCTACTCAGGAGGCCGAGGCAGGAGAATGGCGTGAACCAGAGAGGTGGAGCTTGCAGTGAGCCGAGATCGCACCACTGCACTCCTGCTTGGGCAACAGTGTGAGACTCTGTCTCAAAAACAAACAAACAAACAAAGAAACAAACAAACAAATTTATGTAAAAAAGCAAACAATCTAAAACAACAAAACAGTTTTGAAAAGAAAGAAGACAAATAATACTTTATTTTGGGACCTCAGTTCTTATTACAAACCTAGAGGAATAAATTTAGTGTAGAATTAACATGAAGATTGACAAAAAATCAATAGAACAGAATAAAGAGTCCAGAAATATATCTGTACATATGTGTTTGACAAGGATGCAAAAGAAATTCAATGGAGAAAGAAAAGTCTTCAACAAACAGTACTGAAAAATAAAATACACATATGCGAAAATTATTCTTCAATTTATAGCTTGTACCATATAAAAATTAAATCAACATGGATGATGCATCTAAATGCAATGAATAATTATAAAATCTCTAAAAGTAAAAGTAGTATAATTCTTTGTAAACTTAGGCTATGCAAAAACTTCTTCGTAGATACACTGCCAATAGTACAATTCATAAAAATAATAATTTATTTAATAATAATAAATAAGACTTCATCAGAAGTAAAATCTTCTATCCTTCAAAAGACATTGTGAAGGGAATAAGACAAGCCACAGACTGGAAAAATATTTGCAAAGCATATATCTAATAAATCACTTGTATCTTAAATATATAAAGGACTCATGATACTCAATGATATGAAAACAAACCAATTAAAAAATAGAAAAATGATTGAACAGAATCATTACTAAAGAAGACATTTGAATAGCAGATAAGCATATGGAAATATGTACAGCATCATTTACCCCCATGGAATTGCAAATAAACCATTTTGACTTACCATTATACACCTATCAAAGTTTCTAAAATTAAAAAGTTTGATGATCAAAAGTGTTGACCAGGATATGGAGCAAATAAAACTTGCATACACTACTGGAGGGAATGTAAAGTGCCCAGACTCGTTGGAAATTGTTTGGCAATTTCTTAAAAACTTAAACTTGTACTATCATATGACCGAGCCATACCACTATTAGGTGTTTTTAAAAAATGAATATATATGTCTACATAGACACTTGCATATAAATGTGCCTAGCAGCTTTATCTGCAATAGTTAAAATCTGGAATTAGCTCAAAGGTTCAACAAACTGTGGCATATCCATGGAATAGTATAATACTCAACAATAAAACAGTGATGAACTATTGGTACACTCTACAGTAGGGATAAATTCAAAATAAATATTCTGAGTGAAAGAAGCCAGATAATAATGAGCACATACTCTATGATTTTATTATAGAAAATCTTAGAAAATGCAAACTAATGTACCACGACAAAAAACAGATTAGTGGCTGCCTGAAGATAGAAAAAGGGGATGTCAGGGAAGGTGTTGAAAGAAAACATTGCAAAGGAGCACAAGGGAACTTTGTAGGGTACGAATTCTTAATTATTATGATAGTGGTGATTGCTTCACAAGTGTATATATATGCTGAAATTTAACAAAATTTACACTTAAATATGTGCAGTTTATTGTATGTCAAATACAGCCAAATAAAGGTATTAAAAACAAACCAAAATTTAAAAAAAAGTGAGGTCAGAGAGGAGAAGTAGGAGTCAGATTATGTCCAGCCTTGTCAGCCCTAATGAGAAATTTGCATTTTATTCAAAGTGCAATAAAGAGTAAAGACATCAACAGATATTTAGGGGTATTCACT
Organism: Hylobates moloch; assembly: GCF_009828535.3. Taxonomy (NCBI): domain Eukaryota; kingdom Metazoa; phylum Chordata; class Mammalia; order Primates; family Hylobatidae; genus Hylobates; species Hylobates moloch. Next base: position 74,510,706 of record NW_026652292.1, on the reverse strand, counting down.
AAAAGTAAGTGTAATAAAACAAAAGTGCTCCATGTTCAGAGCAGAGTGCTAAGCGCTTTCACTTAGATGATCTCATTTTGCCTTTCCCATATTCCAGTGGTTATTAGTTTTACTGATAAGGAATATGATGATCATGGAGATTAAGTGATTCCCCCAAGGATGCAGCATCATGGCTGGAATTTGGTCATGACTTGGCTTCCTGAAAAACCCATCTGTGCTCAACTACACAGAACATCCTATCCTAAGTGAAAGGTGCTTGCATTCCAGAGGGGCAGAGGAGATAAATCGCTAAATAACTATAACACAAGGTAGAATGCCTTCACTGCTATTCCAAAGTACAAGCAAAGAGTTTTAAGAGCTCAAGGGGAAAGGGAGAGAAGCATCCAGATGAGAGAAGGCAAGTTGGAAAATAGGAACACTTTGCAGAGCCGATTGTCTTTTCCTGGACCTTCAGGGATAGATAGGATATGAACAGGTACATGTGGAGGAGAGAAACTTTCTTGGTGTAAGAAACTGCATCAGCGAAGCTACAGAAGTCAAAAAGTAAAGAGAGTTCCTAGAGAGTAGTACATCAGATCTTTTGGGAGAGGCATAAAATAGTTGACAAAAACAGAGTAAAAGGAACAGTTTGAAATTTATGTGGAGTCATATAATTTGGTCTAACCCAAAGCACCAAGTTAAATTGTGTTTGCTGGCTAAACAGATTAGTCTTGAAGACTAATGAAGATGCCGTATTTTGGGTTCTGCTGGTTTAAATAAAACTGTGGTTTCCCAAATCGTGTACTTGTCATAAAAACTTTCTAGGCCAGGCATGGTGGCTCACGCCTGTAATCCCAGCACTTTGGGAGGCTGAGGTGGGCAGATCACCTGAGGTCGGGAGATCGAGACCAGCCTGACCAACATGGAGAAACCGTGTCTCGACTAAAAATACAAAATTAGCCAGGCATGGTGGCTCATGCCTGTAATCCCAGCTACTCGGGAGGCTGAGACAGGAAAATTGCTTGAACCCGGGAGGCAGAGGTTGCGGTGAGCCGAGATCATGCCATTGCACTCTAGCCTGGGCAACAAGAGCAAAACTCCATCTCAAAAAAAAAAAAAAAAAAGAATCTTCTATGCATGCGTAGAGAATTAATGCTAACCACAAATCATCTAATGAAATTGTTACTTTATTGATAAAATAGTGGCTGATAGAGGTAACATGTCCAAGGTGAGTTAGACTTAAAGATATACCTAACACTAATTGTCAATTTCTTAAACAAGTTTCCTTTCTACTGTATGATATTGTCAGATACTCTCAGCCCATGGTTTTATTTTCCCTGAGCTTTCTGTACACAATTTTAATAACAAGGAGTTAAAGATAGGAACATTTGCTGGAGGTGAGATTATCACAACAAACAACACTTTGTAGGAAACAGATTGATGCCTGTGCTTGTGGGCAGAAGTCTAAAAGAAGTCCAGCTGGATTGCTGAATTGAGAATCTCTTAATATATTTAAATGAAAATTTTCTGTTGGAAGCTGAATACTGTATATTGTGAGCCTGAAGAGAGTCTGGGTCTTGAACAAAGGAATGAAGTTACAATCATAAAACACATGGGGCTGAGCTGTTTCTATGTATATGTACATCATTGATGGGATGAAACAAAGAAATTCCAATCCATGTATTTGCATATTCATTCCGTAAGTGAACATCTACTAAGCACTCCCTATATGTCACACAAAATGCTAAAGTAATTAGAGTAACAAACAACTCTTGTTTTTTTTTCTATTGAAGGTCCCTTTTCCGCTTCTTTTGGTCCCACTCAACACCTTTCTTTCTTTGCCCCCCTGTGTGGTTTTTTTGTGGCTGATAATCACAGTACCCTATAGCTGTTGGGGTGGGCAGATCACTCTTCCAGAACTGCCCCCAACAATCTTAGCTTATCCATGTAACTAGCGAGTGCCCTCAGGGATCAGCATTGAGACCCAGTCCTGACCAATCAGAATCTCGCCTGGGAATTTATATATGATCGCTGAGAATTTATATATGATCACATGTTCTTTCTTTTCTTTTAGGTCATAAAATACGAGAATGCAATCCCAGAACATCATGCCACCACTACTTAGCAAAAGCCCATTTAAACTGTATGTGAATAAGGCCAGTCCTCAGAGAAGAGTGGAGCCAGCGTCAAATGATGTCAAGTCCTAGAAATTGGAGTCACTGGATGGAGTTACACCTGAGATCAGCACAACCCAGTGCTTCCCACTCGAGTGAATCAAAACTCTCTTTTCAGTGCCTCAGTGATTCTGAAAGCTGTTATTCCCATGAGAAAGTGTTCTGACTAAAGCAGAAATACAACAGATTTGTATTGAGCCCCCACTCTGTGCCAGGTGTATACTGAGGGAGTAGCTATAGAGATGAGTATGGTGCATGCTCCCATCTTTGAGGATGTCAAAGCTATTTGGGGGGATGTGCATGCAAATTATACTGTGAATGCTGTAGGGTAATAACAAGAATAGAAGTTAAGTACCTGGCACACTGAAAAGACAAAGAATGGATCAGGAAAATCTTTAAGATCTGGAGACGCCAGTACATGGTCTTCAACAATGAATAGTTTATTGCTCTGAAGCAAAAGTTGGGAGCAAATGGTTTCCATACAGAAGAGGAGTATCTGCAAAATATGGGGTTTTAAAGTAGCTTGGCAGATCTGGGGACCCCTTAGAGGGTTGGTATTGTTGTGTGGGTTGGGGTTGTCACTGAAAATGAAATGAAAGATGCAGAGAGATGCCAAATGGTGGAGTGCCTTGATAGACACTAGCCTTCCACACTGAGGACACATGGATGTATTGCTTGTTGGAAAATTATGAGCAGACTCAGATAAATGATACAAGTACAGTAAAGAATGTCAGATGTAAATATATACAGACCATGATCAAAGCAGACATCTCTGCTATGTTTGCCAACTAAAGAGAAAACTCTCCTGTCCATCAATCAAGTCTCCAAAAAAAGCACCTCATTTCCCATGATACTTACTGGGAGTAAGTATCTTGGAGATCACATCAGAAAATTTTTATGAACCTGCCATTACCATTCAAAGGAAAATTTCTTGGTTACACTTTCATCCTGTAGGTCTAGGCAGGCCTTAAGCTTGTCAAAAGTTTATTCCTACAACTACTCCTCATTCAGTAGGAAATGTTTATGTGAGGTCTATAGAACCTATCAGCTTTGTTATTTGATATTTAGGAGACTTAAGTTGCTGAAGAGGTGGAGCTATTTCCTACTTACCTCGGAATCTCAATACTTGAGTAGATACACAGTGAATATTTGCTGAGTGGAATTGTTGGGTATCTACCTTCCCCACCATGAGAATACCTAGAGTGGAAAATGTACACCTTCAATTTCTTGAAAATCTTGATGTGTTATTTTGCTATTAATTATCCAGCAATCAGAGGTCTGGGTTTAATATTTTAAGAAGGAGAATTTTAATGAGAAATGAAGTGTAAATATTTATGTCCAAAAACAACATAGCAGCAATTAATAGGATCTCCAGCCTCTGAGTGTCAGAGTTTCTAGGCATTATTTTCTCTAATTATATTCTCTAGCTGGCGTCTGTAGGCACAATCTATTTCTACCTCTCCTTTTGCGTGGCCTCATTTTTATAAGTATAAAGGTTCAAGAATAAATATAGGGTCCAAATCAGACTGCAAGAATTAATCTAGCATAAACGTGCTGAATCTGTATGAGAAAGTCTATTATATTATCCATTTTTAAAGACTGACTCTTTATGCAAACCTGCTATCACTTTCTATGTATAATTGCCTAAGCAGGTATTCGTCTTCTCAAACATCTGCTAACACTGGCAGGCCCCAAAATAAACTTCCACATTAGCAAGTTGCACTTGAAAAAAAAAATGTAACCGGAAACATCTGCTGAGCTATTTTGTTTTCTTCCTCCCTCCCTCCCAGGTTTATTGAAGTGGAGTGAGGTGTAAATTGCAGCTTGAGATTTCAGTCTCAAGAAGGGGAAGCTCTGAAGGGAAACAGCGACTTGGCAGAGAGAAAATAAGGGTTAGAAAAATCTCAAGAGAGGCCAGGCACAGTGGCTCACACCTGTAATCCCAGCACTTTGGGAGGCCAAGATGGGCAGATCACCTGAGGCCAAGATGGGCAGATCATGCCTCTACTAAAAATACAAAAATTAGCCGGTATGGTGGCACGCACCTGTAATCCCAAGTACTCAGGAGGCTGAGGCAGGAGAATCACTTGAACCTGGGAGGTGGAAGTTGCAGTGAGCTGAGATGGCACCATTGCACTGTAGCCTGGGCAACGGAGCAAGACTCTGCCTAAAAAAAAAATCAAAATCTCAAGGGAAGGAAATGAGGTATGGGGTAAGATGGAAACTGTAGGGGAGTGGACATAACTCTGGGAGTATATTGTACAGTGCCAGGTTCAAATCCCTCCTCTGTCTCTTTTTGCTTGGATAGTTTTGGGCAAACAGGTTCACTCTGAACCATACATTGCCTTTTTAAATGACTGTAGGAATGTCACTCTCAGAAACATCTTGTGCCATACACAGAATGATATATGTAAACCTATTCAGTACATAGTAACATTCAGTATAAATGAATCAAATCCACTTTTGACAGACAAATTACTAGGACAGGAGAAATAATCTGTGAATGGAGATTCTCCTCCTGAAATCTCAGTGATATCTGGTTTATAGTCACTCGAAATGTCCTCTGGCTGTTGTTACTTACGTTCCAACTCATGAGAGAAGGCCAAACAAAGGTGAGAACACGTGAAAGAAATTAACATTACCACCCACCACCTCATTCAAGGCCAAGTCCATTCTTCCTTCTTTAAGATGGAAAGTTCCTGAAAGAAAAAATGACTGTTGGGAGGCCAATGTGGGTGGATCACCTGAGGTCGGAAGCTTGAGACCAGCCTGTCCAACATGGAGAACCACTGTCTGTACTAAAAAAAATACAAAATTTAGATGGGCCTGGTGGCCCATGCCTGTAATCCCAGCTACTTGGGAGGCTGAGGCAGGATAATCTCTTGAACCCAGGAGGCAGAGGTCCATTGCACTCACCTGGCAAAAATGAAATCACTCAAAAAAAAAAAAAAAAAAAAAATTTGTTTGTTTGTTTTCCCATTGGCTTTAACACAGGGCCCTGAGCAAACAGCACATGCCCAGGAAAGCACATTGAACTTAACCCAGTTGGATGAGAGTAGGAAATAGAAGATGATGCATGCTTCCAGTGTTGGCCTTTCCTATCAGTGCATGTCTTCTGGACAGCTTGGGAAATTCTAGCAGTTTTGAGTCCTTGCCTACTCACAAAGCTCTTTATCTTCCAACCCAGATTCTTTCTAAAATGCAATTCACTTTGGGAGAAATTTTCTGGACGTTTTTGGTTGTTTCCTTTTTAAATTTCAGATAGTATCTCTTCTGGGGAGATTCCCTCAGACATCTAGTCTCACTTCTGTACTTTTCTACTACATTTTTCATGTCTGGATATATTAGTTAAAATGATACTAGTTGTTTAATGTTGACAGTGGGGTGTTAAAATCTCCCATTATTATTGTGTGGGAGTCTAAGTCTCTTTGTATGTCTCTAAGGACTTGCTTTATGAATCTGGGTGCTCCTCTACTGGGTGTGTATATATTTAGGATAGTTAGCTCTTCTTGTTGAATTGATCCCTTTACCATTACGTAATGGCTTTCTTTGCCTCTTTTGATCTTTGTTGGTTTAAAGTCTGTTTTATCAGAGACTAGGATTGCAACCCCTGCTTTTCTTTGTTTTCCATCTGCTTGGTAGATATCCAGGAACTGAACACAGCTCTGCACCAAGCGGACCTAATAGACATCCACAGAACTCTCCACCCCAAATCAACAGAATATACATTCTTCTCAGCACCACATCCACTTATTCCAAAATTGACAACATAGTTGGAAGTAAAGCACTCCTCAGCAAATGTAAAAGAACAGAAATTATAACAAACTGTCTCCCAGACCACAGTGCAATCAAACTAGAACTCAGGATTAAGAAACTCACTCAAAACCATGCAACTACATGGAAACTGAACAACCTGCTCCTGAATGACTACGGGGTACATAACGAAATGAAGGCAGAAATAAAGATGCTCTTTGAAACCAGTGAGAACAAAGACACAACATAACGGAATCTCTGGGACACATTTTAAAGCAGTGTGTAAATGGAAATTTATAGCACTATATGCCCACAAGAGAAAGCAGAAAAGATCTAAAATTGACACCCTAACATCACAATTAAAAGAACTAGAAAAGCAAGAGCAAACACATTCAAAAGCTATCAGAACGCAAGAAACAACTAAGATCAGAGCAGAACTGAAGGAAATAGAGACACAAAAAACCCTTCAAAAAATCAATGAATCCAGGAGCTGGTTTTTTGAAAAGATCAACAAAATTGATAGACCGCTAGCAAGACTAACAAAGAAGAAAAGAGAGAAGAATCAAATAGACTCAATAAAAAATGATAAAGGGGATATGATCACTGATCCCACAGAAATAAAAACTACCATTAGAGAATACTACAAACACCTCTATGCAAATAAACTAGAAAATCTAGAAGAAATGGATAAATTCCTGGACACATACACCCTCCCAAGACTAAACCAGGAAGAAGTTGAATCCCTGAATAGACCAATAACAGGCTGTGAAATTGAGGCAATAATTAGTAGCCTACCAACCAAAAAAGTCCAGGACCAGACAGATTCACAGCCGAATTCTACCAGAGGTAAAAGAGAAGCTGGTACCATTCCTTCTGAAACTATTCCAATCAATAGAAAAAGAGGGAATCCTCCCTAACTCATCTCATGAGGCCAGCATCATCCTGATACCAAAGCCTGGCAGAGACACAAGAAAAAAAGAGAATTTTAGACCAATAACCCTGATGAACATCGATGCACAAATCCTCAATAAAATACTGGCAAACTGAATCCAGCAGTACATCAAAAAGCTTATCCACCATGATCAAGTGGGCTTCATCCATGGGATGCAAGGCTGGTTCAACATACGCAAATCAATAAATGTAAACCAGCATATAAACAGAACCAATGACAAAAACCACATGATTATCTCAATAGATGCAGAAAAGGCCTTCGACAAAACTCAACAGCGCTTCATGCTAAAAACTCTCAATAAACTAGGTATTGATGGGATATATCTCAAAATAATAAGAGCTATTTATGACAAACCCACAGCCAATATCATACTGAATGGGCAAAACTGGAAGCATTCCCTTTGAAAACTGGCACAAGACAGGGATGCCCTCTCTCACCACTCCTATTCAACATAGTGTTGGAAGTTCTGGCCAGGGCAATCAAGCAGGAGAAACAAATAAAGGGTATTCAATCAGGAAAAGAGGAAGTCAAATTGTCCCTGTTTGCAGATGACATGATTGTATATCTAGAAAACCCCATCGTCTCAGCCCAAAATCTCCTTAATCTGATAAGCAACTTCAGCAAAGTCTCAAGATACAAAATCAATGTGCAAAAATCACAAGCATTCCTATACACAGATAACAAACAGAGAGCCAAATCATGAGTGAACTCCCATTCACAATTGCTTCAAAGAGAATAAAATACCTAGGAATCCAACTTACAAGTGATGTGAAGGACCTCTTCAATGAGAATTACAAACCATTGCTCAATGAAATAAAAGAGGACATAAACAAATGGAAGAACATTCCATGCTTATGGATAGGAAAAATCGATATCATGAAAGTGCCCATATTGCCCAAGGTAATTTATAGATTCAATGCCATCGCCATCAAGCTACCAGTGACTTTCTTCACAGAATTGGAAAAAACTAAAGTTCATATGGAATCAAAAAAGAGCTCACATTACCAAGACAATCCTAAACCAAAAGAACAAAGCTGGAGGCATCAAGCTACCTGACTTCAAACTATACTACAAGGCTACAGTAACCAAAACAGCATGGTACTCGTACCAAAACAGAGATACAGACCAATAGAACAGAACACAGCCCTCAGAAGTAATACCACACATCTACAACCATCTGATCTTTGACAAACCTGACAAAAACAAGAAATAGGTAAAGGATTCCTCATTTAATAAATGATACTGGGAAAACTGGTTAGTCATATGTAGAAAGCTGAAACTAGATCCCTTCCTTACACCTTATACAAAAATTAATTCAAGATGGATTAAAGACTTCAATGTTAGACCTAAAACCATAAAAACCCTAGAAGAAAACCTAGGCAGTACCATTCAGGACATAGGCATGGGCAAGGACTTCATGACTAAAACACCAAAGCAATGGCAAACAAAAGCCAAAATTGACACATGGGATCTAATTAAACTAAAGAGCTTCTGCACAGCAAAAGAAACTACCGTCAGAGTGAACAGGCAACCCACAAAATGGGAGAAAATTTTTACAATCTACCCATCTGACAAAGGGCTAATATCCAGAATCTACAAATAACTTAAACAAATTTACAAGAAAAAAATCAAACCGCCCCTTCAAAAAGTGGGCAAAGGATATGAACAGACATTTCTCAAAAGAAGACATTTATGCAGCCAACAGACACATGAAAAAATGCTCATCATCACTGGCCATCAGAGAAATGCAAATCAAAACCACAATGAGATACCATCTCACACCAGTTAGAATGGCGATCATTAAAAAGTCAGGAAACAACAGGTGCTGGAGAGGATGTGGAGAAATAGGAACACTTTTACACTGTTGGTGGGACTGTAAATTAGTTCAACCATTGTGGAAGACAGTGTGGTGATTCCTCAGGGATCTAGAACTAGAAATATCATTTGACCTAGCCATCCCATTACTGAGTATATGCCCAAAGGATTATAAATCATGCTGCTATAAAGACGCATGCACACCTATGTTTATTGCAGCACTATTCACAATAGCAAAGATTTGGAACCAAACCAAAAATCCGTCAATGAGAGACTGGATTAAGAAAATGTGGCATATATACACCATGGAATACTATGCAGCCATAAAAGAGGATGAGTTCATGTCCTTTGCTGGGACATGGATGAAGCTGGAAACCATCATTCTGAGCAAACTGTCGCAAGGACAGAAAACCAAGCACCGCATGTTCTCACTCATAGTTGGGAATTGAACAATGAGAACACATGGACACAGGAAGGGGAACATCACACACCGGGGCCTGTCTTGGGGTGGGGGCGGGGGAGAAGGATAGCATTAGGAGATATACCTAATGTAAATGATGAGTTAATGGGTGCAGTACACCAACATGGCACATGTATACGTATGTAACCAACCTGCACGTTGTGCACGTGTACCCTAGAACTTAAAGTATATTAAAAAAAGATGATGCTAGTTGTTATGGTAGATGAATGTTTAAATCTCAGTGCTTTGTCATGGGAGAAATGTACTTCTTCTGTAAGCAGATATGACATTGACGGGTGAGGGGTTCTGCTCTACACAGTCATCCAGGGACCCAGGCTGTTGGAGATCCTAGTGTCATCAACATGTGACTTCCAAGTTCACCCAGGGCATTGATGTCCTGTATGCAGGTGGCGAAAGAGGATGCATGAATAATCATGCAGGTTTTGAAGGTTGAACTCAGGAGGTGCATGCATCCTTTACCCAGTTCACTGGGCAGAGGACGCAAGAGTGGCTAGGCTATGTAGTAGCTGACTGAGCTGCCATTTCCTCAGTGACAATTTTACACAGGGCTTTCTGATTGCATAATACAGGCATAATTTCATGGTGATTAATAGAGTGGCCTCTGGAATCTGACGGCTTGGCTTGACTCCCAATTTTATATCTTGTTCATTGATGGTTTATCTATAAAATTAACAAACTGTTTATTTTATAGATAACAGTTTCTTTCTGTTGAAAGCAAACAAAGGATTTATTATGCTAAAAGGGAGTATTGGGAATACTGCAAGAACTCAATGAATGCATTCTATTTTTATAGGCTCTTAGAATAAAGTTAGCATCTAATAAGTGATATTCAGTTTTATAGCACAGTTGCCTGGATTCCTACCAAAGTCCTGTTTCTGAGCTTGGTTTCTCAGCCATTCTTACTGATCTGTGAGTCATGTGTATCTATCCAGTTCATTCTTCTTTTGCTACTCTTAACCACAGTCATTTACTGTTGCCTGCAACCAAAAGTTCCTTACCTTGCACTGTGGAGTGCTATTTATTCATCTATACGTTGTCAATATGAACTAGGTAAATTCAAGTCTAAGCACTGAGGTTCCTGCATCTCAGTTCTGCTACTTATTTATTTTAAGCAACTGATATTTTGGATATATAGATAAAGAGACTCTGTACTTATTACATCTAATTTACACATGCAGCTTCATCTAAGCTATTGCAGCTTAGATTAGCCAGATGGCTGCTTTTTTTTTCTTTTTAAAATTTTCTGGAAAATGTTGCTTCATACTCTATGGTTATAATCACAGGTTATATGAAAATGCTGTGTTTGATTCTTCTGTTGTCCTTTTTCACTTCTCTTTATAATCACATTTCCTTAGATGAACGCTTTAAAAAATAAATCAATTTAATGCTAATACAAGTAACTGTTAGAAGTTTCACGTGATGCTCCTAAGAACTGGAAACAGAAATGTATAACGCTTGTCACTCCAGCACATTCATTCACTTCTTTTTTCTTTAAATTATGCAACTTTCCAGTCTGTTGCAACATGTTCAGTCAGTCTGAATTTCATTTAAACACTGCACACCAAATGAGATTCTCCTTAACTCAGGAGGAGTTAGGCCCCTCCACTCTCCAGAGGTAATTTACAGTGACCTGCTAGGTGTAGGGCATCTTACCTTTCCAGCCTGATATTAAAAGCCTTTATATTGCGGGAAGTCAGGGACCCCAAACGGAGGGACCGGCTGAAGCCATGGCAGAAGAACGTGGATTGTGAAGATTTTATGGACATTTGTTAGTTCCCCAAATTAATACTTTTGTAATTTCTTATGCCTGTCTTTACTGCAATCTCTAAACATAAACTGTAAAGATTTCATGGACACTTATCACTTCCCCAGTCAATACCCTTGTGATTTCCTGTGCCTGCCTTTACTTTAATCTCTTAATCCTGTCAGCTGAGGAGGATGTATATAGTTCCAGGACCCTGTAATAATTGCGTTAACTACACAAATTGTACAGCACGTGCGTTTGAGCAATATGAAATGTGGGCACCCTGAAAAAAGAACAGGATAACAGCAATTGTTCAGAGAATAAGAGAGAGAACCTTAAACTCTGACCGCCAGTGAGCCGGGCGGAACAGAGCCATATTTCTCTTCTTTCAAAAGCAAATGGGAGAAATATCGCTGAATTCCTTTTCTCAGCATGGAATGTCCCTGAGAAAGAGAATGCGCACCTAGGGGTAGGTCTCTGAACTGGCCCCCCCGAGGCGTACCTGTCTCTTATGGTCGAGATTGCAGAGGTGAAGTAAACTCCAGTCTCCCATAGCGCTCCCAGGCTTATTAAGAAGAGGAAATTCCCACCTAATAAATTTTGGTCAGACCGGTTGATCTCAAAACCCTGTCTCCTGATAAGATGTTATCAATGACAGTGGTGCCCAAAACTTCATTAGCAATTTTAATTTCGCCTCGGTCTTGTAGTCTTGTGATCTCGCCCTGCTTCCACTTGCCTTGTGATGTTCTATTACCCTGTTAAGTACTTGATGTCTGTCACCCACACCTATTTGCACACTCCCTCCCCTTTTGAAAATCCCTAATAAAAGCTTGCTGGTTTTTGTGGCTTGTGGGGCATCACAGATCCTACCAATGTGTGATGTCTTCCCCGGATGTCCAGCTTTAAAATTTCTCTCTTTTGTACTCTGTCCTTTTATTTCTCAAGCCAACCGATGCTTAGGAAAGTAGAAAAGAACCTACGTGATTATTGGGGCAGGTTCCCCGATACCTTTATGCACATAGTGTTGTTTGCCCATAGGGTTTTTGTTTTAACCTTGATTTTTGACTATAAACATTTACAATTGGAATCATACTGTTTTGTTCAATTAGCAATATGTCTCAGAGAATTATATGTAATAATATAGATGTATCTCATTATTTTGGGGGCCACTTAGTGTTCTATCCAATGTCCAAGATGACTAGCCACTCTCTTATTAAAAGACATTAGTTTTCTCAGTTTTGCTTCTTAGCAATGTCACAATGAGCGTCTGTATGCATGATTCTCTAGGTCCTAGTGAAAATGCTTCTTCAGGATAGATAGCTAGAAACACAAACAATGCCAATTTGCCCTCCCGATGGATTCTGCAAATGTACATTCCTGCCAGAATGTGAAAGAATTTTTGTTTCCCAGCCCTCTTCCTAAAATGGCTATTATAAATTTTTCCATTTTTGCCAAATCAGTAGATGAGAAGTAGTGTTTTATCATTGTTTTAATTTGCATTCCACTGGGCTAGGACAGTTTTTCATACATCTATTGATCTTTTCTATTCCTTCTTCTTTGGACATCATGTTTAATTTTCTATTGGGCTAACTACTTATCTTTACCTTGTTGATTCAGGAGAGTTATTTATGTATCCCTGATATAGCCACTTGCTTGCTACATACATTGCAAATTTTTTTTCTTCTGCAGCTTTCCACTCACCCTCGGTTCCTTCAACCTCTTCCTTTGAATTCCATGCTTGTTGTTAGGCTCTAAGTGAAACGGGAGTGTTCCCTGAACTCCTTCACAGGGTGTGAGATAGAGGTGTGGCTCGTCTCTTTGGCTGCCCACACAAAAACTCCTTTTGTGGGGGAGAGCATGCAGATGTGCAAGAGCCAGGGTGAGTGCTTTTGGGCTCTGGCCCCATGGTAGCATCTAGGTGTAGGTGCCTACCATTCCTGAAGTCCCAATGTGTGTGCTACATAGATCTTTTAGCTCTGCTGCCCACAAACAGCTTAAGTGTTAACCAGCTCAGTGCCCTCTTGGTACCCGGGTTCCTGTCTGGCATCCAGGGACAATCAGGTCACACATGGACTTGAAGGATGATGAATGTGGGGTTTTATTGGGTGATGGAGGTGGCTGTCAGTGGATGGATAGGGAGCTGGAAAGGGAATGGAGTGGGAAGATGATCTTTCCCTGGAGTTCTGCTGTCCTGCAGCCCATCTCCTCTCTAACCAACTGCAGCCAAACTCCTATCGATGTTCAGACAATCCTTCTGGTCTCTTTTTCTCTATGGCACCGCCCTTCTGTTCCTCTGCTCCTCTGTTTGTCTCCTCATCTGCCCATGGAGCCTGGGGTTTGGGGTTTTATGGGTACCAGATAATGGAACATGGAGGTCCAAAAGGCAACATTTGGGTTTGAAAAGAGAAATGCTTGCTCTTATTTAGGGCTGCGGGTTTCCAGGCTTGGGGGTGGGGCCTTTGCTGGGGAACTGCCCTCTTCTACCCAGTATTTCCCTGTCTTTAGTCCATATCATGTGGCTCTTTATTCCTTCTGTCAAAATCTGTGCTCAGCTCTATTTACCTCACATGACTGTAAACATTTACAATTGCCTAGCTTTTGGTCTTGGAAGTGCCCTTTTGTTTTCTAATAGGTCATACGTTTGCCACTGGCATTATATCCAGTTAAGTATTTTTGGTTGACTGATCAACATCCTAAATTTAAGACTCCATTTCTCCCAGGGCTCTGCTATCCATTCTGGAAAACTATAGGATGGATCACATGGCCTGTGCCCCACTATTTCCTTAGCCAGCTTCTTGCTTTCTACTTCAGTCTGTGAGAGAAGAGACTGATATCACAATTTAAATACACTCAGTCATTATTAAGGCGTAATTACTATTGCTCCCTAAACAATCATATTTTTTCACCGTTGCTTCCAGTTTACCAGAATAATGTTAGTTTATTAACATGTTCAAGTAATGAAAGACAAACTTAAAACATAGTGTTACAGTCATTGTCACTGCTTTTCCCTCTCACGTCCAAGTTTGCAGAAAGTTCTATTTATTCCAGCTACTAAAAGTGTGGAATTTTGGGTGTACATAGTACAAAGCCAAGAAAGAATATTGAGTGTTTAGGAAAGAATCTGGAATAGAATGGCAGAGGTGAGGCACAGAAGAAGATAAAAGTCTAGAGACTGGAGAAGTTTCAGAAGCAGGCAGAGAACATAATGTGAGCTTTGTGAGACAGAACAAAACCTTTGAATTCAATTCCAGATGAAATGGGGGCCATTGGAGGGCATTAATCAGGAGAGAAGTACACTCTAACATTCTTTTCAAAATATCCTTTCAGCTGCTGAATGAGAAAGATAATAATGGGCCAAGAGTTTTGGAAGAATAAATGGGTGACGTTTGAAGTTGTATTTAGTGGACAAAGATAGGATGCAGGGGATATGTTTTCATTTGCAAATTATCCACTGGTATATAAATCAGAGAAAAATCAATAAGTCTTTGAGCCATTTTATCCTCAGTATTCCCTTCTTGTGCTCTGCTTTTTAACCATCTGCTAGAACCCAAAATTTTGCTTTTGAAGGCATGGCCAACAGGAATGGTATTTTCAAGAACAAGAAATGATAATCTTTTTTTTATTTTTCCCAACTTCTTTGTGTTATGTTAAAGCTATACTATTTAGACTCACTACTATTATTCTAAAATAATAACTAATCATGTCAACCTAATAAAAGTAAATTCATGAGCAGAGGGAATTCTGGTTAATTCAATCTAGGTCAAAGAATGATAACTTCCCCTTTGCCTTACATCATGCTTTGCAATTAAAAAACAAATTTCTTTCAGATAAAATTTGATTGAAGCAAAAATTATTATTTATGTGAATTTTCTATAACATTCTTTCAACTCTTCATGGTACTATTAGAGGTCTAATCATGATCAGATTAAGTTATAATTGTGTCGTAGGCACAAGCTTAAACTCTTTTTTTTACATGGTGGAAAAACCTAAGACTTAGAATTTAAAAAACCTGCGTATGCACACATATGCACACACAGACACACACACACACATTTACCCACCTACTGCGTCATTTACTCAAAATTTGACATTATTGAAGTTTCTTACTTTGTACAAGCATCATTTTCCTCTTTTCATTGTAAAAATGGGGGTGGTTATAACATCTTTCTTGATCATAGGGTTTTGAGATGATAAAGTGAATTTTATGGTCATAAAGGTTAAAAGAAATAATTATTGTTGATGTCATTATTGTTATTCAACTAAACTAGATACAATTCAGCATGCTGAGATAAAAACACACTTCACAAGTGTTCTAAAAACACTACATTGACTGGACATTTTCCAAAGTATTTTCTTTAATAACCTGACATGACTGTTGAACTTAATATATTTTGAGTTATTCTTTAATTCAACACATGTTTGCTGACTTAGTGACTGATCCCATCAAATAATGCCAAAATGACTTTAGAAATAGCCCATAATTCCATCTACTCCTTTTCTTCCCAAGACCTTGGCTCACCATCTCCTGCTCTGACTGTCCCAACCATCTCCCTACTAGCATCCCTTCCACCCATTCTTGTTCTCCCCTCTTCCCAGAGGACCTCCTACACACAGCTTCCCAAAAGGGTTAGTGAAAATATATCTTGTTAAGTCAGTCCTCATTTATAAATCTTCCATGGTTAACTCATGTCCTCCATTATGACAAAAGTCTACCTCCATACTATGGATTGCAAACCCTGTACATATTTAACCAGGCTAAAGGGTCAATTACTGAAATACACCATATTGTTCCTACTGATGTGGTTTCATTCTGTTTCCACCCGAGTCTCACCTTGAATTGTAATAATCCCCACATGTCAAGGGTGGGGCTAGGTGGAGACAATTGAATCATGGGGGCAATTTCCCTCATACTATTCTCATGGTAGTGAATAAGTGTCATGAGATCTGACATGACATAATGTCATGTCATATAAATGGGACATATAAATGAGAGTTCATATGCGAGTTCCCTCGCTCATGCTTTCTTGCCTGCTGCCATATAAGACATGACTTTGCTACTCCTTTGCCTTCTGCCATGACTGCGAGGCCTCCCCAGCCATGTGGAACTGTGAGTCCATTAAACCTCTTTTTCTTTATAATTACTCAGTCTTGGATACGTCTTTATTAGCAGCATGAGAACAGACTAATACACCAACTATCAATACAATTGCACATGCTACTTTTCCTTGCTTAGAATGTTCTTTCTCCTCTTTTTATCCAACTAACTGTTATCCTTTAATAACCCAGCTCTCAAGTAACTCAAAAGATGTCTTTTGTGTCCTCTTACATTTCTCTCCATTTGACTAGTTGTGTACTTTGTATATATCTCCATCATGGCATGTATCACACTCTGACTTGACTCTTCAGAGATAACATGAGCCTTAGGAGCTCAGAGTACACATGCTGCTCTTACTGTGGAACTACATGCCTGGCATCAGCCACTCAAAAATTCTGGTGAGCTAATTTCCATTGGTTTGAATTTCTTTAGCAAATTCTTTTAATTTCAGTTTGACTAATATTTATTTGCACATGACAAACATGGGGAAAGACCTAGAAGATCAATTGTGAACAAGGCAGATGGATCTCTGCCTTTGTGGAACTTTTATCTAGAAAGAGATACCAGCAACATACCCTTAATTGCAGTTGAGGTTGTTCAAATCAACAGAAAGTTCCATGAGAGCAGGAACGTGTTTCTTCTCTAAACTGCCCTGTACACAGCTTGAGCACAGTGTCTGCATTTAATATATACCATTGAATAAATGATTGTGTTGACTAGATCCACCCCCATCGTCACAATTAGGTTAATGATTTGCAATTATGTCTATTTGCATTTTTAAATCTGGAATCCATTTTGTGCAATGGATCACACAGGAGTCTCTGGCTCTAATTTTAGGAGACAGAATGTTACAGGGCTAACAGCCATCTGTTTCCCCTAAGCAAATCTGCAACTGTGAAGTGTGACTGCAGATTTTTATAGCATTTATTGCATTTTTATTATAAAATGTTTGCTTTATTTATTGAAAGAAATTTAGAATATTTTTAAAAGGATAAAGAAGAAAATAAAAATATCTAGAGGTAATCTCTGTGAACTGTGAACATTTCTATGTTTTTCTTTTTAGCTCCTATGCATGTATATAAAAATTGCGTGCGTGCGCACACACACAAACACATACACACACACGGGGTCACTAAGAAGCCTGGAAGTATAGATGACTACATAGTAAATGGTTCATTTATAGTACTTTAATACTTGATAAAATACTATCTTCTCTGTTTCCAGAATTTGTGGTATATATGCTAATTGGCATATGTTTGGTGGGTATATGCTGGGAGAGCTCTTCTCTGAGAGCTTAGGGGAGTCAATAGGTTACATCCCCTTCAACTTCACTATAAAGTATTTTGTTACACTATCTCAAGAGTTCCAGAAAATTCTGCCACGTGTACAGCAAGTCATTGTACAAAGGCACAAAAATACAATCTCACTACCTTGTCGTTAGCTCAAAAAACTCCCCTTCCCAACTCCCCTCCCCAAAGCACTCAGACTAATACTTGTCATGAAAGTTGAGCTCAGAGATATCTGGATGCAGGGTCTACCAGTCTTATGGTTGGGTTTGATGATAGCCTTCCAGGACCTGCAGATTTAGAACCAGTGCAACCCTGGACCTCAAATGCTGCATAGATGACGTCAGGCAGCTGGATTTACAATTTTCATGTAAACTTGGTAGATGTCCTAATCTAATCATTTTGAACATTACTCCCCTTGTCAATAACATTAATTTCTACCAAACTTTTTGTTAATTAGCTCATTCTCTGGCGTAGATTTTAGCAACAATATTATAAGTGTCATGTAACCACTCCAAAAGGGATGATTCTTGCTAATGATAATTTAAATGCTAAATAATAGCCTAGAATTAAATTAAATTTTCCCCACAAATATTAAATTTTATCTACAAACATCACATTATTCATACAGAAGTAATTTTAAAGTGAATTATGATTCAGACAATAAAAGGAATTAATAAACATTTTTGAATTTAATGCTCATCTGTAGTAAATACATATATTTGTTATACAAGAATCCGTCTGTAGATTATACATGTGACCATGCAGCTATAAAGACAGGCATTCCTGAACATAACAAATTTACATTATTAAATGTCAGTTTCAAATTTTTTTTTCAAAATGGCATTGTACGGTTTACACAAATATCTACATGTCTGCATTCTACCTTCTCCAATAAGCATTATACCTTGAGCATTGTTTCTATGCCATGAATATTCTTCAAGCACAATTTTTTTTTTAAATCTGCCTTTTGGAGTTTTTCTTTCATAGATATTATATAGCCCATGTCTTAAAATAAGAAAATGGTCTCACTTATTGCAAGTTTGCTACGTGTCAGAAGCAGTGTTAGGAATTTTCAAACATCATCTCACTTCATTCTCACAAATGTAGCTTGGAGGATTTATGTAACTTTCCTAAGTTAATATTATAATGTTGTTCGAATGTTTTCAAATATAAGATAGATTCTTATTTTACTAAATTGCCTTAAAGAGCTTTTGAGAAATTGATAATTACGCAGCAAATATTGAATGTTTACTCTCTTCTAGGCGGTAATGTGGGGCCGTTTTTAAAAGCTAACTTATTTAATATTTATTCTCTCCTATAGTTGAGAGATTGTCAAAGCCTTTTTACATCCATTCTATCCTTTGATCCTTTAATCAGCCACCTGAGGTGGTCTCATGGAATCAAAGAATCTCAAAGCTCAGGGGATGAACTTTCCAAGTATTACCTAGTACTCACCCATCTCCAGGAGCCTGGGCCCCACTGCTCACTGAGACAGCCCACACTCCAGCTAGCTTGGCTCTAACTGCAGAAGTCCTTTGGATATAGATAGAAAAGAAGGGGGTGAGTAATGTCAGAGGATTGCCTGGAGCTCAAGGTGGCTGTTACCAAAACATTTCCTTGCTGAAATCCAAACTCCTCAGGATTTACCTTTCAACTTCGTCATACCCCAAGAAGACTAAAACAGCCTCTCTGCTTAGGGAAACTTCTTTTCGAGTTTAGATGGAACCTGCTGCCACGTGGAAGTTAGAATGTAGGCTTTGGAATAAGACAGACTTGTTTTGTGTCCCACCTGCTGTTAACTAGAAGCTGGCAGCTCATTTTTTCTTTACAAGTTTTGGTCTTCTTAGAAGCAGGATAGAAACACCAACACTTTCCTTGCAATGCTCTTGTCAAGTCTGGAGAAAACGATATGTGATACTCTTCAAACTGGGCTTAGGAAGCATTGGGTACTAAATACCCAGTAGCGGATACTTAGAGTTACTAATGACAAAAATGGCTGCCATATATTCATTCCATAAGTGTTTATTGAACACCTGCTAGGGGTCAGGTTCTGTGAAAGTAGTCCAAGGGTCACGTGGAAGGCATGGAATCTGAGCTAAGCAGAGAAATAAGCTTGAGGAATACAATGGTGAATCCTTCCTTCCTCCATTTTCCATAGGGAAGAACATTTATTTAGTGCCCAAAAGTTCTTGTTTTAGTTTCACTGGGCTGCAATAATAAACTACAGCAAACTTTGGGGCTTATAGCAGCACAAACTCTCTGCTTTCACAGTTCTGGAGGCTAGAAGTCTGAAATCATGATGCCAGCAGGGCCATCTTCCCCGTAACTGCTCCAGGGATAATCCCTACTTTCCTCTTCTGGTTTCTGGTAGCTTCTGGTGACAGCAGCACTGTGTTCCTGGCCTCCATCTTCACGTGGCCTCCTCTGTGTCTTTTTGTCTGTCAACTCCTTTTCTGCCTTTAATAAAAACACTTGTTATTGGATGTAGGGCCTACCCTAATTCAAAATGATTTCTTCTCAAGATCCTTACCTTAATTCTATTTGCAAAGATTCTTATTCCAAATATAGTCATGTTCCACGGTTCCAGGCGGAAATATCTTTTGGCAGCCATTATCATTGCATTACACCATAGATCCACATTCTCCATCTTCTGGAACATGCTATAAAACTCTGCCAAGTTCAGGCTTTTCTGTACAGATGATGAAGCAAAGGAATAGGATGGACTATCATCTTTATAATAAAATTATTCTCACTAGGTTGTTTTTCATAAAATTTCAGCTGCCTTCCAGCTCCATCTCTCTGAGCAGTGCTTTGAATCTAGAAACCTGCATTTAACTTACTTCTCTGCCCCTTCACCTGCTGTGAGAGTTTGGGCAAGTGATTTAACCTCTATGGGATTCAGGTACCACACATGTAAAATAGAAATAATGAAGCCGGATGTAAAGGATTGTTGTGAAGATTAAAATGACACCACATGTGTAAAATGTTGAGTTTCCAAACAGGCACATCACAAACCTTTGCATATGGACAGTATTTTCATCCCTTGCTTTTACTGACTTACAGTCTCAGTCTGGGTTTCTCTCACTGGCCATCGACAGCAAATCACATCGCTGAGCATAGATTTAGCTTTAACTCTCTGAAAGCAATTTCATCTATTTCAAAGTTCATATGCAGTAGCTAACTCTTGGTCCCATGTCCTGCCAAAAAAGGTGAGGCTAAATCTGTCATTCTTAGAGTTTCCATGCATTTCTCCAAGGCCATTCTCCTAGCCTGTTTGGAATCTGTTTAATTTCTTTGTTTGAATTAATGGTTCCAAAAGGCCAGAATAGCAGTTTATTTTTGAGTCTTGGAGGCCGCACTGCACCTGAAATGCAGTGGGTGTCAGAGTGTGTTCACTGTCAGCCTCCACTTCAAAATAACTGAAAGACGTCCATTCTCCATGCTTATTTCCTCTTTTTTTTCCTCCCAACATTAAGCGTCGTATTTCCTTCTCTGTTCTTCATAAATGTGTTTTTAGACCCCAGACAATCCTCTTCCTTCACCCTGCACATGCAGCATATTTCTTTACCTTATCTATCCACTTACTGCAGAGCAAAGCCCAGAATTACAACAGGACTGGGCTGAGCACCAGGTACAGCTCTGCCATCTTCCACTTGCTCTGTGCCCTTAGAGGAAGCTGCTCACAATGGTTTATATGAATGGGCAACCATGCCCTTGGGCTTTGGGTCATGGAGGTGCATTTTGGAGGGTGGTCGTGGGGAGAGTAGAAGAGAGGGAGCAATAGTAAGACCTTAAAACCACCAAGAAAGCAAAGTTGGAGATTTTATTTTCCTGGCTCCTTTGGGGCTGGGGTGCCCAAGTTTGCTGATCCCACTCCCAAAGCCCCAGCTCTTGCCAAAGTTCCTTTAAAGCAATTCTCTCATTGGGTGCTAGAACCACTTCCTCCCCTCGTGCCTTCTGGCCTGTGGGTGATAACAGGTCCCTGCTATCACCAGCACCCAGAGCCGAGACATCCCTCCTTGCCTTCCTTAAACCTTGACCACATCATTGCAACAAGTTTCTTTTCAAATATCTCCTGAAATTCCTCAACTTGAGTGTGTCATCTTTCTGCTGCTTTCACTCTAGAAGACACAGTAATTACTGCCACAAGTGGCACCAGAAAAGAGATCCTCAAAATCATGATGACACTGCAGGTCACAGATACCCCCTTCCCATCCTCCCACCAAGAAGAGGCTATTTGTGTGTTTCCAAATAGGCCGACATCTTAATTAAAATGGGATTCTGGGATTGGGATGCCAGTATATTTAGAAACATACAAAGAGCCTCTTGCTGGTGGGAGAATGGGAAGGGATATCTGTAACCTGCAGCATCATCATGACAATGAAATTATCATCCGTAAAGGCATGGTGGGAAATGCAAGTGCAGAGCAAAGTATTGACAGAGACAAGAAGATGGAAACCACGAAAGTGTGACTCTGTAGTGCTCACCTCACCCCTGTGGAAGATTGTGCTTCTGGACTTTTTATGCATGTGATTAAAATCAAGTGCTTGGCTGCTCTAGCTGTCATCAACAGAGATTTTTACTGTTGTATTGTGCTGCGTGTGCACGCGTGTATACACACATACACAGTAGGCCTACACATGTTAGCAAAGGATCAGAGGGGTAGAAGAAGGAAGGAAAGGAGAAAACCAAACAAACCAAAGAGTTGTGGGAGGTTTGTCAAAACTCCCAAAGCTTGTAAGCAGGCACACGTAAACCCAGACCCCTCACCCTGCCCCTTTCAGTGAATATAGGTTGTCTCTGTAGATGCTATCAAATCAGTCTTGGCTGAAACTGTTCTTAGTGCTCTCATATCCCTAAATAAAGTGTTGTAGTGGAAAGATTAGAATCCAAATTGGTCTTTTCTATTTGCGGCTTTCAAAGGATAGGCTTGTTTCCCTGGATGTTCTCCATGTGGGCAACATCATCCCTGATACAGCATATCAAACATTTAATCTCCAAATGCTGCCCTTTGTCTCTGACTCTCTCTGTAAACGTCATCGCTACTTTTGAAGGAGCACAGCAAGTACTTAAGACCCTTTGATGAAAGGCCCCTAATTGAATTCTTTGAATAATGAGTAATTATTATCCTTTCATGAGAAATATTCTGGGAAGTGCCCCATAATGGGACTTGACAAGATCTGAGAAGAGGGTTAGGTTTTCCAAACTGGGGTTGCTCATAATTAGTATAGATAGGATCATTAGTAAGCTCCATGTCCGGCACTTACAAGAGGGGCACATGTTAGATTGTCTCAGGAAATGGTGCGGATGAGACGTGCAGAGAAACTCCAAGCCAGCCAGGGATAACTGGATGCAGATGTCACACAGAAGGACTCCTTCTGGAGTCAGAAGATCCTCACACAAATCGCAGGACTGCCTGTGACCTTGGGTAAATGGTAAAACTTCAGTTTTCTTATCTGTAAAATGGGAATGAGTTAAAATTTGACAACTACATGAGGAACTGTTCTATTTTTAAAAATACTGTTTGGGTGCAAGTTATTCTCATTGCCATTATCATTGCAACATGATGATTCTATGTAGCAACATGGATTTAGAATCTGCTTTATTTTTTTGCTTGATTATTGGATTTTGTTAGTTGCTTCTCTTATATGGCCTAATCCCAATTACTTAAGGCATAGCAATTCAGTAAAAAAGCAGTGTGCCATAATGTTCTCTGTCTTTCTCTCCTCTCTCCATCATCCCTCTTTCCTTCTTTCCTCCCTTCTTTTACATTTCTAAATCCTCCTACTGGAATGACCAAAGCAATTTCTTGACATTTTTACTAATATCAAGCATAGTTTCAGTTAAGTATCAATCATCCTATGTAGCAAACCTTCTTAAATTCGGTGGCATACTTTGTAATAATAAAAATAACTTCTTGTTCACTTATCTATGTGTTGGCTCGAGTTTGGCTGATCTAGGCTGGGCTTAGCTCCAAAATATAGGCCTGCTTCACTAGTCTCTCATCCTCTCTGAACAAGCAGGTACACAAAGTATGTTCTTTTCATGGTAAAAGACAGGTATGCAAAGAGAAATTCTTACCATGTGAACATGTATTATGCTATCACTCAGAAAAATATTTGTGATTGATTAAAGCAAGAAATGTGGCTAAGTCTTAAGTCAAGGGCTGAGGAAATATAATTCACTCACCGTGACACCAAAGCTACTCAAGTGACAACCTTCAGCTCAATGGATTGGCAGGGAATGAATGTTTGCTGAGCAATAATCTAATCCACCCCAGATAATAGTATTTAAATTTTTTTGCCAGACTTATACTAGAAAAAAAGCAAAGTTTAATTGCATTTCTTTAATAGCTTCTGAGAAAAGCTTTTTATATTATGATCTTAGAAAACATTTCTTGCATATCTTTTTTTCATCAGTTAATCTTTTGTGTTGTTTCTGTGGGGGGTGTCTTTGTTAATGAGTTGTTAGAGAACTTTAAAAACTGAGGCTATTCATCAGTTCATGGATCTAGGCAAATTATGGGTTATCATCTGCTTTTTAATTGTGTATGTAATGCTTTAATATGTAAATTTAATTTTTTTCTATGTTCAATTCTATGATATTTTTGTTTATGATTTCTGCCTCAGATACAATATTTAGAAAGACTTTTCCTATCACACACTTATATTGTTTCTAGTTCTATTTGGTTTTTATGGTTTTATTGCTTATATTTACCTCAACAGGATTTTTTTTCTCTAGTACAGGTTTGAGAAAGAGATTCTTCTATATTCCCAAATAAATAACTATATTTTATGTTTAAGATGAGCCTTAAAGAAGGAATTTACCAAGGAGGTGAATAGGCTGTATTGAGGGGGAGATGATTAAGGAAATTCAGGTGACCCAGAGCACAGGGGTCTGCATGAGCAAAGCCAGTGTCTACCAACAAGGCGTTCCCAGAGAGCTTAAATATTCACCACTGGGGCATTGGCTTGGTATGGGGCAGTGGCACCAGAAGCCGGGGACTAAATCAAGGTGGGCTCAAGGTCTTGATGAGGAGCCCAGAGTTTATTTCAACAGCAGCAGACAGTCATCTGGCAGTATCATCTGCTCTGGGCACCCGCCAGTCACTTATGACTACAAGGACCCCTCCAGCAGGAAGCAATTTAGAGTTCTAGCCCCAAGACCAGACAGTCTATTCTTAGCAACCAGCTTCTCTTTTTCTGCTAACAGAGAAAGAAAGAGCACTCTGTTGCACACAAGTCACTCACCAAACTGAAGCCTTGGCTCTGAAGAAGAGAAGAGCTCAGAGATGTAATTGGGAGAGGAAGCCAATCTATCTGCTGCCCCCAGAAAAAGAGGTCCACCTCTAGTAAAAGAGTTCCATCTTTAAGACAGCAAACAAAACCAGTATCTTGTCCTGACTGCCTAAGATCAAAAGACTGACACCAAAATGTGGATGAAAACTGTAAGAAAGGTGATGTCATGATGCTTCTAGGGTATTAGGTTGATTCAATCAAAATGTAGCACCCTGGTGAATCCGTGAAGAAAAATTCACATTTGGATGAGCAGTTCCCACAGATGCCAATGATTCAATTCAGAAAGCATTAACTGACCACCGGCATGGGCTGACAGTGAGGCTGAGAATTCTGGGACTCACATTGCCAACCCTAAGGTGGACACAGTCTAGTTGGTGAGATAGATGTATATACAAATCATGCTGAGGGCTTGTGCTAAAACAGAAATCTAATAAAATTTATACAGGGTTAAGCAAGAGAGTGAAAGAGAGAGATTGATTATGACCAGGCAATCAGGGCTGCCTTCCTGGAGGCAGTGGCATTTAGGCATGCCTAGATTCATTCTCAGAATAAAGTAATAATAATAACGGCAACAAGAGCACATTTCTTTTTGGGCTCAGTAAAAACTGAAAAATGCAGCTCCTTTAATCAAAATATAGGAAAAACAGTGCCATTAAAGGTACTAAAATTAAAGCTTTTTCCTTTCTTCTGTGGTCTTTGTCTCTCAACTTGTCATGTTTTTCATTTGCTATTTAACGTTCTTCTCAGTAAAATAAAATTAACATTTCAAATTATTAGCATGAATTTCCCCATTTTCTTCATATTGTGCAATACCAGTTTTCAATGTTGATGTAAGAATATTTATCCAATTCATATTTTGTAACTCCTATGTAAGTATATATTTCATTCTGACCACATATAGTGGAAATGATACACAAAACTAACTCAACGGTTTTTCTCTTAGTTCTTCGTTTGGGTATATTCAACCAACACCTTCTGTCTTCAGCTTGATGAGTAAGGAAGGACTGAAAGGTAAAGGAACTAAGTACGATTGCCCTCTCTTTTCCTTTCCTTCTGTGTCATCATTTTCAGCATAAATTGTTGTCTAATACAGGGAAGAAACAGGAGTAGGAAAGGATGTGATAGGGTTACTTAGTCTGTCTTTTGTGTTTCTTTTAATGACACATTTCTGTGCTTGAAGCAAGTTCTGGTCAAAACCAAAGTATGGTCTCTCTGGTTTGTCAGCATCTCTGCTTACTCAAAGGTGTACACTCTTACCTCATGCTGACTTTGAGTTTCATTGAACTACCATGCAATGCAAATCTAGAATTCTGTGTTCCTGGGGATTCGCAGTGCTCTATGGCATGGGTGGCAAGGAATGATGGGCATACCTCTTACTCTTATCTTCAGTACTCAAAGCATGCTCTGTTGTCCCATTGAATGCCGCTTACAAAACACAAGCTGAAATATAAAATTATTAAGAATTTTGAGACAGTAACAGCAGAGAATTAAACCCAGCAAGGAACTCTTCTGAGAACCAGGTTCTGCGTGACCCCACAGGTCACTCATTCACGAAGCTGGCCGTAACAACATCTGTCAGTTTGGGACTAAGCGTGTAGACTTTGCACCATGCTGAGTACTCTTACACAAATTATCTTATGTAATTCTCACAGTAACCTTATAATTATTCTCATTACATGAATAAGAGAACCAAGGGTTAGGAGGATAACTATCTTGACTAATATCCCAAAGCTGGAAAATGACAGAATTGTACTTAGACTCCCAATGTCTGACCTTGGAGTCCAAGCCCTGGTTCCTGTTCTCTCCTCATGGGGTAGAACCAACAGCAGAAGTCCCTTTTAAACAGAATGCGGATAATGTGAGCCTGATTATGTGTGCTTCTGCATTGGCCATCACAGAGGGGTTTACACACTCATCATTTACTCAGCATCTTATAGAATATTTGGGTTAAACTGGTATTTCACTTATTTTTTAGGGTAGAGTGGAACTATCCCTTTTTTCTTATTTTCACCAAACTTTACTTATTCTATTTCCACTCTGAGAGAATCCCATTAATTCTGTGAGGGTCAGAAGCAATAATCCTTAGTACATAAGGTCACTGTGAGAATCAACAGGTATACACGTGCCATGGTGGTTTGCAGCACCCAGCAACCTGTCACCTACATTAGGTACTTCTCCTAATGCTATCCCTCCCCTAGCCCCCAACCCCCCAACAGGCCCCAGTGTGTGAAGTTCCTCTCCCTGTGTCCATGTGTTCTTATTGTTCAACTCTCACTTATGAGTGAAAACATACGGTGTTTGGTTTTCTGTTCCTATGTTAGTTTGCTGAGGTCAATGGCTTACAGCTTCATCCATCTCCCTGCAAAGGACATAATCTCATTAATTTTTATGGCTGCATAGTATTCCCTGGTGTATATGTGCCACACTATCTTTAGCCAGTCTATCATTGACAGGCATTTAGGTTGGTTCCATGTCTTTGCTGTTGTAAATAGTGCTATAATAAACATGTGTGAGGCCAGGCGCAGTGGCTCACACCTGTAATCCCAGTAACTTGGGAGACCTAGGAGGGCGGATCACCTGGGGTGAGACAAGCCTGGCCAACATGACAAAACCCCGTCTCTACTAAAAATACAAAAAATTAGCCAGGCATGGTTGTGGGTGCCTGTAATCCCAGCTACTCGGGAGGCTGAGTCCGAATAATCATTTGAACCCGGGAGGCGGTGGTTGCAGTGAGCTGAGATCGTGTGACTGCATTCCAGCCTGGGCAGCAAGAGCAAAACTCCATCTCAAAAACAAAACAAAACATACATGTGCATGTGTCTTTATAATTGAATGATTTATATTCCTTTGGGTATATGCCCAGTAATGGGAATGCTGGGTCAAATGGTATTTCTGGTTCTTGATCCTTAAGGAATTGCCATACTGTCTTCCACAATGGCTGAACTAATTTACATTCCCACCAACATTGTAAAAGTGTTCCTATTTCTCCACAGCCTTGCCAGCATCTTTGTTTCCTGACTTTTTATTAATCACCATTCTGACTGGCATGAGATGGTATCTCATAGCGGTTTTGATTTGCATTTGTCTGATGATAAGTGATGTTGAGCTTTTTTTTCATGTTTGTTGGCCACATAAGTGTCTTCTTTTGAGAAGTGTCTATTCATATCCTTTGCCCACTTTCTGATGGTTTTTTTTTTCTTGCAAATATGATTAAGTTCCTTGTAAATTCTGGATATTAGACCATTGTCAGATGGGCAGACTGCAAAAATTTTCTCCCATTCTGTGGGTTGCCTGTTCACTCTGATGATAGTTTCTTTTGCTGTGCAGAAGGTCTTTAGTCTAATTAGACCCCATTTGTCAATTTTGGCTTTTGTTGCAATTGCTTTGGGTGTTTTTGTCATGAAGCCTTTGCTTATGCCTATTTCCTAAATGGTATTGCCTAGGTTTTCTTCTAGGGTTTTTAAGGTTTTAGGTTTTACGTTTAAGTCTTTAATCCATCTTGAGTTAATTTTTGTATAACAAGTAAGGAAGGGGTCCAGTTTCCGTTTTCTGCATATGGCTAGCCAGTTTTACCAGCACCATTTACTGAATAGGAGATCCTTTCCTTATTGCTTGTTTTTGTCAGGTTTGTCGAAGATCAGATGGTTGTAGGTGTATGGTGTTATTTCTGAAGTCTCCGTTCTGCCCCTTGGTTTATATGTCTGTTTTGGCACAGTACCATGCTGTTTTGGTTACTGTAGCCTTGTAGTATAGTTTGAATTCAGGTAGTGTGATGCCTCCAGCTCTGTTCTTTTTGCTTAGGATTGTCTTAGCTATATGGGGTCTTCATTTGTTCATTCGTTCACTTATGTATTGAATCACTTAACATACTTTTGCTTGTCATCCCTGTCCCTGGTATGTGTTAGGTGCTGTGCATACAAATTTATTGGGTAAGTCTGACAAATAGTGACATAGTCTGGTACTCAATCATTCCAGCTAGCTGTGGATAGTGCTGGTTTACACCTGTCATTCTATAATTTTTTATTTCTATTTCTACTTTTTTTTTTTTTTTTGAGACAGAGTCTCACTCTGCCACCCAGGCTGGAGTGTAGTAGCACAATCTTGGCTCACTGAAACCTCCACCTCAAGTGATCCTCCTGCCTCTGTCTCCCAAGTAGCTGGGATTACAGGTGCCCACCAGCAAGCCCATTTAATTTTTGTATTTTTAGTAGACATGGGTTTTTACCATGTTGGCCAGGCTAGCCTCAAACTCCTGACTTCAAATGATTCACCCGCCTCGGCCCTGCAAACTGCTGCTGGGATTATAGGCATGAGCTACCCCACCTGGCTTATCCTATAATTATTAATAACATGCCTTTTACTTTCAAAATAGTTGTGGTTTGGAAGAGAAATTATATGGTCTCATACTATGATGGCACTGTATGTAAGATGCAGTGGCTGATTAATAAAAATAACATTTAAGGATGTAAGCTCCTTCAGGGCAGGGGTTTTATCTGTTTCATTTGCTGCTTTGTCCGCTGCTTAACCCTGCCTCACCAAAACCATCTGGCATACAATAAAGGCTCAATAAACATTTGTTGAATGAATGAGTAAAAATGCAGCCTGGGGAGTCAGTGCAAAGAAGGTTTGTACTAGATTTGAGACATGAAGGCTGGGGAAGGAATTTTTCATGTGAGAACAGATGGAGGGAACAGTATTTGCAAAAATAAAAGGAGATGACAAAGCATGCCTGTGTAGGGGGCTAGACAGCATCTGATGTTGCTGGCCCACTCAAATTGCAAACTCTAAAAAGATAAAGTGAAACCACCAGAGAACAGAACCCCAGAACCTAGGGAGTTTGCTTTAGGAGAGAGTATCAACTTTATTCTGAAGATAATGGGAACAGAGGGCTTCAAAAACTTTTAAACAAATGACTACTTTGTATATTTAAGAGGATCATTTTGGCTGAAGTAGTAAGAAGGATTCAGGGTGAGAAAAAATGGTGTTTGGAAGACCTGTTAGAAGATTGTGTGAGGATCAGTTGGAAGAATTTTTATGAATCTAAAGCTTTGCTGGACTCTGCTGCTCCATAAGGAATTTTTCACAGATCTCTGGCATGATGAGAACAATAAAGCCTATACTGAATTCATTTCATTTACTAAAACTCAATGCACTAAACTGAAAAGAACACACTTTTGATGCTGACATGAAAATTACGCATGTATACCAGTATCAAAATATCAGATATACCCCCAAAATGTGTACAACTATTACGCATCAATTAAAACATCAAAAAAGAATACATTTTGAAATTATATTGTAAACATTTTTTTCAATATTAAATCTATCATTTGTTTTACAAAACACTGGTGATGGTGGATAATGTACTTTTAAAATATTCTTATTTTGGTAAAATATAATGATGCCATTTCTAACCAATAGTGACCCTAATAATCCCTACAATTGCTACAGTCCCTACAATTTTGGGGAAATTTTACACAACCAGTAAATCACTAAGTTTATTCTCTTTGGTATAGAGAAGAGTTGATAAATACCTGAACTCAGGAAGTGGCAGTGGGGTTGCAAATAGGAGACGAAAGATTTGAGAGATATTTAATAAATAAAATGAATAGGCAATGGTTGGTACAATATCAGCCATAGGCACTTCTAATTCAAATATCTGGATGCTTCAAGTGCAATTTTAAGTTCTTGTTCCTAGTCCAAATAATGCAAATAATTCCCTTGGCTCTCCATTTTTGTTTCCATGTGTAGCTATTTCCTGCATTGAAACAATCATATTTTTTCCTTGTTGAATATAAATATTTCCATCTCTTGAATGAGTAAGCGAAATAGTGATATGTAAAGCCACTCTCAGACATATCATCTGGCACTATATATTCCAGGAACAAAACACATTCCTTTTTTATATAATAGCATGCCACTTGATATATATTGATTTATGTAAACGCTTGGGAAACCAGAGTTCAGTTTACATTTTTGAATGATTTCTGAACTCTTTAAAGAAAATATCTTTCAAAGACGAATGACCCAGGGGCCAATATTCATCTTTCAGATTTCAGTTTTACTCAGCAGAGAGAAAGGTTGCTGCTGCTAAATCATTGTCTCTTATGAGCTCTGTATTGGGATCATGAAGCTTTATTGGGGTAAATAGGCTAGTTTCTGCTCACAGAACCCCTCCATCTTCTAGCTCTCTAACCTAGCTGTCTGCAATTCCTTCGGTAAGACAAAGTGGGAATCATACTTATTCAACAGTTATTATCACTGTTAACTGAGAGACTCGCTTTGACATGAGTGTCGTAATGGAGAATTATCCATCTGAGAATGTCTCCACACTTGTCAGTCACCTTCAGAAGTAAGATACAGATGCCTAGTGTTTGTTTTTGTTTGTTTTGCTTTTGTTTGTTTGTTTATTGTTGTTTTCCTGATGAGTGGAGAACAAGCTGCTGAAACTTAAGAACTCACTGTCTTGAAGACTTCTACCCTGAAGCTACTGACAAAAGATACAAGAATATATAGGACATGTTAAAAGAAGAAGGAGAAGAAGAAAAAAAAAAACTTCTAAATCAAAGGGGCAGGACAACAATTATGTAGCTGCGGTCACTCTTGCAATGGGAAAGTAAAGCCCAGATCTTGTTTGGGACTAGCACCAGCAATCTGGATAGAAGATAGAACCATGGACGGAGACTGATCACAGACATGGGGGAAGAAGGAGAACACCTGGGGAGAGAACAAGCAGAGAAGATGAGATCATGACTCATCTTCTGAACCAGGAAGCCGGATTTGTGAGCTGTGTAAGGCAGCACAGTCCACAGGTAGCTGCCAACACCAAGGCCACCACTGTGATCTAAGATTAAGAAATGGGGAAGGCTCAGAGACAGCCCAGCCAGAGACCAGGAAGAGTCCTGCTTCAGAGACCCAGGATCAGAAAAGTCTGTCATCAGGAAAAGGAAGAAGCAGCAGAAGATGAATGTTGGGGGTAGTGAGGAAAAGAACCCAGATAATGGAAGTGCAGGGGCCAGGCATGGTGGCTCACCCCTGTAACCCAGCACTTTGAAAGGCCGAAGCTGGTGGATCACCTGAGGTCAAGAGTTAGAGAGCAGCCTGCGCAACATAGTGAAATCCTGTCTCTACTAAAATAAAAAAATTAGCTGTGCATGGTGGTGCATGCCTGTAGTCCCAGCTACTTGGGAGGCTGAGGCCTGATAAACTCTTGAACCCGGGAGGAAGAGGTTATAGAGGTTACAGTGAGCCAAGATCATGCCACTGCACTCCAGCCTGGGTGACAGAGCAAGCTTCTGTCTCAAAAAAAAGCAAAAAAAAAAAAAAAAAAAAAAAAAAAAAAGAGTAAATTATCCTAGTCCAGCAGGGGCTCTAGTGCTAGGAGAATCAGGAGTACAAGATCAGTTTCTAAGAAGTGTGTCTGAATCCATTCCAGGCTTCTAGTGGTCCCTTCTCAAAAAGATTCCTTAGCAGAGTTGCCATAAAATGAAGTATGTTTCTTCCTGCCCATTGATGCCTCAGGACACCTCAGCAGAAAACCTCTCTGTTTTTTGTTTGTTTCTTTTTTAAAGACTAGGTCTCACTATGTCCCCCAGACTGGAGTGCAGTGGCAAGATCATAGCTCACTGTAGCCTCAAACTTGTGGACTCAAGGGATCCTCCCACCTCAGCCTCTTTAGTAGCAGGTACTAGAGGTGTGTGCCACCACACCCAGCTAAATTTATTTTGTGCAGAGATAGGAGATAGGGCCTCACTATGTTGCCCAGGCTGGTCTTGAACTCCTGGCCCCAAGTGATCCTCCCCACCTTGGCCTTCCATAGCTCTGGGATTTCCCAATTTTTTTTTAATTTATTGTTTTTAGTGATAGAGTCTTGCTATTTTGCCCCTCCGTCTGTTCTTCACTTCAAGTCACTCCCCTTAATGTCATTGATTTAGATCTGTCACTTTGGAGTCATTCTTATTTTTCTGCCTGACTTCTTTGACTTGATTCTTCCCTATTGGAATTGGTTTCTCTCTCACCACCCCTTACCAGTAGACCTAAAGCTCCATGAAGCCCAGGATCACCTCTGTATTTCTCACTGTTTTTCCCAGTACCTGGTGGTGTATCCGTAGCAGAGTGAATGGGTGAATGATTACACATTTTTGACATTATTCTTTAAACAAGTATTGATATCGCTGCTAGAATAAAAAAATATCAACTCTGCTGCCCCCTTGCTTAGCACAAAGGCAACATCAGTTCTTTTTTTTTTGTTTGTTTTTGTGACAGAGTCTTGCTCTGTCGTTCATGCTGGAGTGCAGTGGCGCGATCTCTGTTCACTGCAACCTCTGTCTCTTGAGTCCAAGCAATTCTCCTCTATTAACCTCCTGAGTAGCTGGGACCACAGGTGTGCACCACCACACCTGACTAATTTTTGTAGTGCTAGTAGAGACAGGGTTTCACCATATTGGCCAGGCTAGTCTCAAACTCCTGACCTCAGGTGATCAGCCCACCTCAGCCTCCCAAACTGCTGGGATTACAGGCATGAGCCATCGTGCCTGGCCGACATCTATTCTCTATATCAGAAACCTCCACCTGTAATGATAATTTAGAAATATGGACAAGACAACAGTGAGCAAGATAGCAATCCCAGGAATAAATCAGGGGAAAGATACAATCCCAACCACCATAATCCCAGTTGATGAAATTTCCAAAGAACGAAACCCCCAAAATCTAAAATCTTGAAAATATAATTCTGGAAAAACATAATTTCAAAATCATTTAAAATACATTCACTTACATATTTAAAAGGGGATTTAGTTCAGAACCATATAAAAATAAAACAGAACACTTCATGGTCCACTTTACACAACAATATAACAAATATTCTTGCAAGCATAAATATGGGCAGACAAACTGCATTCATAAGGAAACAGGTCAAGAAGAGAAATGTATGAATGCATATCACTATGGTGGTTAATTGTGTGCACCCAGCTTTATAACTGCAGTCCTCTGAAATACCATGATGGACAACCCAAGTCTTTTGATGAGACTATTCAAAAACCTTGATAGGTTACCACCACATCACCCTACCAGTCACTCAGAAACATCCAACATCTCGAGAAATGTCATATTTCACAATTCCAGGCATACGAAAAGAACATCCCTTTATTTATTGAGGAAATTTCAACATTTTCACATACACACACAATGCTTACATGCAAAGTCAATGTTGTGATAATGCATTTTCATGGAATCACATTTGCCAAAAATGCGTAAAATGAATCGGCAATCTCTAACATGATTTATATGTCCAGTATTAGAAATGATGCAAAGATGAAATCTATAGCATAACAAATATAAAAAAAATGCTTGGAATTTAGAATAGTGAAAATACCTTTAAAAAAATAAAAGAAAAGAAACAAAAATAAAACAATTTGACAAATAAAAAAGGGTAATTACAGGAATAGATTATGTGCAATTGCATAGATAGCTCATAAAAGCTGTCCAAGTTTTACAATCATTAACCATATTTTGAAGTCTTTTTTTTTTCATCATGAATAGCTGTTTGTCTGTTTGTTTGTTTTTCTTTTAGGATATGACTCTCCTAGTGGAATATGTTCATATTCATTTTCCACATGGCACTGCTCCTTTCCAAAATTCATCTATGATTCGATATACACTGATGTGAGCTTTCCCTATGTTGTCCCATCTTCTATGTCATGCTTCTATGGTGTCTTGGGTATGCAGAAATCCATTCTGTATGTACTCATATAGAGACCACAAATTTGGCAGGAACAATACCAATGATCAAACAGCAATACGATTGCAAAAGTGTCTTATCCTAACAGGGACAAAATTGTTTTTAAACCAGTCAGTAACTTCAATGGCTTTTTCAGACAAATGCAGTTTTAATTCATTAAAAGCTCCTGGAATGTCATCAGCTGGAAGGAATGCCAGTGCAAATAAATATATGTTTAAACTGAAGTTTTTCTTGTTGCCTTATCATGTGGCAAATCCACTCATCTGAATTTTCCACCAAATGTGTTGGGTTTAATGAAAATAAAAAGAGACAAATTTTTGGTAACACCTTGACGTTCACTTTTAGATATCATGGTCATACCCAATTTCAGGTCTGTCATTATGGTTTGTGGATTCACTTGAAATCTATTTTCTTCTGCATAAAGACAATAACAAGCTAATAGTTCTGCCTAACATGATGCACAAACTCATCCTGTGATTGTTATTTTCAGCATTTTAGAAATTGGAGATGTTGATCTTTGGAGACTTCATCATTTGGGATTGTGTCTTTTGAGATTATGATCCAAACTGTAAACCAGATATGAGGAAAAAGACAGAAACCCAGGTCCTACCCAAAGTCCTAGGGCATCAGCTGGACTGGAAACAGGCCAACCAGACAATAAAAACACAGAAAAGGACAAGGTCTTCAACGGGTGCTAATTGAGTCTCAACTCTAGGGAAAGGAGCAAGCAGAATAGACAGCATCTACAACTTAATTGCCTTTTTTGCAAGTCATACTTCTCTGGTGATGGCATAGAGTACAAATGCACATAAGTGACTGCACCCAGTCCATGACTACCCCATCCCCTGCACCTGCAGCTCCATGTGCACTGGAACCTTCTACATCATGAGAAAGCTGAGCTCAACATTACAGTGCTGCTCCTTTGAGATTGAATCAGGTCAACAGAGGTTTACCTGATGCTTCCCAAGTACACATGCCTCATTCTGGCATTGTGAGAATGGGTGAAAATGATTAGAAACATGATCCCATATCTGGACCTAACGGATTATCAATCGAGAGAGCTCTTGAAAATGCCAAAGCTGACCACATCAGCCCTTTCTTTTTATCCCTGCATGACTCACCATCAGCTTCACTGTAAAAGTACAGATTTCTGGCAAAAGTAGCCCTGGGGCATTGCCTTTCTCCATGAGCTTGTTTCCTGTTAGGCCTGTTTTTTCATGACACACTAGCCACACTGGCCTCTTTTTGATTCCTGAAAATGCCAAGCTGGCTTTTCTCTAAGAGTAGTGTATTGGCTATTTCCTCTATCTAGGAACATTTCACATCAAACTTTAGCACGAAGAGTCCAGTGGTATTTTTGAGGTCAACTCAAATGTCACCTCTCCAGAAAGACTTTTTCTAACTATCCTATCAATGGGGTCATATCCCATTCATTGCTATGCTTCATCCTAGCACCTCATTTGTATTGTCTCCATTCCAGCTATCACCCCATAAAATTATATAGCAGCCTCTGCTTACTTGATTATTTGCTATTACTCAAAAATGTAAGCTTAGAGACAGTGGGAATCTTGTTCCTTGTTCTGTCTGCATTATTTAGAAGAGAGGGCTTGGCTCAACATGAATGCCCAATGAAATTGCATTCAATAGATGGATGAGTGACTAAATGTATGAATGAATGAATGACTCAGGCCTGGATGACAGTAGCTGCACCTTGGAAAACAAGGTCTTGGAGATGATAATAAACAGAAAGCAGCAAAATGTGCTGATACTGCTCAAACCCAGGTCTCTAAATTTAAAACCGGTGCTCTTTCTTCTTTGCCATACTTCAGTATGGACTCTGCTCTTCTCAGAGTCAGTTGAATGAATTCTTATCCAGGTAAATGGATCCGGGGGACCACCAGATAAATCCCAAATGTGTCCCTGTCTCATTTCTTGTCCAGCCTGATAAAATTCTAAGTGTTCATGGAAGCACGCAGCTGCTTCTCCTTGCTAAGTTTTGCAGATGCCCTGTGCATCTGGCTTGGAATATTTTTTTCCTCATTACAAAACTCTCTTATTCATCACTCCTCCAAGAAGTCTGCAGGGAACTCCATCATCCCATGTGTGTTAAGTCATTTCTGCATTGCTATAAAGAAATATTTGAGGCTAGGTCATTCATAAAGAAAAGAGGTTTAATTAGCTCATCGTTCTGCAGGCTTTACAGGAAGCATGGAGCTGGCATCTGCTCAGCTTCTGGGGAAACCTCAGGAAGCTTACAATCATGGCAAAAGGTGAAGGAGAGCAGTCATCTCACATAGCAAGTGTGGGAGCAAGAGAGAGAGTGGGGGAGGTGCTACATATTTTTAAATGACCAGCTCTCTCAAGAACTTACTCTACGGCAAAGACAGCACCAGCCCTGAGAGATCCACCTCCATGACCCAAACACTTCCCACCAGGCCCCACCTCCAACCCTGGGTATTAAATTGCAACATGAAATTTGGAGGGGATATTCAAGCTATATCACCATGTCTTCCCCTGGGTTGTACGAATACACTGTATTTACTTGTACCGTTGTCTTAAAAAATTCTGAATTTTAAATATTTATCAGCATGTTAGTCTCCTGTCTTTCTGAGTGAGCTCCTGCGTATCAGAATCTGTGTATACTTTATTTCAAATGACTGTGTGCAGAGTGATTACTTAAGCACATTGTTTCCAGAGTCCTGGGTTCGAATCCTGACTCTGACAATTACTAGCTGAATGACTTTGGGCAAGATACTTAATGTCTTTGTGATCTAGTTTCCTCATTTATAAATTGAGGATGAAAATATTAATAGTGCCAGTCGAATGGTGCTGTACTTTAAATAAGTCACTGGAACATTATCTGCCGCATAGCAGCACCACTTCAGTACCAGTTAGTATTACCTTTGTATTCCCAATAACTTGCATAATTCTTGGCGTAGAAGCACTCAATGCATTTCTGAACATAATTGAGGAAGAAGGGGGGATATACTATGTTAGTTTTCTAGGGCTGTCATAAAGCACCACAAACTGGGCCACTTAAAACAACAGAAATTAACTGTCTAACAGTTGTGGAGATGGGAAGTCCAAACTCAAGGTGTCAGCAGGGACTTGCTCCCTTGGACACCGGGTAGCATCCTTCCTTGCCTCTCCCCAGCTTCTGCTGGGGGCTGGTACTCCTTGGCGTTTCTTGGTTTATAGCTGCAGCCCTGCCTCCGGCTTCACCTCACGTTCTCTGCTGTGTCTGTGCCTCCATATCTATGTCCATTGCTTCATGAAAGGACACAAAACATGTTGGGTTTAGGAACCATCTTATTCCCATATGAGTCCATCTTAATTAATTACATCTGCAATGACCCTATTTCCAAATAAGGTCACATTCTGAGGGACTGAGGTGGGGGAGGTTAGGACTCTAACATATTTTTTAGGGAGGAGGCACAATTCAAACCGTAACAAACACTCTCATCTGGGTAATACCTTTTAAGCTACATATCCTTATTCCATGATTTTGCGTGATCCTCCCAAACGACTTTTGAGTTAGGCAGTCTCCTCAGTTTACAAAAAAGAAAAGCGCACTTATCTACCCTTTATTGTCACTCTTTCCTTGTATTTTTTTTTTCTTGAACACTCATTTGAAACTATTGACATATATCCTATGGTATATGTCAATATATATGTAAGAGAAAGAGAGCTCTTTGTGAGAGAACTCCCAGGGATACAAGCTACTAAATGGCATAGAAGAAAGCAAGCTTATGTTTCCCAACCCTACCTCCTGGAGAGTCCTCTCCTCCACCACATCTCTTATCTCCATCAGTACATGCCGAGGCAGATGTTGAATAATCATTCTGTGTCAGGCCCTGCACTGCCTGCTATGCAGAAGTCAAGGAATGAGGTGCCCATCCTTCCTGCAAGTCTCTTGTAATTGGTCAAAGTCCTAGCAATTGATTCAGAGTCAAGATTCCAAGGTTCTGGGGAAGATTCTCTATGTGAGTGTGATCAGTAAAAGCTTCCAAAAGAGGTGGCTGAGATTCTTCCACCCTCTCTTCCTCCCTTCTCTCTATCCTTATTTCCCTTCTCTTCTGTTTCATTTTCTTCTTTCTTCCTCCTTCACTCACCTAACTCTCCCTTTCCTTCTACCCTTTCTTCTCACTCTTTCCTTGTATTTTTTTTTTCCTGAACACTCATTTGAAACTATTGACATATATCTTATGACGAATTTCTTTTAATGCAGCAATTTCTGGATTACAGTAATTTTGCTCAACATCAGTTTGTTACAACGTCGATGAGAGAAAAAAATCCATTTCTGTCTGGGTCAGCTGTCTGTGTGGAGTTTGCATGTTTGCCCCACATCTGTGTGGGTTTTCTCTGCTTATTTCTGTTTTCTCTTACATCTCAATTATGTGCACATTAGGTGAGTTGTCATGTCTAAATTGTCCCATTCTGAGTCTGGTGAGTGTGTGTATGTGAGTCCATCCTGTGATGGAATGCTGTCCTGTCCAGGGTTGGTTTCCACCTGACACCCAGGGCTGCTGTGATAGGCCCTGTCTACCTGCAACCCTGAGCTGGAATAAGCAGGTTGGAAAATGAATGAACACAAAATATTGTACGATAAAAATTTGTAAAGAATACAATAGTCACAGAAATGCATAACAATAAACAATGCGCTTTGAAAGTGCTCAGCCAGGCCAGCCTGTTGGTTATTGTCTTTGAAGTACATAGTGGTAGCAGATGTTTCTTACAAATTTTCTTTGCAAACAAGCAATACCTTGATTTAACCCTGCATCACTGTGGCTAACATGATTCACTGATTCACCACAAACTGGGCAAATGCATTTATTTGCTTTTGTTAAGTTTTCTTAAATCATTGATAGCTCACACTTATTTTAATGTTTCATATTTTGTTTTGGGTCTTTCTTTAGAAGTTTGGTGATGTTTGGGGACCAGAAATATACAGTAAAAGCTTAACTCTTGTTGGTATCAATTAGCCCATGGTAAAATTGTTTTTTTATATGTCATTTTGCCTAAAGTTGCAGTTTGGAAGAACTTTTCAATGACCTTAAGTGAGCACTTACCATACATATTTCTTGAGAACTGCTATCTTAGGGTTTTTCCAGGCTGTTCCACTCATTTTGCTCCCTTTACTCTAAGCTATACTTCTAAGTAATAGTATCCTGCTTTTATAGATAGACACACTCAAAAGATTATTTACCTCACCCAAGCCAACCCAGCAAGCTCATGGTCTGGAAGTCTCTAAGTAAACCTAGAGCTCTCTCCCCTTCCCTCCCCTCCTCTCCCCCTCCTCCATCCTCCTCCTCTCCCCTCCCCTCCCTTTGCCTCCCTTCCCCCCCACCCTCCACCGTTCTGATGTGAAAAGGCTGAGAGCTGCAAAGTTGCACTTGAAAGCACACAGGCTCTAAGATTACTCCTGGGATTGCTCCTTTTCGAGAAATACAAAATCCTTTCAAGACGTCCCCAAGAAGACCATGGAGGTGTCTCATGATCTTTTCTCTCTCACCCCTAAGACACCATTATATATATATATATTTTTTTTTTTGAGTTAAATGTGAGTTTATTCTGAGTAAGCCACAGCACATGAGGATTCTGAGGGGTTGACTCACAGGCCATCCTGACTGGTCAGTGGGGATGGCTTCCTCAACATTTACAAGTTAGCTGACTTTTACCATTGGAACTAGTCCCATAGTCTACACGGAAAACCCATCTGTTGCATTATCTTCTCCAGGAGTGAAAAGGAAGATGGCTGGCATCCTCTGGTCTTTAGTAATTTTATTTTGTAGTGAGAAGTCACTCTGAACTCTGTGAACACCAACTCTGGAAGAATAAATACTCCTTGTGAAATAAAATGACATAGCTTCTGCTATTAACAGAGTACAATAAAAAGCATAATTTTTTCCTAATATGTTGGAAATTTATTAAACAAAACCTACTGTAGTGAACAGAGCATAATCAACCTTACCTCACTTCTTAGGAATAATGTCTCTGTTTTTTTTTTTTTCTTTTCCAGGTGTTTCAAAAGACTCTTAAATATTTAAAGTAATATATTATCATCTTTAAAATCGACTATGGACTCTCAGGACATAATAAACAAAATAAAGTGCTGGGAATTCATCATTTCAAGTATCTACATTATGCAATTTACTTCACAATGTGCTATTACTTGTCTATTTTTCATTTTTGCTAGGAAACGGTAGGTTGGCCTTAAGCATAATACGGCCTTAGAGTTTATATTTTACGATGAAGAATTAATATTTTATTTTTACTGTGATTTAGCATCATGATTATCTTATTGAACTTACTCTTTTAAACTAATTGCACTTTCTTCCGGGATTGTGGCTTGGCCCTTTAGTTTGCACAGAATCCATTTCTTAGGCACATGGCTCTACAAAATAGTAGAAAATGCAACATCCCTGCAACAGATTATTTGAATTTGTACAAAAAGTGACATGGAAAGAATAGCAAGGACCACTGGATTGTTTGTGCTGCCAGACTTTTAGATCTGAAAGTAACTTCAAGGCATTTAGTTTGAAGCTCTTATTTGTTGATGGGATCATAGGCTCCAGTTAAGTAAGATTCTTTGGGTCACATGACTTGCCAAGGGACATGTACCTCATCCAAGAGTTGGATTCTTCCAGATTATCTATCTGGAATCCAAACTTGCTCTTCTGATAGGTAACAAACCTCCAGAACTCTGGTCTTTCCCTGCTCTTTCACAGAATTTATTTCATCAGTCAGTTCCTTCTGCTGGTCACTAACCCTGAGTGTTGGGGTTCTCACTTAAGATGATCTGATCCATCATACCCCAAAACCATTCATGGTGCAAGTTCTGACCTCTGGAGAAGCACAGAGAAATTTCTGTCCATGTATCATTGGACATTATTCCCACATTTAAAGAGAGATCTCATGTCCCACATGTTCAAGAGAGCTACTTCTTTACTACTTTTGTGATTCTTCTCAGCCAGAATTGCCTCAAACACTCCTGGCTTCTGACCTCATCCGAACACCATCTGTCAAGTGTCACGTGGCTGTCCGGAGGGTGAGTGTGGATAGGAACAGCACCTGGAGGCCTTGGTCTTGCCTTCTTCTTTAGACTTGCTTCACTCTAAAGAGATGTGATCCAATATATTTTCAGCCAGGCCATGAAATTACAAAAAGAATCCAAATAAATTATACCCATGTAGGTTGAAGGCTGTGCTTCTTTGGTGCTGCCTGTTACGGGGGAGACAGGGAGTAGTATTGGTTGGATTTACTACTGTAAACCCTGGTGTTCCAAAATACCTATTGCATGTCCTCCAACCAACCTCATTTCTATTTGCAGTCATCATGGTGCCAGAGAGTTTTATCCTGCATCTTAAGAACTCCTCACAGTGCTTCTTATCACCTAACTAATCCATTAATTAGGGGTGCAATAGCAAGAGTTTTAAGACCAGAAGAGCATAAACATATAAGAATGGGCTCTGGATAACTGTCTTGGTAGAGGATGGAATTAAAAACTACATTTATGGAGTATATAAGTTATCTTTTTTGGTCTTCACAAAAAAAGTACATTTGAAAGATAAATAGGCTTCAAGAACTTAAGGCACTGAAGATAAAATATAATAGGATTGTACTTGCAGAAGGGCTTTCTGATGCCAGATATTATGTTTTAATATCAAATAAACAGAGCCTTAGGTCTTGGGAAGAGAATGTGGTCAGTGGCAGGTAGACATCCAAGAAAAGCTCATGAAAAAGCAAAGAACAGCAGAAAAAGGCACTAGAACAATATCTAAGGCAGGTGCTAAGGCAATTTTCCCTAGCCTTTCAGTAGAGCATCAGGAATCTTGCATAAGTTGCTCAACTTATCTGTAGCTTAGAATCTTCATATGCAAAAAAAAGGGGGCAAAAATTGTCATGTCCAGTGAAATAATCTTAGTAAAGTATGTAGCATAGTGACAAATACAAAGTAGGCAATAGGCAAATGTTAGCTTTTGTTATCTACTAGCACTTTACTCACTGGGGTATGAAATAATACCTTTTATTTCCTTCTCTTCATTCTTTTTTCTTACTTAGAAACTCCCTTCTGCTAATTTCTGAATATCTATGTGCCATGCACTATATTAAATACTGGAAATGTATGTTTCATATAGTCAATTTGGTGGTAGGAAAATGTTCCATTTAGTTTAGGAATTTCAAGGAAGATTTTGAAGAAACAAACTCTTGAATTGGGTTTGGGAGAAAGCATAGGAGTTTTCCATATAGGGAAGGCATTTATAACAAAGCAAGAATTTTTGTCAAAGTCATAGACTGTTAGAGCAATATGTCAAGTTTAAGTGGATCTGAGAGCAATTAAAGCAGAGCACAGAGCACAAGTGGAGGGTGGCTGCAGGAGGTGAAACAGGACTCCAGGTTGTCACATGCCTGGGGCATATGGTAGGATGAATAGTTGACATCTTAACAAAGGTTTCCCATCCCACTCCATCAGGCCTGTGTATTACACTCCTGGACTTCCATGCCTCAGGTAAAGGAGTTGTTTTAGTGGAAACAAACAC
Source organism: Hylobates moloch (assembly GCF_009828535.3). Lineage (NCBI taxonomy): Eukaryota > Metazoa > Chordata > Mammalia > Primates > Hylobatidae > Hylobates > Hylobates moloch. The sequence goes on along the minus strand of NW_026652292.1, from coordinate 74,467,847 downwards.
ACATGTACACACAAGTTAATGTTCAATTTCTGCCTTTCCAAATAATCTTTTGAAACTCATGGCATAGTCTTTAAAGTCAAGGTTTTATTCCAGAATAGCATAAATATTGAAATTATCAGAACATGAAAGGTACTGTGACCAATAGGTTGCAAAGAACACGTAATGAAAAAGAGTTACTTGTCTCCCCTTGAAGTCCATAAAGTTCACATAGACAGAATGGGAGAAACTATATAGAGAAATAACAGTTTAGACATGGGTGTTGTCCCACAAATGAGATCTAGCCTCCAATTTCTCCCCCTACTTTTGGGTCTATGAGAGGGGCACAGTGAAAGAACTCAAAAATATAAACTATGGAGACATATCTGAGAATCTAATGACCAAAGGCTGTGCGGTTCATTATCACAACCAACCAATAGGAGGTAGGAGCTGGCCAGAAACCTGGAAAATTTTTCTTACAGAGCATGGCAGTGGTATGCATAGTCAGTAATGTGAAGTGGCATGTGGAAAAAAAGAGGATCTGAGCTGGGCTCTTGAATTTTCCAAGCCTTGGAGTGTCAGAGGAGAGCATGCTCAAGTGTCCCACATTCATGGAAAGGAACAGAAGTCAGGAAAAGAGCAAGTTGGCTGAGTGCCCTAAGGATCAAAAAAGTAGATCTAGAAAGACCTCCGTGGACCAAAGACTGAGGACTAGGAGAGACATAGACAAGGTCAGTAGATGCCAGAGTGGATAGATTACAATGATCAAGGACCACATGCTCTCACAGTCATATGATTGGCATGGCTCAGTGACCTGAAGCTCAAAGAGAACCAGTCCAAAAACATAATGACAGACGGGAATCCCCAACTTGACTGAGAACATTCTAAAATGCTTTTGTTTATTCTGAATGAATTAAAGTTAAGTTCTCCTCACTGAAGAGGAGGAAAATAGGTCTCAAATTAGAAGTTAGATGTGTTTATTAAAATAATTTAACTATATTTTGCATGCTCTCCTCTCTTACTATTTAGGAGTAACATAAGATAAACATGTATCACAATGGTAAGAAAGACAACTTTGAAAAATACATATGGTGGAAGTGTTTGGATGGATGGTTGGATGGTGGATGGATGAATGGATGGGTGGGTGGATGGTGGATGGTGGGTAGATGAATGGATGGATAGGCAGATGGATGGACGAATGAGTGAATGAAGAATGAGTGGGTGGATAGATGACGGATGGACGAATGGATGAATGGATGGATGAAGAATCAGAAACTTTACATTGGTTTTAAAAGGGCTATTTTTTTCCTGTACTTTTTCTGAGCAGTTGTACACACACAACATGTACAGAAAATTCTTGCCTGAAACTTTCCGTTGTGTGCATAGAATCAAGCCTTGCCATCTCTCTTGACAGAGTTTGTCTGAGCTTCCGACAGCAGTAGATTTATTCTGTGTAGATTTGCATCTTCCTCCCTTGGCATTTTGCCTTTTCTTGTTGTCTTACTCTGCGTGTACCTCTGGTGTGGGCTAATGGATGCTAAAGCCATTTCAGAACATAAAATCTGCAGTGTCTGTATAACCTATCATGTGTAACTGGGCACACCCCACCGTAAAAACATTAAGCAGCCTACATTATGCTCATATCAGGGACAATTATTCCTCAGACTGCTTTATAGCCAAGAATCCATTAGATTAGCAATATCAGCCCTTATACAGATAAATAAAATGAGGATCAGGAGATAAAAACCTTGGAACTGTTGCATAAACTGCACCAAAATGGAAAAACAGGGATTTGTAACATTCTTGCCAGATGTTAGGTGTAAGGTATATTTCTGAAAGAAGTGGATTTAGACACAGACTAGTGCAGAGACCATCTTCCAGGCCAGATACTGCCTGACTCCTGGGAAAACTCCTTTTGTGAATGCCTCCAGCCTTTTTTCCTGAATTTTATCTCTTACCCATTTTCTACTGAACTTGTCTTCTTACTTGCATATTCACTCTGGCCCTAACCTGGTTTTTATTATCAGTATCTCTTTCTTCTTCTTCTTCTTCTTCTTCTTCTTCTTCTTCTTCTTCTTCTTTCTTCTTCTTCTTCTTCTTCTTCCCCTTCTCCTCCTTCTTCCCCTTCTTCTCCTTCTTCTCCTTCTTCTCCTTCTTCTCCTTCTTTCTTCTTCCTCTTCCTCTTCCTCTTCGTCTTCTTCTTCTTCTCTGTCTTTTCTCTTTACTGAATTGTATTCATTATTTCTCTCACATTTTCCTTGGAACCACTCCAGGTGGGATTGCCTCAGGTGTTGATTCAGTACAAATTCTCTCTTATCAAACAAACAAAAATAACATTAAGGGGACAGAACTATGGCTTGTTAAGTGGGGGTCCCCCAGGATGGAGTCATCCAAGAAAACTGGTATGGAATGCTATGAGCATGGGAAGAAGAGCTTCACTCGGAATTGGGAAAAGCTAAACCAAATTGAGGCTCACAAAAGACAGAGCAGGAAGACAAGTCACTGGTTGGCTAACACTTTCCCGCCTCACTTGGCTCTTGTTCTACCTACATAAGCTGTGAGCTCACCTGCCATATTCAGGGCCATCACATAGAATCTGTGGCACAATAGCCATATCCATGTAGCTAAAGCATAGGGAAGCTTTTCAAAGTAGGAGATTGCAAATATGGAAAAGAAAACCGATTTTGTAGTGATCTAATATTTAAAATTATATTACAATAAGGGGATTTGATGTCCTATAGAGTAGTCCTTCTTAAAGTGTTCATGGGGGAGAACCAATATTGATTTAGATCCCCCCATTTGTTTTTACAAAGTACAATAAAAATGAGGAGAATCCTATGTCCTCTCACCCATACTTGACTATCCCAGCATTATCCAATCTTCTAAATGTTTCTAAGTGCCTTGTTTTAATTTCTATACTTCTTTCCTTGTTGAACAGAAGTGCATGTTGAAGGACTAATACAGACCCACAGACCCCAGCTGCTCTCATTTGCTCCTACACCCTCACCTGCTGAGGTTTCCTGCCTTCCTACACTCACTATGGACAGAGCTTCCACCCTTCTTTGCTAACGAAGGAGCTCCAGCAAGTGGGGCTGGGAATAGTCTTCTCATCATACAGATGAGAATACAGAAAGTGAGAAAGATTGTCATCCGGCCAACCAGTAGCAGATACAGAACTCCTTTGGCATTAGACCAAGCTGGTTGTGCCTGCTATAGGGATTCAATATTGGGTGATGCTTTATGAAGGAAGAATGCTTTAGGGAACATCCTTTGCCTAATGCTACTTCCTATTCCCTCTTCTTGAATGTCACAATATTTATTAAAGCAGCAAATGAAAGATTTCAATGTGTCCTGTAGAAGAGACACTTGTTTGAGTTTCCTTTCCCAGACATGTTTTACCAGGAAACACTTAATGTTATTCAATCAGCAAGAAAGACCTTGCTACCCTATCTGACTGGTTGACAAGTGTGATGAAAAATGGATCTTATGCACTGTGAGGATTTACTAATTAGTGCAAGAGGTCATTTCGAAGAAGTCGTCTTGCTTTTCACTTGTCCCCTTTATGATCAAATCATGTTAATGGGCAAAAATGCTTGATAGTTAGATATCTCTTTGAAAGATCTTAGAAAACTCCAAATTCCAGGCTGAGGTGGGCAGATCACGAGGTCAGGAGATCGAGACCATCGTGGCTAACATGGTGAAACCCCGTCTCTACTGAAAATACAAAAATTTAGCCGAGTGTGGTGGCAGGCACCTGTAGTCCCAGCTACTTGGGAGGCCGAGGCAGGAGGATAGCGTGAACCCGGGAGGCGGAGCTTGCACTGAGCTGAGATTGCGCCACAGCACTCCAGCCTGGGCGACAGAGCGAGACTCTGTCTTAAAAAAAAAAAAAAAGAAAAAAGGAAAACTCTGAATCCCAGTACCTATAATGACTGTGAGTCTGATAATCACCCACTGGTTGTTGGATATAAAGGCCATGAGATTTTGCTGCAACTACACACCAGAAGTTTTCTCTGTATTCACAGTTTTCCCCAGAGTTAAATGTGTGCCTGTTCAGTGCATGAACATTGTGTGTGTACAGATTATGATCAGACTGACAAATGTGCCCACTGCACACACGATCCCAAAAATTCTTTGCAAAGCTAAAATAAGGCACTTGCTTGTTGCCTGCAGGTCAACAGGATGTTACTTTAATTTACCAGCCTGGGAACAGTGTGAAAAAAGTTCGAGAGGCTAAAGAGGAAAAGGGGAAACAAATTGTGTCAAGGGAGGTTGAGAGTTCAAATTAAATTGAAAGTGTGTTGCTCTCTTGCAAGTGTGGGGGGTACACTGCTCAGTTCTCCCTGGGACAGAGTGAGACCATCCCTTTAAAAAAAAAATAAAAGGATAGGAATCTACCCCAAGTCATGTGGTGTATTCCCTGCTCAGCTCCCAGCTGATGACCAAGCATGGCTAATACACTGGGGCCATCGCTACGGGCTTATTTCTATACCAGACTGAAAATGGCTTGTCTCATATGATGCAGCAGGGGGAAGGTAAAACTGGAACATGAACCCACACTAACATTTATCATTCCATCAGATGAATGTTATATATACCATTCCTTACAAGAGAGCCTTTTCCTGGCATAAAATTTTTTGCATTCTCAAGCATTAAAGGGAAAACTTTATCTCCGAAGTGTCATAAAGAAAGATAGTAAAACAAATGTTCAAAGAGTAGCCACTCTTCTTGTTCTCTGTCATTAGAATCCTGAACTGATAACAGGATTTGAGAGAGAGAGAGAGAGAAAAAAAAAACAGAGTCGGTGCATATAAGAAAGTAGAGAGAAAAGGGCTGTGCATATGTGTGTGGGCAGATGTGAGAGATAAAGAGAGAGATAGAGGGATAAAGAGAGAACAAACTGGACTGTTTACGTTCTTCAGATCTTTAACTTCTTTGAGAATGTTACTTTTCCCATTGTCTTCCAGCTTTACTGAGGTATGGTTGACAAATACAAATTATGTATATTGAAGGTATACAACATAAGGATATATGTACACATTGTGAAATGATTACCACATCAAGCTAATTAATATACCAATCAGCTCACATAGTTTTTTTGTTGTTGTTAGAATATTCAAGTTCTATTCTCTTAGCTTTCAACTATACATTATTAACTAAAATCACCATGGTGTATATTAGATTTCAACAACTTATTCACTTTATAACTGAACGTTTGTACCCTTTGTGCCTCTTTCCACCACTTCAGTGAGATTTTGAATTAGTTGAAGTCAGCCATCTGGGAGACATCAATGATATATCTTTTTGAGTTAAAAGACTGATGTTATGACAAGACATATGCAGTAAAATATTTTATTAGAAACCTATATTAAGGGAGTTTCATGATAACAAATTATTAGGATTTATTCTTGCTCCTGGCCAACGTGAAAGCAGGTGACCCCTTTAGTGCAGGGTTTATTTAACATTCACCCTTCCAAGGAGGGTTTCGCCTTATTGGGATGTCATGTTTAGGAGGTCTCTTGTTAGGATACCTACCGTGTCCTAGACTTGGGCTTTATTTCCTGTCTCCCTGGATGGCATCAAAATGCAAGTTCAAGGTCACCACAGTATTTCAGACATGCTCAGTAACTTTGGCACTTTGTGTCCTCGGAGTGACCACCTTCTTCACCTGATCTGGGGACTCTGAGGGTTTTTAACTCCTAAGTTCAGAACTCTTTCCTCTAATTGAACTAGTAAAGCTTTTTTTCTTCACCCCCACCCCACCCTGATTAACAATGTAGATGCTTTTCTTTTCCCTTTATTGAAATGTGATTCAAGAAGAGTTGAAGTTTTTCTACTCCATTTGGATGATTTTCATCCCTTTGAAGCTTCTTTAAGAAAATAAATTGCATGAAATGTTTGGCATTAAAATATTCCTTATTAAGAAGAAAGGCAGGAAGAAATGGAAGAAGAAAAAAACCCCATTCCTTTATATTATAATACAAATGCATATTCATACCGTGAATTTTAAAATTAACATTATAATAAAACTGTTTTTATCTTTAGGGATATCATGAGCACCACTGTCAATAATATTCTGCCCCAGAACAGATCCATGCATACATCCAACTTTGAAAAAAATACATGTCCCATTCTCTTATAGGTGAGAAAATCAGAAATCACTTGGGAACTTTGTTTTTGTTTTTAGCTATAGCTTCTCAAAACCCTCTTCCCAAAGATTCCGATTCTGTCCTGCTGGTTTGGATCTTAGCAAACACATTAAAAAAAACTCTTCAAGTGATTTGGGGAGTTAGGTTTTTGATATGCTGAATTACTCTAGGTTTCCTTTGATGCTATCACTATGAACTCAGAGAAAGATAGTGCCTTGTCTAAACTCACAACAGAGCTAGAAAGTGATAGATTCCAGATTAGAACTCAGACTCCTGCCCCCCAAAGCAGCACTGAAAATTCAGTCACATCCAAACTATAGAATTTACTCTTTCTCTGTATAACCAATCTAAGCGCTGCTCATTAGGCAGAAAATATTTGTTTTGAACAGTGTCTTGCTTCATTGACATAGAATTGCAAAAAGAAGCCTGACAGATTTCCCAAGTCTCGTGCAGCAATAAAAAATATATGCAAAAGTGGGTTTAATTCCCTGACCTCCTAAACACATGCCCTCCATCCTCCACTCCAGAGAAAAAATGATTTCCATTTAAAAGGTGTTTTGACACTGATTAGTTGAGACTAAAGTCCCACATAACTCAACTGCTTGAAAATAAAGTCATAGCTAATGGCTCTTCCTGGCTTCAGCCAAAGAAACGTTGAGCAGCATCTAAAGAAACATCTGTCTTTTCATATGTATGAACAGTTTTTGTTGTAAATCCTATAGGATTCTTGATATTCATTATGAAAGAAAATCCGTATGATCATTTTAAAGACCATCTGCTCAGGGTTTAGGATCATCACCTCACTGGGCTTCCTGGAGCACTGTGTCCAAAAGGAAATAACAAACACGCTGTAAAAATTCATACAACTTTGTTTTTTTCTTCACCCCCTCCCCCCCCGATTAACGATGTAGGTGCTTTTCTTTTCCCTTGATTGAAGTGTGATTCAGGAAGAGCTGAAGTTTTTCCACTCCATTTGGGTGATTTTCCTCTCTTTGAAGTAATGCTACCTTAGAGCTAGAAACAATTTTTGGAGATCTAAAGCTCTGGCTATCAACAATGGGAAATTTATTTTTATCAACTCTTTTTTCTTCCCATTTGATATATGACTGGGCTCTTAAAAGTATCAGTTGAATCAGCTGAATACCATGCAAAGGAATATGTGTCGAGTCGTCAGCACCTCGTGATTAATACGAATGTGGCTCAGGAAAACACACAAACACGCAGAGCGAGAGAGCAAGAGTGAGAGCCAGAGAGAGGGTGAGAGCCAGAGCCAGAGCGAGAGCCAGAGAGAGAGAGAGAGAGAGAATACAGTTGGTATTGAGTTTTGAAACCACAGGGACATCAAAGTCTTTCTCGATGTGCTGCAAAATATTACTAAAACAGTTACATCTTACACTCTGTTCTTAGAATAATGTCACATGGAAAACTTTGCAACTTTTAAGATACAAAGATGCTACTGGAGGAACGTATTGAAAACTCAGAAAGCAGTATGAGAAAGGGGTTGAAGTAGCCTCTTCCTCTATGTGAAAAAGGTGTCTGATGAGGTAAACCAGGGAAAATCTATTTTTCCCCTACATCCTACTTAAGCTGTGCTCTCCAATTGATTTGTCAATGCTACAAACTCACCATTCTCTTGTCAAATGCCAGCAAGCATGGGAATATCATCTTTCAGGTGAGAAGCCAGGCACAGAATTTTCCTATTGCGGAGGCATACACACATCCCACGCCTTTCCTGTGCACTCTTTTTCTTTCTTTTTTTAAATCTGTTGTGCCAAAACCCCAATCCCTCCAAGACATAAGCTCAAAACTAGAATAATGAAGTAGGATATATCCTTACTATAAACACGAGCTTGAGATGTCCACGTATGTTACAAATTAAAAATACCAGTCTCCAGGACTGATTAACTGTAGGATCTCAGGTAAGTTGATCATCTATTCTGAGTCTCAGTTTCCAGAAGAGAATACAAAGCCCATAGCACAGCCCTGGGGCCCAAATGAGCCCAAAAGTGTGTCACAAATATTGGTACCTATATTATAGAACACTTATTCTAAGAACCGAAATTTCTATGCTGCATTATTTTTCTTGTGTATGATTTTGTTCTCCCAAGATTTTTAAACTCCTCCAAGCAAGGGATAAAGTTTATCCTTTCTTTATATTTTATGAGAGTACAGTGTTGAGCCAGAAACATATTAGTGGTAAGTTAGCATTGTTGATTGTTGGGTTCATTCAATTGATTGAATAGCCAAAATAGCAACATTTACTCTATCTGGACTTGAATTTTCTTGTTGCATATTAGTTTGTTTTGTAAGAATGGTTATGTATATTCCTTACCCCCCCAAAATAATTCCAATCAATCAAAGCTTGACATTGACATGTTCTGTTGCTCAGCTTCTGCTTTAAGCACTAATAAAGGCTAAAATGACCACGTCTTCAGTCATGCTGTAGAAAATAGAGGGGATCATTGTGCTCAGAGAGGAACTCTGACTGGTAAGACTGCACTTGCATTGCTCTGTAAGTTAGTCAAATCACTTCCCTTTGAGTATGAATTATGTTTTTGCAAAATGGTATTAATCATTTATGTTCTGCATGTTCTATAGATGGCTATTAAGTGTTTGTCAAAAGATGAATTAATAAACAATAGACAAATGTGCAGCTAATTCTTTGATGGTGTATGGGCATTCATGGAGGATGGGATACTAGCTCCGTGAAATATTACTTCTTAAAGCAATTTATTAGGAATTGGTAATTCGCATTCTAGGCTATTCTAGATCAAAGCCTATATTTAGAATTTTTAGTCCTTCAGGTTCAAACAAGGACAATAGCTATAGGACAGCTATTTTTTCTCCTACATTATTGATATATATTGGGATGTACCATGTTTTAGGAGGAAGAACAACAAGCATAGCTTTTGAAATTAGAAATCTACAGAGGAATTTAATTCTCCTATTTGTAGTTGTGCCTCCTTGGGTCAGTGTTTGCCTTTTCTGAGTTTCCTCATCAGCCAAATAAATAATAATACCTGCACTATCTCCCATAATGACACAGATTTATTTCAAAAGAAAATAATGCCACCATTACTATCATATCACACAGAATATGGAGAAATTTCAGGGAGAGGCTCAGAATAGGAAACCTGAATTAGTTTAAAAGAAAACCTAAGGACAGTGGTTATATGTCCTATAATTTCCTCTGATATTTTGACTAGCTGACTTTATTAAGATACCTGTTTCTACCACCTATAAATGGACGTGAGGGAAGGCACCATCACATCTAATAAGTTTGTGTCTCTTCAATTTATGGGTTACTCCATTGATGAGTGATTTGAGTGACTGCCCCCACTAAACCACACCTGGGAGAAATAATAGAGCCTTTTGGAAGGACCAGGATATCTGAACAAAAGAGTCTTATGGAAGTACATAGACAGAGCAAGAATCATGGATCAGAGACAAAATATAACAGGCAGTCCTGAGACAATGAATCCTCATTTCATAAAACATCAGAATAATGATAACCTCTGGGGAAAGAGAGAAGAATAAAACTGGGAATGGGCTTACAGAGCCCTCGAAGATACTAGCCTAATCTAGTTCTTAACCTGAGTTTTGATTACACACACTTTATGATTATTTGTAATTTGCCCATGCATAAATTATATATTTTTCAAAAGTACATTTAACATTAAATTTATTTATGACACAAAGAAGTATACAGAATGAAATACCGTAAATCCAGGATCTAAAGTGGGATTAATGGCAAACAATTACCTAGCTAAAACTATGCACTGACTCCAGAATAAAATATACTGTGCCATCTGGTAGTTGAGTTAGTGTTTGAGGCTGCCTGAAAAAACAGCACAGACCAAATCTGGATCAATTTAATTGATGAACATATTTATGTTATCAGAAACTGGCAAATAAAATACTGAAGGATTCATTTGGTCACTATTTAGGAACTTGGGCTGAATAACAATTCTTAGTAAAATGTATTTCAGTAAATAGCTGTTAATGTGAAAATACAGGAATTTATTATAGGTATTCTATTTCACTACAATGGCATTCTTTGATATTTAGGCTTTGCTCACACCCAGACTTAGAGACTACTTCTGAGATTAATTCTGGCATTAGGCAATCAAGCTGACTTTTGTCCAGTGAGAGATTGACAACACAAATGGCCAACAGCCAGCTGGTATTTAACCATAGAACTCTGACCCCTAATTCCTTGCAGCAACCAGTTCTGGGAGCCAAACCACAACCTTATAGAAATTGACTCAAAAAAATAAGAACTTGGTCAGGGATTGCCAGCTGCCCTAATTTTTGTTCCTATTTCCAACTCAGGACCAACCGGAGGAAGGCAAATAGACTCCCCAAACCAATCATATGCTTCTAGTTGACATTCAGCTTTCCCAACCTTCAATTGAATGTACCGGAAGTCTTCTCATGTTTTCACTGTGAAGCTTCTCCGTTACCCTCTGTGCCTTTAAGCCTGTACCAAATACAAGGGACAAGGCTGACGCTCTGATAGAGCAAGTTCTAAATAAACAGTCTGTTCTCATTTGAATTGTCTTCATTTACTTCCCCAGTTATTGCTTTCATTCAATTTTCATTAAAATAACAACAACAACAACAACAATTGCATTGGAAAGCTTTCCCCCTGCCCCTATTTCGTTCCTAGTTGCAAAAAAGTAACATTAATGGAGAAAAAGTGTGTTTAATTGTTATATCCATTCTTCTGAATACTGAGCAAGCAGTAACCACCATTATTATAAATATAGTGTAACAATAGGGAAAATGATTGGAGTCATTTTTTTAAATTTAAATATAAATGCATAAATGAGAATGTGCGTACACACACACACACACACACACACACAAAGTGAGTGGGCCAATTCAAAAGAGAAACATGGAAAAATAAGAAATGGTAGTTTTGCTTGGTGATTGGATTGTGGGTGGCATTTTATATTTTTTATTCTTGTTTCAATATTCTTTAGTGAAATTGTTTTGAAAAATGAAGCAGCATCTCTTGCTTAAATGAATTAAACAGGTGTTCCAGGTCTGTTCTCTGACAGAAGCTTTTGCACCTACAAATCTTACCTAATTATGACTTCTAAATGATTCCCTGAATGTACTTTTCACACTGTACACTTCTCTGCAAATGTAAAAGATGATTATTATTCTATAAGAACTATTTAAATACAGAAATACCTGAATTTGTGTGCCTAAAATGTACACTGGCTGAGATCCCCTGGTTTTGGAAATTAAAGGCTAGTATGTCTGTGATAATGTAGCCAATACATCCTCTGGTGTGCCATTTTTGCCACAAAGATGGTCCAGGATGGGATAACAGAATAAAGCTAAGCTGAGGATACACATGATCTGATGGAAACAAATTGCATCAAGATGGGCTGTTAGTATGACCAAAAAAACATGTAAAATATCTATAAAGTATAATATATTCAGTACATAGAGGGAAATCTTAAGGTGATGGAAAGAACCAGGAGTTGAGAGACCTGAAATAATTGTGCAACCCTGTAACTAACAAGGAGTCGGGTTAGTTACAGGGTTGTAACTGACTTGGATGGTTCATCAGCTTTTGGGTTCTCTATTTCCTAATAGCTAAGATAAGGATTTGAGATGTGGTATTTCAGGAGGCCATTTCAGATCTGGCATTTTATTCTAGTAGAGCTCTATATATTGCATTAGATTTCATATTATTTCTATCTGGCCTTGTAGCACACCATTAATCCTCAATTGTATGACTATATTGGGAGGAGGAGAGAATCATCAAATCAGAAAAAAGCTAAGAAAGTTAGGTGATGGGAAAGAAAGAAAAACCTAATTTGTCTGTTACAGTTCATTTCACATGTAGAGGGAGTTAAGATGGGAAAAGTATATCTCAGAAGGTAATTACATATTGCCTGCAATCAATAGAACACACTGGGAAGAGAAAAGCTACTTGTATTTCACTTAGAATTAGGGGCTTCATGTTGTTGCTTGAGTTATTCTTGGTAACAGCAGCTGAAGCCACACTTATAAAGCCTGAAGCCTACTCCAAAACTTTCCAACTCAAGCTCTGTCCTGTCTCCAAATCCCTGTCTCCCCATATGAAAAAGAATACACTTTGGGCCATTCTCAGATATTGCGATCAGTCATGAAATGTGACTGGAATCATTTACCACTATTAATGCTTAATTATTTGAGAGTATTGAATCATGAATTTGAAATAGATAACTCAGTGAGGTTGTTGTTGATAATTCCACTTCTACCTTCTTGCACGATGCAATGCTTCTTGAATCAGCAAGAATGCGATGGAATTAGATTTATTGCACTTACTCTTGTGCTTAGCACTCATCATTTCCTTGGTCATTTTATGGTCATGTGACCTGTGTGAGTGTTTCACAGTCAAAATAGCACGCTGATCATTAGCCTTACTGATGGATCCCTCAACTGTTACAAGTCCAAATAGAACTTGTGCTCTCACTTAGACCTTCTCCTCTACATGTGGTCCTCAAGGCAGTAACATTATCTTATCACTCTTTCCCAAATGCTCAAGCTGGGAACCTCAGAGTTATCTTTAGTTTCTCCATTGTATAGGTCAGGATTCTTGCTTTTAGGTGAATATAAACACGATTCAAAAAGGCTTTTGTAAAGAGTGAATTTATTGGTCTGTCTAGCTTGATTACAGCTTCTGACTCAGCCAGACCTAAGGATTCTAACAATATCATCAAGCATTTGCTCTCCTCTCTCTTGCCTCTGATTTTTTCTGGGTTGACTTTATTCTCAGTCTGTTGTCAAATGGTAGTTCTGGGGTTAAATCATGCTTAAATTTCAAATAGAAAATAACAGAACATTATTTCATTTGTTCCAGAAATTCTACGGCAGCACTGGCTGTGCCTGAGAAACCTCATGCCACTCAAGCCCAACAAGGTGAGGTGCTCAGATTGGTCAATCTGGATTCCATCCCTCCCCCATTTGACCATGTGATTGGAGGAGTTATCAGTGCAGGACAGAAAGTTGCTGCATAGGACAGTGATAGACATAGGTGACATCCATATTTCTTTCACTCGTTAGCCAATGAACCAACAAGTTGTATGTATTTTATATTTTAAATATCTCTTGCATCATTTTCTCCTTCAAATTCCACTGCTATTACCTGAATTCAGGTCCTCATTGTCTCTCACCCAGTCAGTTGTGTTAGCATGTTAACTGATATGGGTTTGTTCTGTGTCCCCACTCAAATCTCATCTTGAATTGTACTCCTATAATTCCCACATATTGTGGGAGGGAAGCGGTGGGAGATAATTTGAATCACGGGGGCGGTTTCCCCCATACTGTTCTTGTGGCAGTGAAGAAGTCTCACGAGAGCTGATGGTTTTAACAGAGGTTTCTGCTTTTGCGTCTTCCTCATTTTCTCTTGCTCCTGCAATGTAAAAAGTATCTTTCGCCTCCTGCCATGATTCTGAGCCCGCTCCCCAAGAGCCATGTAGAACTGTAAGCCCAATTAAACCTCTTTTTCTACCCAGTCTCAGGTGTGTCTTTATCAGCAGCATAAAAACGGACTAATACATTAACTTTTCTCCTTTTTTCAAGTTCTCTGTAATCCCAACCATTTTCTTAACAATATCCTACCAGTTCTTCTTCATGTTCATTATCCTTGAGACATATTAATCTACAAAATTTCCCTGAAATCATCATGATCCCTCATCCTTCATATCTTTGCATAGACTGTTCAGCACATTTCTTGTTCATGTGTGGAAACAACTCCTTATACATTAACAAAGACAGATGCAACACTATCTCCCATCCCACATAGTCCTGGAGTTCCAAGGTTGGAAACTAAAGACTCAAATTATTGATAAAATTATTTGGCCTCAGAATCAGGAAAATGAGAGAAATGAATATGGAAGAAAAGTGGGACTTCAACAGAGGAGAATTGAACAGAACTAAGGTTCAAGATGCGAGCTTTGAAACCAAGGTGGAATATTAAGAACGGGGTCAACGCTGGAGGACAAGTCAGGGTAGCTCATGGGAACCGTAGGGCTCAAGTCAAACCTGTACTACAGTCATATTGGTCCAGATGGGCTTAGAGAATTAACAGAGGACAAGAAACCAGGCAGGTAAGCCTACTGGCTTCAGCTCTATCACTATAATTTGACCAATTCCATTCTCAAAAGGAACTTGAACAATTTTTCTCCTTTATTTTCTCACTGGCCTGTGACCCTAGGAAATGGTAAAGTTCCTTTTTATAGTTGCACTTCTTTTGTTGTTTTCTTTCTGTCAGGAAGAGAAATGGAATGCATCCAAAGAATGGTTACAAGAAAAATAGGATCTGAAGGGTGAGATGTCTGCTTCGTATATTACCCTAATGCATATATTATATTAGGTGTGTGCATATACATATATAATTATATTTTTTTATTTATTATTTATAATAATTATTATTTAATAATATATCACATTATATTATTTATTATTAATTTATATTTATTTATTATTTAATAATATAATATATTATTTATTATAATTACATATGTACACACACCTAATATGATATATAATTATGTATACACATACCTAATATAACATATGTATATATAGATTATATTACCCTAATATAAGAAGTGGCATCTCACCCTTCAGATCCTATTTTTCTTTCAATCATTCTTTGGATTCCCCACTGAATCCAACCTAAGGTCCAAATCTAAGGATCCAATCTAAGGTCCAAAGTGAAGGCAAACCCAAGAATAAAGGCAAATCTGCTGTTCCATCATCAGAGGGCATCAATGTGTGTTAATCAGAAAGAGTTGCTATGTATTTGGTTCCCTGAAGGCGTGACATTAATTGCCTTAATTCAGAAATCTTGAAAATGGGTCTATTTGACTATATTTGGCTACCTGATGATTGTGCAGTGCATCTAGTATGTTTGCCAATGACATACGTTTCTGCCCATTGGTTAAACTTCTTTTCTCATGCTTAAAAGAAACAACTTAGAGTACAATCAAATGAATGTACTTCTCTTATCCCATCTTCCATTGTTCCCTTCTCACTAAGAAACATACTTCCTGGTTTTTAACTTGAGAATGTTTCCTATCCTCCTATCTTGTTGCTGGTGTTCTTCTACCACATTTGCCACCTGGCTAAATATTTTTTACCATTCAGGATTCAGAAGGTATTTCTTCCAGAAAGGCTTTTCAAACTGGGTTAAAAAGCATCTTAATGCGAGTCTATTACTGCCCTTGATAATTCATTAAGGTTATGTGTTGATTTCCCCATTTCAGAAACTGCCCAATGAGTTACCCATGGAGTGAGGAACAAATATCTTAATTATTGTGCACCTTGGTGGCCTATAGGTGCTTGGGCTCATTCAACTGAGAAAAACTGCCTTCTTCCCATTCCTTTCCTGAGCAATATCCCATTTAATTCCTCAGAAGTACCTTGTGAGATAGGTTATTAGAGCCATAGCAAAAGCTCAGAGAATGTATGTGATAAACACCATGTTTTTTCTCTGATATGAAGTTCACTATATATTCTTTCAGAAACACAAAAGAGCAATATTTCATGGAGCCACTATTTTGGCTTTATATGGAAAGTCACAGTTTTGTTGAGCTTTTCATATTTTAGGGTTTTTTTTTTATTTGTTTGTTTGCCTTTGGCAAACCCTTGATTGACACTTTGAGTCAACACGCAAACTTATCTGATGTTCTTAACTAAACTTACCAGCTGCTAATATATCATCTGACAGTAAATTAAACTAATCTAATGCATTCAATGAAAGCAGTCAATAAACATGTCCACTAGTTTGTATACGTACGCATTTAACTCTTGGTGTGTTAGGCCCAGGAGCCCAGGTTAAAATACCCTGAAAAGTGGAGTTTCGTATTCATTTATTTGTCTGGGTTGATATTTTGACTGAACCGTTGCTGTCATTCTCTTTTCACTACTTTTGTTAAGGGTTTATTTTGTTCCAGCCACTGGGCTAAGTAAGCATTAGGCAATCATTTCATTGTTTGTTCTCTTGAGTAGGTGTTTTTATTATGCCCATTTTGTAGGAGAGAAAAAACATTCTTAGAACAATTCAGTTAAAAATGAAAAATAAATGTCTGGGTTAGAATTTTCACAGAGATCTGTCAGTCTTCAGAAGTTACACTCAAAACTAGTAAGCTTCTTAAATTTGACTCAAGTGTAAGTACATAATTATAATTCCATATAGTTTTTAAATTATGCTTTTATCATTTTCTAGACAACTTTACATTCATTACCCCAGTGAATTCTCACTTCTGTTCTTGAGCTGAGCCCTGGAAGCAGGAGGAAAAGATTGGGACGAAAGAGGGTCATTCAGTGACTGAGAGGCAGGGCCGGTGCTGGGAGCTGGATTTTCTGACTCATGCCCGGGCTCGCTCACTTGACAGCATCACTTTAATCAAAGGCAGCATCACTTAAGTACCCTAGCGATCTCCCCAGTGAATGCTTCTTCACCCTTCAATAAATGCCTTCTGTACTTTCTCCATTTTACTTTATTTAGAAAGAGTGTCTTTCTTTAATGACTATTTTTCACTGCATTAAGGATGGATGGAAAGCAGCTTTACTGTGAAAAGAAACAAAAATTGCCCTGAAATGCAAACTGGAGGCTGAAAAAGTTTCAAACTTTGGTGTAACAGCCACCTCTCTGCACACTCGTGGGAATTGTACTGCAAGGTAATGGAGGTTATAGGGGTTTAGAAGACCTTAATACATAACTTTTTGATGCTGTGAGCACAGTAAGAGTCTTTTGAATCACCTATTAAATGGACAGATAGTAGGTATTTGATTGACCTATTAAATCCTAAACATCAAAATATAAAATGATAGATGGTGTTTTTATGAAACGCTGAAATGATGTCTTTAATAATCATAAAATGCTGATTTGGCTTAAAGTACCCTAATTATGTATTAGTTTTTCAAAAGTGATTATGTGTGTGTATAAGTATGTATATGTATGTATTTCAATGTAAAGATGTGTTTTGAATTATAAATATATAAATGTAATATAGTTCAGTGTTATAATATTTTTAAGACTGAAAATGTCAAAATCAGACCATGCTTTCATAAAGAAAGATAGGTAGAAAGTAGAATCATTTTTTTTGGTGAGTCATAAACAAAAAAGTCTTCAAAGGTCTGGTCAAATTTAAAGACCCAGAGAAGAAAGCACTGAGGTATTTCTGTTCCCCAAGATGCTGTGAAGAGAAATAAATTAACATGTATTTAGCAAAGCTCTGAGCCAAGGCATTTAAAAGAGACAATTCAATTTAAGTCTTATTACCATTCTATGAGATAGCATTATCTCATTTTATAGATGTAGAAGTTAAAGCTCAGAGAGGTTAAACACATATTATGGTCACATGGCTAGAAGGCAAATTCTGATCTGCTTTACGATGTCATACTCTTTGTGTGGTAGTCATTTGGTTTTTCTTTAACTGAGAAAATGAATTAAACACATACACACACAACACACACACACACACACACACATTTGTAAATTCAGCTATATTTAAAACAAAAACACATACTGTTGCAGGCCAAACAGTATATGTGTATTTACTCCCTATGGGCAGCAGCCACATCTGAAGGAGGGCTTGTGGTGCTGGAAACTGACCCCTGCCCCATCTTTAATCGGAGGGAGGTTCCCAAGGAACATGTGTGCAATCCTTGGGACACATGGAACACAATTTGAAAACTGCTAATAATGATGCAAGAGTCTTGTTTTGTTTTTAAGGAGCAAGAATTGGAGATCCAGAAACTCTAAATTACTTGTCCAAGACTACCCTAGAGTTTGATGCACCCCTGAGCCGATGATTTCTATCTATTACACTTAAACCAAATTCATCTAAAATGAGGATCGTCTGTGCTGGCACTCAGCACACAGTGGGAACTTGGTAGCTACTCACTGAACAGATGAAGCTATGTGAAAATACCTCATCTCTAACAACACTCAATCAATACTGATTTAATTCATTTCTCACCACCATATCAGTTGGCCATATTAATCTTATTTTCTAAAGGAGAGTCTTTGACACAAGTGATGAAAGGGGCTTATTTATGATCACTGAGCTCTTAAGTGGCTGAACTGGGATTCAATCAGATCCAAATCTAAATCCAGTGCACTTTTGAAAAGCAACCAGCTATTCTCCACAGGTATTGAGAGAACCAAATGGTGTAGAAAATTTGATATAAAAGGCACCTCAAAAAAGCATAATTTATTATATAAATATAAAACATTATATTTATTTCAGTATCACCTGCTTTTCCCAAAAGGTTTTCCCTCTACCCATTCAAGTTGATTATGCAGCTGGGGTTAATGGCAGAGTGAAATGATGCAAGACACGCGAAGTGGAAGGGGATTATCTCCAAACGTCAAATGTGTATATGCAATGCTGGGATTACAAGTTTGGGCAGCTGCTGAGCATGTCACCTTCCACCAGAGGCATCTTTCTCTCAAAGACAGAATGCTGGAGCTTTGGTTTAAGTCCTGGATCTGCTTCTAAACAGCATTACGACTTTAGGCTAATTAAAGGTACTCCATGGGACTCAGTTTCATCATTCATAAGCTGAGAGTAATAATACGCCACTCATAGGCTTATTATGGGATAAGCAGCAAGGAAAAGATCTCAGCTGGGAGTCAGTTGGCTTGGGATGGAACCTAGCACTCCCATTCATAAACCACTGGCCTTAGGCATGTTACTCAATCTTCCTGTCTTTCATATCAAGCGGGGGTAATAGTGTTAAATAATAGCATCGATAGTCATAGCTTAATATTATAAGAGTTAATACATGGGGAATACTGAGAACCCTCTCAAAACAGAATAAAGCTCAAGAGTGGTTGGCTGTGTGTATTTTAAATGATCCCATTACATACCCTAACAGAGAGGTGGTGGTATGTAGAATTGACAGTGCAGTTCACGAAATGCTACCTTCACCCCTGGCTCATTTCATCTTCACAGCTATACTACTAGGGCTGTTGTGAAGATGCCTTCTGGGACTGGGGAGCCTCCTCTGTAGAGGCTCATTCTACTGCCTCTGCCAGACGTCAAGAGACCTCGGCTTACATGGACCCTTATCCTGCCTGGCTGCCTGCATCCACAGTCATGTTCCCAAGGGAGCATAGCAAGAAATGCTCATTCCAACTGCACACCTGAGCTGAGCCCAAGCCTCACTTCATTCCTGAATCCTACAGCCTTCCTGTCCTGGAAACTGGGCATCAATGCAGACACTACAAGTATCCCTTTACATCTTCAGTTCAATGTCTTATTTTCATGCCAAAATAGTTTCCTTTGATCACCTCACTACAATATAAACTATGCAGTTTATTTATTCTTGTTCTTGTTGTTTGTTTCTTTGTTTTCTTTTAACTCATGGCCATGTAAGATTGGTAAATACTGAAGAGTACCTTTTGTTTTTTGAAATATGTAATTCATAGCAATTTGAAGCTCATGAGGAATCTTGCATCATTTCCCGAATTATTTGACTTACAATTTCCTATTTTTCTGTTCTAATACCACTTATACAAATTTTAAAAGCATAAAATGTATATTTTTTACATATACATACATGATTGGAAAAATAATAAAAATTTGAAACAGATTCGTCTTGATTTAAGGTCTTAAATGCATTTATGAAGAAATGTGATAAGACTAGGATTTGACTAGGTAGGAAAAGCCTTCACCTTCCCCTAGAGATTGTTACTTTCCATGGTTATTTCATGACATTGGATGATCCTACCTTAAGATCGTCCTGCTTAATTGTTGTCTCTGTTTTCTTTCAACATTCCTTCTCAATTTTAACAAGTTTCCTGTGAACATCCCTTTTGAAGCTCATGGTACTTCTCCTGGCTCTGCCTTGGGGTTCTCACAGGTTTACTCAGGGGATGATCCAACAGGAACAGGTATCTGCATTTCACCCTTGCCTCCTCTCTGTGCAGGTTCTTGGGAGAATAGTCCAGCAGAATCAGTCGTCAAGTAAAAGGCACAACCATAAGTTCAATGCCACTGATTCATGCAACAGGTGAGACTATCACAAGTCCCATCACCATCTCCTCCTCTTCTGTGCTTCCTTCCAGGACACAGGCAGGTTACTGAGTAGATGGATTGATCAGAGCTTCCTATAATACCAAGGAAAGTTTCAGGGAGAACATCCAGAATTAAGTGAACTTGAGTGGATTGAAGGATGCAAAGTATTTTTCCTGGGTGTGTCTGTCAGGATGTTGCCAAAGGAGATCAACATTTGAGTTGATCCCGGAAGAGGATAGGGGTGAAGGCAGCATTTTGTGATGGCCCAGAAGAGGCAGACCCACCCTCAATCTGGGTGGGCACCATCTAATCAGTTGCCAGTGTGGCTAGAATAAAGCAGGCAGAAGAACATGGAAGGACTTGACTTGCTATCTTCCGGCCTTCATCTTTCTCCTGTGCTGGATGCTTCCTGCCCTTGAACCTTAGACTCCAGGTTCTTCAGCTTTTGGACTCTTGGACTTACACCAGTAATTTGCCAGGGGCTGTCTCTCTAGCATCCTTGCTCCTCAGCTTGCAACTTGTGATTGCATGAGTCAATACTTCTTAATAAATTCTCCTTCATATATACATCTTTCATGTTGTTTCTGTTCCTTTAGAGAACCCTAATTAATACAGATTTATTCTCTTCCAGATTCTTTTTAGA
Source organism: Hylobates moloch (assembly GCF_009828535.3). Lineage (NCBI taxonomy): Eukaryota > Metazoa > Chordata > Mammalia > Primates > Hylobatidae > Hylobates > Hylobates moloch. Next base: position 74,447,043 of record NW_026652292.1, on the reverse strand, counting down.
AAAATTACAGAGAATATTGGATTATCCTTCTCTCCTACATATAACTCTTCCAGCCTCCAGCACCTCCCAAATGAAAAGCAAACCAGCCCAACATGCACTCTGGTGTCAGGATAATATGGGCCAAGCACAATCAGCAAAATAACATTGATCCCTTTGCTCCTCCCTCCAATGTTGTATTCCCTTTATGAAGAAGCAGTTTAGTGTCCTTGAGCTCTCCAACTACTACTTGATGCATATCAGTGTTTTATGTCCTCTTCTAAAAGGAGTAAATGATACGTATTTCATATAGGGAGAACCTGAAGCTCAATGATCAACTAATTTTAGCAAATTCCTTCAGTGAACAAATGACAAAATTTGGCCTTGGGGCTCAATACCAATAGAATAATGCTCATACTCTTTCCACCTGTATCCTCAAAATTATGAACAAGGGTGAGGACAGTGATGAAAAATAAGAGAAGGTGACCAACATCACATAATCATCTGCTTGGTACCAAGAACATGCTAGATAGAGACATTATTCTTCCTCCCGAGGGTCTTGCTCATAGGATACCACTGATAGAATCACTTCTAGAAGTGAAGACCTTGAATTGTATTTATTCATTCACATATGCACCAACAATAATTCATTATGTCGGAGACTGATGAGTGGCTTTGACCTTAATAATTGTGAAAATGAGGAAAGAGCAAAGTGGGGAGTTTTGTGTAGGTAAATCAAGATCAAGTTCCCAAAAAAAGCCAAGAGACTAATAAGAAGCCTGAAAGGGGAAGCAATAGTAGCCATTATCAATCAACAAATGGCAAAAATGACATATCCATGGGCATCTTTTTTTATATTCCTAGCATTGTGAATGCAGGTTCAGAGTTAACGACTCAAGTTGAATTCATCTTTGGAATATTTTAACTTTAATTTTATCAGTGTCTTGCATTTATTTTGCATTATTGCACCCAAAGTAACTTCACATCCATTGTTCTATTTGGTTATCAAAAGTGCTATGGACAAGGCAATGCACAAATGTGAACTACACAAGGGCACTCCTAAGTGGCAAAATAAAAACTAAATAAAAATGCTCATCTCTTTTCATTACCCAGTGCTCACCTTCAATCTAAGTGCGTTTTATGGAATCAGATCCTACCAACCAACAAAGCACTGCACTCATGTTAGATGTATGTAAAAAGAGTTATATAAACAGATTCAATTACTTGACTGCAACAGCATTTTTTTTTCTCTTTGGAATGTTACCTTCTTTCCCTCTGTGGAGTTGTATCAGTGACAGCCTGCTAACTTCCCCATCAGAGAACAACTCTGTTGTTTGTTTTATCCCAAAGTAGCACAAGAGTGGTTTTTCTATTCTCTTTTACTTTTTTTCCATAGTGGGAAAATCCTCCTGTGAAATGCCCTGGAAAATAGGAATTGGAACTTTGATTAGCAGCAGGCTGATTTTACTTTGTGGTGGTGTAAATTAATCTCTCAATGTTCAGAAAGTCCTGTCCCCACAGGATCTTATCTTTTGTGCACTTCAAAGGACATCCTCTGTGTCTGGGAAGCTGTGAAGATTCAGTGTTAAACACCGAAAAGTAATAGCTTTGGTTACATACAACCAAAGGCATGTTTTGAGGTCAAATTGGGATTTTCTGTTTGTTTTATTTAGAATCAAAGAGATTCAAAATACTGAACACTTATTAGCATTTCAGACTTTGTCCTAGGTGTGTATCTGCAGAAATAGCACACCAGTCTTCCACCACTGCCCCAGCCCCACCACATTTGGCTCGCTCTTATTCATCCATCAAGTCAATGATTAGTTTTCTCTTCCTCAGGAAACAAAGTATCTTGATTCCTTTATGCACTTTCCATGACCCAACACAAGCAATGTTAGATGCCAAGCCTTCCCTTCACTCCTCAGTGTTCCTGCAGCTTCTGCACATAATCGTATCCGCAGTCATCACACTAACTGTTAATTATGCACTTAACTCCCCCCCCCAGTAGATTGTGCACTCCTTGTGAATAGGAATGAAAGAACTGTCACCTCTATCATTTACAATGATTGACAGAATACTTAGTATTTAGTAAACCTTCAGACCATATTTATTGAATGGATGATGTATGAGTGACTGAATGAATAAATGAATGATTGTTCTTAATCTCTAAAACAATCTTCCATGATAGATAACAGACCATAAAGTTTTGAGATGGGAAAGCTAGGATCATAATGCTTAAGACATAATAATGATTATATAAAATATAAATTATAGGGATAAAATTAAATTCAATGTTTTAGTATTTTAAAATCTGCCTCTACCTAGAAGCTACAGAGAAAAGTTTGTAAAAATTGTAGCTCTGATTGTCAATTCTTGCACAATTAATGAAGCCAGCAAGTATAGCTTGTATATATATATTAAATATATATATAGATACTATATATATATATATACTTTTTATTCATATAGACACAAGGTTTGACAACTAAAAAATCCTCTGGAAGAGGTGTCTCAGGAATAGTACTTTCACTGAAATCAAGAAAGGATCTGCCAGCTCTAAGCTCCTAAGAGCCAAAGAAAACAAGAGAGTAAGATTCAAAAGAATATGACCCAGTGTTAAAAACAATAAGAAAGGATTATGGAAGAAAATTCCCAAGGACTTCTGAGAATAGACTTGGTGATTTCCAGGGAGCTTTGGTTTTGAGGAGTAATATATGTTTGATTGGACCCTGCTATTTGGCGGGGCACCTTCTTGATCCACTGGACCAGGGGATCCCAATACAAAGTTCAGCAGCCTACCAGCCTGTCACATTTGCCCCTGGAATATTTACTCACTCTATTTCCAAGAGACTGAGTATTTAAATAAAAACAAGCTTTCTTACAACTAATTTCTCACCAATTATTTTAAAGAATGACATCATAATTTTTAAAACAGAAATGAAATTAGCCCATATAAAAATGATAAATTGTATGCATTTTATAACTGTCTTAATGTAAATTTTGGAATATAAATGACCATTGGTTTAATATTTAAAAAGGCATAGTTCTAATAGGAACCCTAGTGACGCAAAACAATATGGGATGTGATGGTTAGAATACTTGGAGTTGAGTACCAGCTCTGCTATGTCCTAACTATGTGAATTTGGATATGTCTTTTAGTTTCTGTGAGCCTCAGATTCTTAGCATGTAGAATGTAGAGTGTAGGAATCCCAATACCTGTTTCCAAAGGTGAATAATAAGAGTGAATGAGGCAACGTATAATGAAAATGCCTAGTGCAATTTATTGTAGGAGGACCACAGGGCTGTCGCCAGCCTTGCTAGCTCACTTCCATGTTTACTAGTTGTGTAATTTTGGGCAACTTGTGTGATCTGTCTGACCTTCACTGAATCTTGCCTGTGAAACAGAGAAAATAGGAACTGTCTTATAGGGTGGCTAAGAAAAGTAATAAATTAATACAGTCACATACCACATCGTAATATTTAGGTTAATAACACACTGCACATAAGATTATAATGGAGCTGACCTATCCAGATATACCATTTTTTATCTTTTATAACGTATTTTTACTACACTTTTTCGATGTTTAGATACACAAATACCATTGTGGTACAGCTGCCTACCGTATTCAGTATAGTAGCATGCTGTGCAGGTTTATAGCCTAGGTGCAGTAGGCATTACCATATAGCCTAGATGTGTTGTAGGCATTGCCACCTATGTTTGTGTAAATATACTCTATGATGTTCCCACAAGGGAATCACCTACCAACACATTTCTCATAATCATAATGTATCACCATTGTTAAGAGATGCATGACAGGCTGGGCGCGGTAGCTCACACCTGTAATCCCAGCACTTTGGGAGGCCGAGGCAGGTGAATCACAAGGTCAGGAGATCAAGATCATGCTGGCCAACATAGTAAAACCTCGTCCTTATTAAAAATAAAAAAAAATAGCCTGGTGTGGTGGCATGTGCCTGTAGTCCCAGCTATTCAGGAGTCTGAGGAGAATCGCTTGAAACTGGGAGGCAGAGTCTGCAGTGGGCTGAGATTGTGCCACTGCACTCCAGCCTGGGCGACAGAGTGAGACTCAAAAAAAAAAAAAAAAAAAAAAAAAAAAGATACATGACTGTATATGTAAATCTCTTAGAATGTCTAAACTATAGCAAGTGCTCTGAAAAATTTTATAGAATTAGAGTTATATGTTAATCACATTCTTTAGCTTGGCAACATTTTAGTTGTTAACATTTTAACACCTTCTTATATGGCATTAAATGACAATTCTCTCTTCATCTTGTGCTTTTCTTAAGGAAAAAATAGACAAAAGGACTCATGTCTAGTATCTTTAAGGCCAGTATTTTATCCAAACTGCTTGACAGGACATTGCCTTAGAGAGCACTGTTCACATGGGTTTGAGTAATCTAAGTCAAAGTCCATGCTTCTTATCCACGCTCACTGAGGCGTGTTGCACAGCCTGCATTCAGAGGCAGCCACGTTCTCAGAAATAGACTAAAGAGCCTCCGAGAAGCTGACAGCAGCTCCTAGACTTACCAGACCCTTTCTACAAGAACCTGGTGATTGCAATGTAAATGAGTCATAGATGAGAAATAAATGCAGTGTAGCGGCTGGCAGCTCAGTTGGTCATAGAATAACAGGTGGTTTTCTTTTATGTCTCCTTCCACCACCCAAATTTACTCTCTCTGAGGAAAGTAATCACTAAACATTTGAGGAAATTGCATTAGCTTGGAGCCAGAGGACCTGCATTCTAGTCCTGCCTCTAGAAATTGCTATTTGTATCAGAGGGACTGCCCAGGTGATGTTTCTGGATCTCCATCAACTCTCTTGATGTATAAAATGGAGAAAATAACTCTTCAAAGGAAATAGTCTGTATGACATCGTTCTGCAAATTCGACCATGTCAAACACATGTTATTATTATAATTATTATACTTACATGATTGCTATTCCCTTCATGAGGTGTGAGGGGAACATATTTTAGTCCATGTTCTCAAGGAGTTATCACCTTGAATTGGATAAAGTCACATGATACAATGGATGAAGAGATGAAATCTAACCCCATTTCAAATGCATCTCAGAAAGCGTAATTATAATCTTTAGTCTCCAGAAAAAAAATGGAGTAACAATCCTCTTTTGTATGAAGATTGTCCTATGGTCAATGTATGGCCAAACTTACCTTGATGTTTGTTTATACTCAATGGAATGGTCTTTGGCACAATGAAGCTTCTCCATACCTAGTTTTCCAGCATGATTTATGGGACCATCTTCAGACATACTAAACTTCAGTTGCAAGGAGGAGTCCCCATGTGCTTTTCGCATGAGCCTGCCTTTGCCTGTGTGCCTTGTGCTCTCTGTTTGAAATAACTTACCCTTGCCATGTGCTGACAGGTTCTGACCATCTCTGCCATGGCTTACCCCCCTCTTCTAGAGCTCATTGTCTTCTCTCTACCAAAATAATCCTTTTTACATTGTGACAGGTTTGTTCCAAAAGTCCTTTATTTCCTGATAGATGATAACTTTTTTTGGGGGGGGGATGGAGTCTTGCTCTGTCACCCAGGCTGGAGTGCAGCAGCACGACCTCGGCTCACTGCAACCTCTGCCTCCCTGGTTCAAGCAATTCTCCTGCCTCAGCCTCCCGAGTATCTGGGACTACAGGTGTGTGCCACCACACCCGGCTACTTTTTGTATTTTTAGTGGAGACGGGATTTCACCATGTTGGGCAAGCTGGTCTCGAACTCCTGACCTCAGGTGATCCACCGCCCTCCTCCGGCCTCCCAAAGTGCTGGGATTACAGGCATGAGCCATTGCACCCAGCCAATAGATGATAACTTTTTAAGTTCAGGAACTATGTCTTATTGATCTGATATTTTAGTTCCTTGTGAACCCATGTTTTGAGCACATGCATCTATACTGAATGCCAGTATCTGAGTGGCTTGCAGCCCTGCCCTAAAGGGATATGAAGGGGAGCTGTACATAGGAGATTGAAGCATGTTCTTCATGGGATACTTCTTTTGCCTGGTGGACAGTCTAATGCTTAGCTATTTAACTTAGAACAAGGGGATTCCTTACATGGGGAACATATTTATACTGGCAGGATCTTGTGGCTCTTGCCTGCACCCTGTCCAGTTTATGCCTGCCGGACCGTCAACCCGACGCTGGGAGTCCAACCTTGTGTTTTCCTTGGCAACCCAGGGAAAACCCAGCTGGGTTGGGAAAAGCCAACCCTTGTTCTTCAGGGAGAAAGTGCAAATTTCATCAACCGCCACAATAGGAAAAGGTTTAAAGATTTTTACTTATAGATCCTGGGCAGGGGAGGGTGCAATGAGTCTGAAGGGAAGTCCTTTATCCCTGGGTCACACAAGGCAGGAAAGAAGAGTCACAAAGAATGAGAGAGCACACATGTAGCAGCTAGCAATGTGCATGAGGGAATGGGGTGTGGACCACTTTAAGGTCACAGGGAAAGGCCTGGATGGTCTGTTTAAAGGAAACGGCTGGAAAATGGGGAGCCCAGTATGCCAGTGGTTATCTCCGGCCACTACCTTGAACCATACGAGTTTGGCTTTAGAATTGGAAACTATGTCAAGGGTGGCTGAGTCCTGCTTCTGGTAAGAGCAAGTTAAATTTGTATTCAAATTAGATGCCAAGACAATGTAAAATTATAAGAATTTGCTACAGGCCCTGGTTTATGGTAAATCCTCAGCAAAGTTCCAGAGAAAGAAAATAAATAAATAAACCAAAAAGAGCAAAGGAGAGCAGTCAATGGGGGAGGTGGTTCAGAGCAAGGAGGCATGGGTATGAGGCAATTCTACAGCAACATTGAAGAAAAGTAGACGTGTTTTTCACCTGGACATAGATGTCTGTAGAGTCAACAGGTAGAAGAGAAAGGACTGTATTTGTCCACTTTGAGTCCAGTGGCCCTACCTATGACTGGCAGGTAGAAGTTAGCCAGCATAATTGACAACTTTCATGGTTGGGAGTTTTTCATCGTGCAAATAGATCAAATGTGGTTTGGGCAATTACAAAGTGGAGACTTTGCTAATGGAGTTGATTGCTGTTTGTGAGTGGTGGGAGATGACTTCTACCCCCATAAAATTCTTTCTGTTCCTAACATCCTATTTTTCAGCAATTGTACATTCTAGGATTCTCAGATAAATGATTTCTGAGGGAGAAAAATGGAGCATGCGAGAGAGAGAGAGAGAGAGAGAGAGAATTTCATGTGAGATTGGCAAGGAAGAGTGCACTACGCGGACTGCTGTGATTCTGTCCTGTAGTTCTTAATTGATTAAGCTCATTGCTAGGATCTACAGCCAGGCTTTGTGCACTGGGGACTCAGTAAGGTTTGAAGTGACTCAACAGCTGAACACTTTGTTCAGGTCTCTTCTCAATGCCACCCTCTGGAGAGGCCCTCCCTGTCCATAACTTTTAAAGGGGTGCTTCTCCATCACCCGGTGATCCTTTACCCCATCTGAGATTTCCTCATAGCACACAATCACAATCTGAAACTTTATTAGATACCTATTTATTGTTCAATTTCAATCTCTTTCAATATAGAATGTTAGCTCCAGGAAAGCAGGAACTTTGTATATTTTGTTCACCTTGATAGCCTCAGTTCCAAAAATAGTACCTGACACATGGGCAGCATCCAGTAAATGTTTGTTGAATGAATGAATAAAAGAAGGAGATCAATTTACTTTAGCTTGCCTTAGGCTATTTGCCATGCTTGAAGCAGTCGGTGTACTGACCTTTCAATAACCCCAAATAAAAGATGACTGCCACTAACTTCCTATGTTCATACTAAAAAGATTACAAAAAGAGTGCTCCCTCCTTAAAATATACCTTATTGAACACTTCCCTACATCTGTTCAAATTACATCATGCAGATATAGATTTTGCTGTCAGACTTCTAAGTCAGGATTCCCATTATCCCTGGACCCTACTTCATTGTCTTGCTTTGATCAGATCCTTTTGCCTGCCAGAAAATAAGTTTCCTGAGAGAGCAGAAACTGGCCTATTCCATTATTATTGCATCTGCAATTATGAGTGGCCACCCAATAAATAACCGTTGTTCTATAAATATAAAATGAATAAATGGGGAAAATAATTAAATGAATCATTACAAGACCTTCCTAGTTCATCTCACTTGGTTTGTCTTTTCCTCAACTCAAATTATCATTTACTCTCAAACCAAACTGGTATTTCTGAAACAATACTTTGTACATGACAGTTTTAGGTATAAAAGCTTGCCATGACTTCCCATTGCCTACATAATTAACCATGTGTTATGGGTTAAGTTTTTGTGACCCCAAACTGCTCTGGAGAACAAAGGTGGCAGGACCCCTGCCCAGCAGGTCTGTTGGATGGGGATGCTGCCCCTGTGGGATCAAGCTAAGTGTAGAGCATCCCACTAGAGGGGATTATTCTTGAGCCTAAAGATCTAATTAAGTTTCTGTTGCTAGATTTTGGACTCTGGAGATTTGTTTCCCCTTCCTCTTTTCCATTTCACCCTTTTGGAATGGGAATGTCTACCCTATGCCTGTCTCACTATTGTATTTCAGATGTGCATAACTTATCTGGTTTCACAGGTTCATAGCTACAGAGGAATCATATCTTCATTCCTCATGATGTCTCAAGATGAATCATGCATTGATTCTCACCCATACCTGATTTAGATGATATTAATATGATACCCTGGACTTTAGACTTTAGAGTTGAAGCTGAAATTAGTTAAAACTTTTGGGGCAGTTGGAATGGAATAAATGCATTTTGCATGAGAAAAATATATAAATTTGGGAAAGCCAACAGTGGAATATTGTGGAATGAATGTTTGAATTTCCACAAACTCTAAACCCCAGTGTCACTGAGTTTTAAGATGGGGCCTGCAAGGAAGAAATTAAGGTTAAATGAGGCTCTAAGGGTGAGTCTCTGACCCAACAGGATTAGCGTACATATAAGAAGAGACACCAGAAAACTCATTCCCTCTCGACGCACACATGCTGCAGGAAGGCCATGGGAGGAATAGTGAGAATACAGCTGTCTGCAAGCCAAGAAGAGTGCTCTCATTAGAAACCAACTCTGCCAGGCCTTGTTCTGGAATTTCTGCCTCCTAGAACTGTAAGAAAATGAATTTCTGTTGTTTAAGCCATCCAGCCTCTGGTATTTTGTTATAGCAGCCCAGGCAGATGAATACACCATGAATCACCAATCCTTCAAAAAGCCTCAACCCATCCTTCTATGCTTATGATCTCATCTCCTAAGATGACGATCTGCCAAATGGATGGCTGGCTGATACCCAAACAGCCCTGGACATCTCATTCTTTGCAGTTTTGCTCATATATGAAGTATATATACTCCATGAAACTCTATTATAGTGAATAAAAATAAATTGAGTTGAGATAAAGCATTGGATAATTTGGACTTTATGGCTTAGAAAGGGCTTGAACTGGACAATTTAGAAAATAAATTTTTGTGGTAACCAAATGCATCAATCTAGTTAACTATAACACATCAAGCTGCTTCTGCTGCATACTTACCAGGACTGTTGTGGGCCATGTATTTTGATGGAATGCAGTATCATGTGGAAAAACAAAAGGCCACTGTATGGAATCTAAGACTAACTCTGATGTGAATTCTTGCTCTGTAACTTAGGAGATGCCACTCAGCAACATGCTCCTGAACATGTCAGGAGCATGTTGATCCTCTTTGCACCTTGGTTTTCTCACTTATTAAATGGGGATCATAATTCTTACTTGCCTTATAGTTCATTTTATTTGGTAAACAAATGAGAAATGAATGAGGGAGTGAATGAAATAGGGGTTGGTAAATGAGAGCTTTGCAAACCATAAACTCTGGCAGTGTAAGACTTAGGTATTCTGCCAACCAGCACAGGGCCTGACACATGCTTGGAGTCTCATCAATGTCTTCTGAGCAAACGTTCTTTTGAGATGTGCATTTTTTTTGGCTTTCCTTCAGCTCCCTGAGCATTACTAGCACTTTCTCAGCCAGCACTGTGTAGTGCTGACAAATCATAAAGAGAAGTACTTGCCCATTTAACTTTTAATTTCTCGCACTGTATATGTAAAAAGTAAAAGTCCTCCTTTAACAATTTCTAGTAATACACTAAAGGAAATCATGATTCTTTGTCCTGACCTAAGTTTTATTTACATATTATTTATGAAGAAATGTTTCTTACCAATTTGATTATTTAAAGTAGATGTAAACAAGGTTACCAGTGCTATTTAAGAAAGAAGTTTTTCGTTGTATGTGCTGTAATAGAACTCTGGACTTCTCCAACAAAGCATTTAAAAATTGTAATAAAATAATTTATGGCTTTATTCTGTTCCATGCCTGTATTACCTAAATCTTGTAAGTCAAGTTTGTATGTTCACCTGAATATAAGGTGCATGAGGAGAGCAAGCTCTGAGTTTGACTTTTTCACTCTTTGTGAAATGAGTAAATGAAGTAATTAAGTATACACTCATTTCAAGTTTTTAGCAGCCTTCTATGGCATGCCAGTAATTAATTAATTACAATTATATCACCTCTTCAGCAAAGCTGGTCCAGTAGGACCAGTGCTTGCCAAACTTCAAAGGCAGTTCATGGCTAAATGTCCTTGAAATGAATAACTATCAATAAAAACTGAAATATCATATGCTACTTTACAGTTTTCAGTACTTCAATTAGTTTTTTTAACAATCTCGAGCTATAAGAAAAATTATTACCAGTCAATGATATTTTTTCTTACGGAAGTCTGATAACAATGCCATAACAAAAGGTATCATAGACTTGGGGGTTTAAAAGACAGAATGATATTTTCTCACAGTTCTGGTGGCTAGAAGTCCATGATTAGAGTGCCAGCAAGGTCAGGTCCTGAAGACCCTCTTCCTGGCTTGAAGACAGCTGCCTTCTTGCTGTATCTTCACATGGTACAGAAAGGGAGAGAGAGAGAGAGAGAAGGAGAGAGAGAGAGAGAAAGAGAGAGAGAGAGAGAAGGAGAGAGAGAGAGAGAGAGAGAGGAAGAGAGAGAGAGATTCAGTGTTTCTTCTAATGGGGGCACTAATCCCAACATGAGGACCCATCATGAGGACCCTGCTCTAATCTCAAGTACCTTCTGAAGGCCTCACCTCCAAATATCATCACTGTGGGAGTTCAGACTTCACCATATAAATTTTGTGAAAAACACACACATTTGGTCTATAACGCCCTACGTCTCCACTGAAAATACTCTGACCCAGAGGCAGCAACTTGCTTGTCCAGGTGGGGCTCACCCAGCCAGGAATGGGGCAAAACTGGAGGCAAGCAGAATTCTTCCAATCCTGAATTTTACAATCTTTCCAAGAAAGTAAGCATTCTGTATCCCTTCTTCCAAAGATTCTATGACCCCCAACATGATTTGTTCTCCTCTGGGGTAATTTTCACCCACAGGTGACATTTGGCAATAGCTGGAGACGTGCTTCCTTGTCACAACTAGGGTAGGAGAAAATGCTACTGTCATCTAGCGTGTAAAGGCCCAGGCTGCTGCTTAACATCCTGCAATTTCAAGACAGCTCCCTAAAAGGAAGGATAACCAAGCATAAGAAGTTAATAGGGCCAAGATTGAGAACCCGAACCCAGATGAGTGAAGACTGCCTGTATTCGGTTTTGGAGCTGGGGCTTTCTTACCTGACAGGTGGATGTAACAGGATTTCTGAATACCACCTATGGCCTGGAATCTCAATAACTGTTCATTACTCAGAGAAATTCAAGATCCAAGCTCTAATTTCAATTTTTTTTTCAATTTTTAATGATTTAATCCACTGCAAAAAAAAAAAAAAAATCCTTTCTGCAAAGTCTTGTCTGTAAATGTCAAGTGTGAGAGCAGCCGTCTTCACAAATGGGGAAACCAAGGTTCAGGAAGACAATAATTTTCCCATGGTGACACTGCTAGTAGTCATTAGAATTAGAAATGTTGACTCCCAAATCCGTATTTTGTTTCTCATTCTCTTCTTTTCTTTTTCCTTTTTTTCTTTTTTTTCAGGACCCTTCTTTCCTTTCCATGTAATTCTTTTTCTCCCCTAAGAATCCGGAGTGTGGAGACTTTAGTCAACTTAGGCCTACTTAATGTAGCCTAAGTGTGGAGACTCCAGATTCTTAGGGGACAAAAAGAACTATATGGAATTGAAAAGGGAACCCTATAAAAAAAGAAGAAAAGAAGAGAATGAGAAAAAAATATAACATTTTTAATTCTAATGACTACTAGCAGTGTCACCATGGGAAAATTATTGTCTTCCTGAACCTCGGTTTCCCCATTTGTAAACAATGAAAAATTATATTCGCCTCATAAGATTGAGCATTTACATAAAATAATATGAATATGAATATGATGCTAAGTTAAAGTAATAATAACAGTAGCTATTAGCAATCATAACAGTTATTAGGGATAATATATTATTTATGTTAATATTACCTTATGTTTCTATAAATAGTCATGCACCACAAAATGACATTTCAGTCAATGACAGACTGCATATATGACAGTGGTCATTCAGTAAACTAAGGTTAATTCATTATTAAATAAATAAATATTTTAAAATAAATTTATTGCAGCCTAAATGCGCAATGTTTATAAATTCTACAGTAGTGTACGCTAATGTCCTAGGTCTTCACATTCACTCATGACTCACTCACTACCTCACTCAGAACAACTCCCAGTTCTGCAAACTCCATTCACAGTAAGTAAGTAAGTGTTCTATACAGGGGTACCATTTTTTTAAATCTTTTATATCGTATTATTCCTGTAAATTTTCTATGTTTAGATATACAAACATTCAACACTGTGTTACAGTTGCCTATAGTATTTAGTACAATAATATATTATACAGGTTTGTAGCCTAGGAGCAATAGTCTATACCATAGAACCTAGATGTGTAGTAGGTGGTGTGAGGGTTAATATTGTCAACTTGATTGGATTAAAGGATACAAAGTATTGCTCCTGGGTGTGTGTGTGAGGGTGTTACCAAAGGAGACTAACACAGGAGTCAGTGGACTGGGAGAGGCAGACCCACCCTCAATCTGGGTGGGCACCATCTAATCAGCTGCCAGTGCAGCCAGGATAAAAGCACTTCCAAGTTTCTCTGCCTGCTTTTAAAAGAAGGCAGAGGAACACGGAAGGACTAGACTGATTGAGTCTTCCGGCCTTCATCGTTCTCCCGTGCTGGATGCTTCTTGCCCTGGAACATCGGACTCCCAAGTTCTTCAGCTTCTGGGCTCTTGGACTTACACCAGTGGTTTTCCAGGGACTCTTGGGCCTTCGGCCACAGACTAAAGGCTGCACTGTCAGCTTCCCTACTTTTGAGGTTTTGGGACTTGGACTGGTTTTCTTGCTCTTCAGCTTGCAGAAGGCCTGTTGTGGGATGTCACCTTGTGATCATGTGAGTCAATTCTCCTTAATAAACTCCATTTCATATATACATCTATCCTATTAGTCCCATCCCCCTAGAGAACCCTGACTAATACATAGGCTATACCATTTAGATGTGTGTAAGTACACTCTACGATGTTCAAGCAATGACGAAATCACCTAAGACATTTGTTGGAAGGTATCCTCTTCATTAAGTGACATGTGGCTATATCATTATACTTATAAAAATATGCATTGCTTATAATAATATATGATATGCCATGATATATTCAATTATACATTGAATATTATAATTACATACTAGTAATGAAAAGTAGCAGTTAGTTACAGTAATAACAGCTAAAATTTCTGCATACCTACATGTTAGTATCTCCATATTAGCCATGAATCGGCTGAGACTAAGAGAGATTAAATAACTTGAGTAAGATCACAAGGCTAGGAAAGGTTAGCCTTGGGGTTCAACTTCAGGATCGTTTTTTCAGGAGCTCACATTCTCAGCTCCTGTGTGTATTTAATATTTCATAGAAGATATTTGACAAATTGTGGATTTTATAAATAGTACAGTCAAAAGAATATAGTCCAGAAGTGGACTGAGGGAAGGGTCAAGGCGGGAGGGTCAAGGGGAGCTTCTGGTGCAGGCAAGGGCACCGAGACTGCCATTATGCAGCTCTGGCTGCCTGGCCAGGGACTGGGGAAGGTGACCTGCTTGGATAAAGGGAACATGTAGAGCCGGAAACTTTCAAAAGGACTTGATTGAATGTCCTACTGGATTAAACAGCCCTTGCTACAAAGGTGTGCAGCAGTGAGAAGGTACAATGCTGTGTACTGTATAAATGCTAAATCAGTCATTCTCCTCCAAGCATTTCATGTGACCTGCTCTGTGCAGGACATCTAAGGTTATCCCCCACAGGTCGCATCAGCACCACCACTGCTGTCTCATCTTCAGAGAGCCCTCTGGGAGTTGGGCTCCCAGGCCTCTAGTTAATTAGCCATCTAAGGGAGGACACTCCTGATAGTGAATCACATTCTCTTTTAACCACAAGGCCATTGTTCCCTCCCCACCAGGTACAGCTGACCTAGAAATAGGCCATATTGTACCAATTCTGGAACTATTTATTAAGCATCCTATTTTCTGCTCCAGGTCAGCCAACAATGGAAGAGCTGGCACAGAAACAGGTGAGGCCTGTGTCTAGAAGGGAGTTAAGTCATCAGTGAAGCCACTATGACAAAAAGAAAAGAGGCCACTGTGTGAAATTGATGGAATTCAAGGACACCGGCACTCCCACATTGAGCAGGATACTGGATGAGATAACACTGCCCTCTTTTCTGAGTCCTGACAAGGCCTCTCTCTTGCCTCTCCTCCTGTCTGCCAGCCTGAGCTCTGCTGCCCATTTCCTAGTTCGTGCTCAGTAATTGGTGACTCCTGTAAAGCTCTAAACCTGGGTTGTGCTGAAAGGTAAGCTGTGAACACTGCAGTTCTTCTGGCACAATCTCACCATTCCCCGACTCTCTTTTTCTGGTCCACGTTCTGTGCGTCTCCACCATATGCTTCATCTTGCTGTGTTGACCCCACTCCTAAGTTCTTGGACTGGTCATTTTCACCTGATGATGAGCTCTCTCCACCAACATTCAGTCCCCTCCTGTGGTCTCTGACTTAGACTATCTCCACTCCCATTTCTCACTCACACTTACCACCCTGGTTCTCTGGATATTGGACTGTCCTTGGGGCACAATTCTCTGCCAGGCAAAAAATAAGAGTTATAATAGGTAATCAATATTTGTATGGATTATATATTTAGTAATGACAAAGGGACTTTGAGTACATTTCTTGGTGCATTGCATGGAAGCCAGTCATATTTTCTTATGTATTAATAGACATCTTAAAAGTTGTTTACAATCTTTCAATGGATTACAAATCCTACTGTAGGTGCAAACTCAATAAATAGATGTCTGATTGAATCTGAAGATTTCCAGGGTCAGGAAAAGATGCAAAGGAGGACCCAATTTTTTTTAAATTAAGCACCTCACACTGCACTAGGTATATTCTTAGGCTGTGTTATCTCAGGCTGTCTTAGAACAGAGAAGGAAAGGCAGAGGATAAAGGACGTGTATGAAGCCACTGCGGGCATCTGGAACTCAAGCCTGCTGGAAGAATTCTTGGAGCCAGGGAGGAACAAACACCTCAGAGTTATCTAAACCAAAGATTGAGGAAAGAGCATTTATACATCTATTGCTGTGTTCATTGGTTAAAAGCAGCTGCCTGTTGAATGTTACTTCCTTGGTTCTTCACCACCTGATGCTTGGACAGCAAAACAAGCTTCCCTGGGAAAAGAAAGGACTTAGGGACAAAAATGCAGATGCTGGCAGTTGCAAGCTGGGCTGGCATGTGCTGAAATGGTCAAGACAAGGGACTACAACCTGGGCACAAGCAATTCTGTCAACATAAATTATTGAAATAAAAGAAAGAACCAACTTTTATTAGTTCCTGATATAAAATGGGCCTTGGATAGTGTGCTTTCTGTATCATGTCATGTCACTTAATCTTCACAATAATTCCTGGAAGGTTTTATCAATACTCCCAGTTTCGTTTTCAGAAACTGAGGCCAAAAGCCCATAAAGTTTCTTCCACAATCACACAGGAAAGGACAGACGTAGGGTTCACTCAGAGGGACCCTGCTTCTCTTCTTCTCACTTTCTCTGGCATGTTTACAAGAAAACAAAATACTAGTCTCTGTCTCTCACCTTGATAAAAACTGTTTGTAACCCCGCAAATTGAAAAGTGACTGAGGAACTATCAACAAAGAGAAGATATCACCAGCAAAGTTTGCAGCTGGAAGGAGGCTTTAAAATGTGGCACTTTGCAGACTCACTCATCTCTTCATTAATGGCCTGGGAAAGGGAGGAAATAGCCCTTTAATGCAATCTGTGAATGACATACAATTGGAAGATGTCATAAATACCAGTTAGGGCAGAGAGACCAGGCTGCGTAAACTCCCATCGTGCAGAGAAAATCACTGAGTAGCTTATTCCTACTCAGCCCCTTTGGAACTCACTAAAGAGCAGGGAATAGAACAAAAAGCTGTAATATGACTGTTACCTCAGTCCCAGAGCAAATTAACCAAAGACATCAGAGAAAGGAGGCTCAAAAGAGTGAAGCAGAAAGACATTTGATAGGAACTTCAGAGCTATGCATGCTCAAAAAATGCCAGATCTATTTCAAGCAGCAGGATAATTGTGGTGACATTTGATCAATGAGTGGGAAAGTGATACTTCCTTCCTTCAAGGAGGTTGTGGAAACCACACCCTGTCACAGAGCTTATTTCCAACCCTTAAACTCCATGGGAGTATGAATCCTAGCAAAAAGCAAAGATCCTAAGAAGAAATACAGTGACTGAGTGATTACATCGAATGCAGACGAGTCTATGCAGAGAGCTTACCCTAGTAATTAATTCTCTATGCTTTCCAAGGAGCTTTCACATATGTGATGAGCCTCCTTGTAAGAACTGTAGAGTGGGAGCATTACCCTCTCTCTCTTTTTCAAATGAGGAAACTGACGACTGAGGGTGGAGAGAGAGATGTAGATTTCAAGCAATGTACCCAAAGACATCATACACCCATCTCTCCTGTCCCTCCCAAATTCTCCTGCCTTTTTTGGCTCTACTATTTGACTCTATAAAATGTGGAAGTACGGACAATTAAGTATTTCCCCCATTTTAGGATGTGAGACACTTTATCAAAACATTGCACATGACTTTATCCATCCACCAGATTAAATCAAAGCTACTCCAAGTAAAATGAGAATGGGAGCCCAAGAGTCCAGCCTGCTTTGCTGCATTCTCACCTCCAGACTTGGCCCTTCCAAGAAAGTCTTTGCTCTACAGGAAAAAGTTGGAAAAATTACCTTCCAATTGATCTGCAAATGTTCTTCCAGTTGTGGATTATCTGATAGAGTTTACATTAGTCTATTCTCGAATTGCTATAAAGAAATACCTGAGACTGGGTAATTTATAAATAAAAAAGGTTTAATTGGCTCATGGTTCCAAAGGCTGTACAAAAGGCATGATATATCTGCTCGGCTTCTGAGGAGGCCTCAAGAAACTTACAATTATGGAGGAAGGTAAAGGGGAAGCAGGCACGTCTTACATAGCCAGAACAGGAGGAAGAGAGAGAGCAGGGAGGTACCATGCACACTTAAACAACCAGATCTGATGAGAACTCTATTAGGATAACAGCACCAAAAGTATGGTGCTAAACCACTGGTGAAGGATACAGCCGCATGAGCCAATCACCTCCCATCAGGCCCCACCTCCAACAAACGGAACTACAATTCGACATGAGATTTGAGCAGGAACAAAGATCCAAATCCTATCAGCGTTTCATTCAGATATGTCTCACAAACTAGATATATTTAAGGTATACAACTTGATTTTATGATATATGTGTGTATTGTAAAATAATCACCACAATAAAGCTAATTAATATATCCATTGAGTCCCATAATTATATCTTTTGTGTGTGGTAAGAACACTCAAGGTATACCCTCTTAGTAGATTCCAAGTTTATTAAATAGCATTGCTCATTATAGTCACTATGCTATACATTAGATCTCCAGAGCATATTGAGCTTGCATAACTGAAAGTTTGTACCTGTTGAGCAACATCTCCCCATTTCCGCATCTTAGCCCCCAGTAACCACCATTCTGCTTCTGTAAGTTCCATTTTCTTTTCTTCTTTCTTTCTTTCTTTCTTTCTTTCTTTCTTTCTTTCTTTCTTTCTTTCTTTCTTTCTTTCTTTCTTCTTTCTTTCTTTCTTCCTTTCTGTCTCTTTCTTTCCTTCCATTTCTTTCTTTCTTTTTTCTTTCTTTTTCTTTCTCTCTCTCTTTCTTTCTTTCTTCTGTCTCTGTTTCTTTCTCCCTTTCTTTCTTTGTTTCTTTCTTTCTTTTTTCTTTCTCTCCCTCCCTCCCTTCCTTCCTTCCTTCCTTCCTTCCTTCCTTCCTTCCTTCCTTCCTTCTTTTCTTTCCACAGAGTCTCACCTTTTTGCCCAGGCAGGATTGCAATGGCAAGATCTCAGCTCACTGCAACCTCTATTTCCCAGGTTCAAGTGATTCTCCTTCCTCAGCCTCCCAAGTAGCTGGGATTACAGGCATAAACCACCACGCCTGACCCAATTATTTTTCTTTCCACATATGAATAAGATTATGCAGTGTTTGTCTTTCTGTGTCTGACTTTTTTCACTTAGCATGATGTCCTGGTTCATTCATGTTTTCAGAATGACAGGATTTGCTTCTTTTTTATGGTGGCATAATACTTCATTGAAGGTATGTAACACATTTCTTTATCCATTTGTTTATCGATGAAAACCTGGGTCATTTTCATATCCTAGCTAGTGTAAACAATGTTTCAGTGAACATGGGAGTGCAGGCATCTTCATGAGACCTTGATTTTAATTCCTTTGGATACATATCCAGACGTGAGATTCCTGAGTCATATTATAGTTCTATTTTTTAATTTTTGGAGGAACTTCACACTGTTTTTTCATAATGACCGTAACAATTTACATTTTCAACAACAAAGTGTAAAGCTTCTCTTTTCTCCACATCCTTACGAGCTCAAAAATAGTATAGCTTAGCCTTCCCTGCCGTTAATTATCACACAAATATATGTTTTAGTTAGAATGCAGGAAATTATTACAGAAAATTCATTTGAGGAGTTGGAATTCTGATGCTCCCTTCTGGCTTATAATCATGAGCCCCTGAGATAATTGGGCTCCTGATTCAAGTTCATATTCACCCAGTGGTTAAAGCCCCCCACACCCTTACCACTCATCAGAGTGATGCATCTAAAAGAATGTCAGGCACTGAAAGAATAAAAGCTAAATGGCAAAATGCGAGGGATGGAGCTCCTAGATCAAGTCTGTTTTTGGAGCTCCTTGAAAACTCAGCATGAAAATGGAAAGAAGGAAGGAAGGAAGGAAGGAAGGGGAAATGGGAGGGGAGGAGAGGGGAAGGAAAGGAAGAAAAGGGAGGAAAGAAGGAAGAAAAGAGGGAGGGAGGGATGCAAAGGAGAAGGAGAAGGAGGGAACATTCTTTGAGCAATTTGTATTTCACTTTGACAGAGTGAGCAAATTGTTTTGGGGAACAACCTATACTTTCCCAGTTTTAACATTACAAGAACCACATCTCAGTCCCAGGTCCTGAGTGAACCCGACTGATTGATCACCCTAATTTTAGAAGTCATGATTCCTTGCAAACTCCATACCATTCCCAATCTCGCATCAGAATTAGGCAGATTATACGTTCAAGCACCATGCCAGAAAGTTCCTGGAAATTTGAAGTCAGGAAATAGAGGCAGATTGGCCTGTGACCGTTCAGAATCTATTGCCAAGAGGTGTGTGGGTTAAAGCAGGCCAAGCTTTCAACCAGCTAAGTGTTCCATGGTATAAACTACAGACTGAAGAAATGGTAGATTTTCTTTTTTTCCTATTTCTAACATAGTTTCACTAGAACATGGACTGCTTGATGTTTCGATCCTGCAGTGACACGAGGACTAGCTTCTTTGCAAGATTCAGATTATACATAACTCCAATTCATTAATGTATTCATTGCCATTCAGCCAATGACAAATTCTCATTCAGCCTTCAGACTTGGTTACATGTTATTTGTTTTTTTTGTGAGTGCTTCCCTTAACCCTTCTGAATATATAATGAAAATATGGACTTTATAATAAAGAAAATTGAATTGTTATTAAGTGAAAACTCATAATCACACATATTGGTAATTTCAGTCTCTTAATTTTTTGAAAGCAAATTTTATGCATGTACTTGTCTAATATTCAACAAATAGCTTTACAGTTTAATTCAATTTTTATTTTAATTATAATTTAATCAAAAATTTAAATTAAAATTTTAACATAATTTAAAAATTACAAAAGTTTTTTAGAAGCATCTCATTTACAATGTTTTTTTATTGAACAAAATGTGCAACATAGCAGACTACTTTTTGCAGACTATGAAAAATACACACATACACACAACAACCTGTTATAACAAATACTCTGAAAGAATAAGGAGTGTTCGCAAACTGAACTTTATTATAAGCATGCACAAGTGAGGTCAGAGACCAGTGTGACTTGAACTGGTTTTGTTGTTGGTAGTGTTACTGTTTTCCTTCATAGGTAATGAACATACATCTGATAAACACTCTAATAATAGAGAAAACTCAGATATCCAAATGATGTATCTAGGAAGGACTTGTTCTGCAAAGTGACTCCAAGTAGTATCTTAAACATCACCATTAGATACTTATTATTTAAACTTCAGTCCTGACAAGTTCAGTGTATTACACACTCTAATAGACTGTAATTTTACTAGATCTCAGTAATCTAGTAAACTCCTAGATTGTACAATCCCTGTGTCCCAGGAGCTCAAGCCTGACAAATAATGCACACACAGGCAGAGATAGATAAATATGCTGTGGGATTACAATGAAGGATCTACATTTGGCCGGCATTTAGAAAACTAGTGTCTACCTGATCCCTTCATAACCTGCACTGCCAGATATAATGGAACATGAGCTCGTGTGGCAGCATCTTACTAAAAGAGGGGCCTCGAGTTGTTAGTCAAGATCGGTCAAGAGGATACTGTGGAAAATGAATAATCTTTGAATAACCACACTTCTGAAAGCCAGTCAGGCAGTGGGAATCCCACGCTTCTGGAAGTCAGCCTATTAGCAACAGCCACACTCTAATAACCGGCTTCCGTAGCCAAAATATGAACAATCCCCAGGAACCTTCACTTCCAGAAGTCTTCAAACCCTTAGTCCCATGCTTATCAAAACCATAAATGAGGTCCAAGTTTTACTTTGTTCAGAGAGACTGTGCTTTTGAAGCACAGCTCTGTCCTTGCAAGAATTACCATCAGGCTCTGTTTCTGTTATGAGAGGCAGCCTCTTTCTTTGTTATCCTGACAAATATACCAAAGCAAATGAAACAAAAGCAATAGTCAATGAAATAGTAGAAGAAAAATTCTGTGAGCTGAAGAGAGAACTAAATCTGAAGATTAGAAAATGTATATAGTACCAGGAAATAAATACTGAAATAGTCAAATCTGAATAAAGCCTTGAACTTCAAATAAAAAGAAAATATCCAGTAAAAAGTATAAAAGTAAATAAATGTTACTTAGAGAGAGAGAGAGAGAAAGAAATTAAACCAGTTTTGTGCTTGTTTTTAGAGAACTGAAGGATAAGCCAAAAGTACTGGGAAAAATGCTTGAGTTTAGGGAATGATGGATGTTACCTAAGTCTTTGTTTCTTAGACAAATTAATATTTTTATGTGTAAAATTTAGAAAGAATAACATTTAAAATAGGCAACAGCTTAGAAATTATACCACCCTTCCTAGGGAACTATTAGAAAGACAAAATATGTAATACAAAATAGTAATGAGACTTTTAAAGAATAAAAACCTAAAATATAAGTCGTAGACTTCACCATTAAATAAAATAGAATGAAGAAGGGAGCCAGGAAAAAGTATGGAAATTGCCTCATTTTACAGGTAGACAGTCATCAAAAAAGTCTTTGGGAAAGTAATCCTTTTAAAATTAATCAAAAAGATACGACCATTTGAAAACATTACAAATTAAGGAAAATTATAAATAAGAACATTTGAACAATAATTATATGAAACAACAGGGATAAATTGTGTATCTTAAAATCATGTAAGACCTCCTTGTTGCACTCTGGGTAAAATCTAAGTGTCTGGAAATTCCCCAGTAAGTCCATGAAGAGCTGGTCCCAGTCCACCTACCTGTACAGCTTCCTCTCTGAGCCCTTAGACATTTCACTTGAGCTTCAGAAACCCTGAGTTGCTTGTGCTCCCTCATCATATTCTGCTTTTCTCTCTTAGTTTGCATGTGGTTTTCCTTGTGTTACTGTCACTCTTTCCTCTCTCATTTCTCTATCTGTTGCCTTACTTCTGCCAGACTTTCAGTTTACTCTCTGGAGTGACATGCACAGAGATTTCCTGGGCACTCTCAGAGTGGATGGAGAGTCTGGCTTTCTGCACGTGCATCTGTGATTTTACTTAACACTTTGGACAGTAATTGTCTGTTGATGATTTATGAGATTCTTAAGAAAAATAAAACAGACCTTGTTTTGTTTATCTGGGTGATCCCAGTGCTTACTACATATCTGGGTGGCAAATAATTACTGCATACAAAACAAACTTTCAACAGAATCTTTCTCTCTCTCTGTGGCCACCCAGATTACCTATTGTTAACTCTCATTGTTGCTACCATTATTCTGAGATGCTTCATCTGAAGCTTATTGAAAGAACTGTGCATCGTTAGGCTGTTTTCAAATATTTAAATAGCAGTCATTTTGGTCAGAATGGACTAATTTATTTTGCTAGAAATTGTCAAGAGCAAATAAAACCTACGTCAAACTGTATTATTTATTTACCATTGCTTTAAATAGGAGATAAAGCTTTGTCCCAGGAACAATATAATTGTAGCCATTTTAGTTTGTATTTAATGCATATTCCTGTGCCCTGGCTATTATGAAATCACAGTGCTTTCGCATGCTGGGTATAGATTAATTCCAATCTTCATCTGTTTTTCCCTGTAGGATTTCCTCAATCTTAAAACAAATAAATAGGTGGAGTTTTCATTTGAATGTTGGTATTTGGGATATTTAGGTTCTAATGAATTTTAATGAATCTAAATCTGCAGTCCAGGTTTGCTAACAGAGAATCATAAAATACATAAACTAGCTATTGAAGCTATTGAGAGGGGTAGGTAGGTGTAGAACCTGATTATTTGGGAGACATTTGATTAATTAGGACCGGAAGAAAAACAAATTTCCAACACCATGATTTTGTAGAACTGTCGTAAGGAAAGAAGTATGATTAAAAGAAAAAACAACTTCCTGATAAGAAATAGGATGGCAAAGTAATGTTTTTTTTTGTTGTTGTTTGTGTGTTTTTGTTTTTGTTTTGAACTGTGAGATTTGCTCCAGGAAATGCTCAGAGGCTTAGATGCGATGACTTAGGGGACTTTGTTTATTCTGCAGTGTGGGAGAAGAGAAAGAGGAGACCGGGGAGAGGAGGTTCGGAAAAGTGCAGACACAAATAGTCAGTGATACGATGATGCTAATATTTATTGGGAGTTCACTGTGGAGCACACCCACACCAAGTGCTGGATGGAAACTTTCTCATTTAATATGCACATAGCCCTGTGTGGAGATGGTACTATTCTTTCCATTTCAATAGGAGGAAAGAGGCTCAGAGTGTAATATACTGGCTGAGAAATGGCTAATAAGTTGCAAAGTCTTGACTTTAAATCCAGCTGTGGGCTAGCTAGCTGCAAGTTTTTCTCAGCAGGCTGGAACACAAACCAGGGCTTTGAACATTCCCAGAACATTCCCAAAACATTTCCATTCTCACTTGAAAGTGTGTGCCACTAACCACTAAGCTATGCAAACTTGGATGAGTATTTAAAAGTGTGGAGGAAGTAATGGCATTTAGGAAAAGGAACAATTTGAAGGAAATGAAGGGCAGAACATTCTCCCGTAAAAATTCTGCATTAAACTGGGCATATTAGTAATGCTTCTGTTGATCATTTGTTTAAAACTTACAAAGAGAAACTGTTTTTGTTTAAATAATCCATGAATTAGCAGGAAAGAAAAGAACATGGATTTTTAAAATTAAATCTGTCAAGAAAATGTATGGATGCTCATGTTATAGATTAATATCTCTGGTATGCTAATTGTCTTATTCTCTTGTGGGCCCCAAGAACATGGAGATTATGGTATCTAATACGGAAGCATGTGTGATTATCTGCAAAGTGTTCCCAGGTGCCCAGTAAGGTCGGTTAATAACGAATAGTGTGAAGAGAGCACAGCGGTGAGAAATGGTGTGTGTCTGTCTTCCAGGTTAACAAGGCTGCAAGGAATCATTCTCCAGGACAGGCTCTGTTTTGCTTTCCTTTTATTTCTCCTTCATTATTAGAATGACAATAATAACATGAAGCGCTCTGAAATTTGACCCTGGAGACACTGAGATCACCTGAAATTATTTGCAACATTTTGTGTTTTGTGCGGTCTTTTCCTGTCTCAGTAGGAAAACTTATTAAGAGAGATGCAAATCCCTGTTGAAAAAGTTTGTAAAGCAAGTTATGTGCTTACAAGTCCCATGAAGATATGACTAAGAGAGGATTATGTCGAATAAACTATAGTCTTCCTACAAAGCATCTCAAATATTCTACAACTTCTGAATTCCTCCTTTCTGTTTCTCCCAAGAACTCTAGTTTCTGAATTTCTCACCTCTCTCTCCCTCTCCCATAAACACACACATGCAGACACACACACACACACACCCACCACACACACCTTTAAAACTACTCCTTCCACCTAGCGTTTTACCTTGAGATTAAGCACAGTGTGCAGAGGATAGGAAAATATTTTGAAGTCTAAAGTTTTGCATTCAAATCCCATCTACACAGTTCCTATCTATGTGGCCTTGCTCAATGTAATTAAAATCTCTGCACATCGGTAGCATCATCTGTGAAATGGGAATTATGAAAGTGCCTTGTAGGGTCCCCAGTTGCTCCCACTTTGTTTCTGTGTACTGACTAAAAATCACAGAGTGCTTTGACCTCTCTGTGACATAGCCCCCTGCAAATTCTTCCCAGCAGGCTCGAACTCAAACCTCAAACCAGGGCCTTGAACATTCTCCAGGCACTAAACATTCCCAAAGTCTTAAACATTCCCAGACACTACAGACATTCACAGGTATCTAGGTTGTTGCCCAAAACACTAGAAGAATCTAGCCACAGCCCCAAGCAAATTCCAGTGTATAGAGCTCATATAAGCTCTACACACTGACCCCTTGCTGCAGACCTACCTGGGTAGAACATGCCTTTCCTCTTGTGGTTCATCACAAGGTTTGCTGTGACCCACTCTGTATGTAAGTTCCTTTAATAAATGCCTTGGACAGATCACCCTGGCTGTTAGTGCTTCATTTTTTGGAATCTCAACCGGCCCCATCGTGAGATTGTTTGGGGCACTGTCTTGTAGGAATTCTCCTGTTACTGCTTTTGGGTGGTTCCAGCTGCAGGTTTAGTGGGATATTCCTATTTTGCTGGCTTCACCCACATGAGTGAATGCGGGCGAAGCCCTCGGAGCAGTGCCTGGCATGTAGTCAACATGCCTTAACTGCGAACCACCTTGATGCTACGCAAAAAACGTCATCACCAGCACAGCTTGCTGTTGCAAGTTCAGAGGAGTGATGACTTTTCTTATGAGGAATGTTTACGTGCTACTTTTGGCTGAATTGTGTCTTCCCAAAATATATGTGTTGAAGTTCTAACCTCCAGTACCTCAAAGCGTGACTGTGTTTGAAGATAGGATCCATAAAGAGGTAATTGAATTAAAATAGGGTCATTAGGGTAAGCCCTAATCTAAGATGACTGGTGCCCTTATAAGAAGAGGTTAGGACACAGACATATATAGAACAAATGTCACACGAGGACACGAGGGAAAGGTGGCTGTCTGCAAACGAAGGACAGAGGCCTTGGAAGAAGCCAGCACAACTGGCATCTTGATCTCAGACCCCTAGCCTCTAGAACTGCAAGAAATTAAATTTTTATTGTTTAAGCCACTCAGTCTGTAAGATGTTGTTATGGCAATCCTAGGAAACTAATACAAGCACCAAGGTTTCTGTTTTTTAATTCTCTTTTTGAGAAAAAAACAATACACGGTGAAGTGTACAAAACATAAATGTAGAGCTTTCCAAATATTATAAAGCTAAAGCATATATAACCACATTCCAAGGTCTCCTTCCTTTATCTTCTTTTAAATGAACAATGCCATTTGTTTTTGTTTTTATTATCATTTAAAAAGTTTTCTGGCCAAGTGCAATGGCTCACACGTGTAATCCCAGCACTTTGGGAGGCTGAGGCAGGCGGATCATGAGATCAGGAGATCGAGACCATCCTGGCCAACATGGTGAAACACTGTCTCTACTAAAAATACAAAAATTAGCTGGGCCTGGTGGTGCTTGCCTGTAGTCCCAGCTATGTGGGAGGCTGAGGCAGGAGAATCACTTGACCCTGGGAGGTGGAGGTTGCAGTGAGCCAAGATCATGTCATTGCACTCCAGCCCGAGTGACAGAACAAGACTCCATCTCACAAAAAAAATTTCTATAAAAAGATTCATAAACAAGTATTAATTTTGAATCTGGCTTTATTCATTACATTCACAAGTTTCATGTACACTGTTGCATAGGCCTTTATTTTATTCATTTTCTTTGCTGTGTAAAATGCCATTTTATAAGTACAGCGTATTTATACATTCAACTATTAATGGACATTTATGTTTTTTTCTGATCTGTGTTATCGATAATCAAATTTCAATAATTTTGTTCAAGCATGCCTTCTGAGTGCACCTGCAGTCAGTTTTCTAGGGTATACACTTGAAAATGGGATTGTCAGTTCACTAGATAAGGCCAAGAATTTTCCAAAATGGTTTTCCCAATAGACACTCTCTTCTTCAGTGAGTTAAATGTTCCTCCCCAACAGTTGATACTGTTTTTTCTTTCTCTTTTAGCCATTTTGGTGAGGACATAATATCTCTCTCTGGTTTAATTTGCATTTCCCTGAGTAATAATGAGATTGAACACCTTTTTATGTTTCTATTAGCCATCTGAAGTTTCTCTTTAATTAAATGTCCATTCACATCTTAATACTTCTCTTTTGTTTTTCATCTTTTATTGACCGATCATCCGCCTTTACAGATTCCAGAAACAAGTAACTCTTCAGTTATATGTGTTGCAAACATGCTCTCCCTTTCTGTGGCTTACCTTTTTCATTCTTTAGTGATATATTTTAATAATAGAAATTCTTACTTTTAATGCAGTTAGTCTTAACAATCTCTCTTTTGTTTGTATCGTGGTTAAGAAAAGATTCTCTGCCCTGAATCCATTAAGATATTTCTCAAGATTGTCTTCCAAAAGTATTATTTTGATAACATTCACATTTAGGTTTTAGGGTGGATTGGAATTTTGCCCAGAAAAGTTTCACTCCTCTGCTCCTTCCCTTAAGGGTGCACAGACCTGACTGACAGAATGCAAGTGGGGGTGACATAAGCAAGGAAAGCTTTACATGTGCTTGGAGGGTGCTTCCTTGTCCCCAGCTTGGGTAGCAGCTGATGGAAGGAGGATGGCAGATGTATGAAACACAGCTGGAGTTGACCCACGTCCTGGATACGAACCCAGCGACCTTAGCCAAGAGAAGCCACCACTACCTGTAGAACTGAGCTAGAAATGTATTACTGCTATTAGGCACTTAGTTTTATGGTGGCTTGTTCGCTATGCTATTGTAGCAATAGCCAAGTGACAGCCCATCTGAATCCAGCACCAGGTAGATTGGGGCCTGTCAGGGACCCTACCCCTATAGTCCTCCCAGGTCATCCAAGTCACAATATTAAAACTTCATCTCTTACTTTCCTCTTCCAGGGTAGAAACTTGGCCCAAGATAAAGGCAACTCAAGTGCTAGGCTCACATATCTGGGTTCTAGACCTTTGCTTGAAACTTGGCTTGATCATTCCTCACCAACTTTTTAGCCTTGTGATGCCTACGATGATTTTTAATAGACTTTATTTTATAGAGCGGTTTTAGGTTTACAGCAAAATTGAGAGAAAAGTATAAAGAGTTCCCATATACCCCTAGCCTCCACATATGTATAGCCTACCTCATTATCAATATCCCCTGCCAGAGCGAAATATTTGTTACAATCGATGAACTTCCACTGATACATCATTGTCACTCAAAGATGATAGTTTACATGAGGGTCCACTATTTGTGTGGTACATCCTATGGATTTGGACAAATGTATAGTGACATGTAGCCACTTCCATAGAATCACACAGAGCAGTTTCGCTGCACTAATAATTTTCTTTGCTCTGTCCATCCATCCCTCCTGCCTCTTCAACCCTGAGCAATCACCTACTTTTTTGCTTTCTCCATAGTTTGGAGAAATGTCATGTAGTTGTAGTCACACAGTGAGGAGTCTTCAGATTGACTTATTTCACCAAGTAATATACATTCACATTTCCTCCATGCCTTTTCATGCTTGTGTGTTCATTTCTTTTCAATGTTGAATAATATTCCATTGTCTTTATGTACTACAGTTTATTTATCTATTCATTCACCTACTGAAGATCATCTTGTTTGCTTTCAAGTTTGAGCAATTATAAATAAGCTGCAATAAACATCTGTGTGAAGATTTTTGTGTGAATATAAGTTTTCAATTCTTTGGGGGTAAATGCAAGAGTATGATTTTTGGATCTTATGGTAAGAATATGTTTAGTTTTGTAAAAAGCTGCCAAATTGTCTTTAAAGTGGACTACTATTTTGTATTCCCACCAGCAATGAAGAATTCCCAATGCTCCACATTCTCACCAGAATTTGGTGCCGTCAGTTTTCTAGATTTTGGTCATTCTGATAGGTGTGCCATGGTATCTCATTGTTTTAATTTGCATTTCCCTGATGATATATGATGTGGAGCATCTTTTTATAAGCTTATTTGCTTTCTCTATATCTTCTTTGGTGAGGCGTCTGTTAAGGTCTTTGGCCCTTTTATTAATTGGGTTGCTTGCTTTCTTCTTGTTGATAGATTTTTAAATTCTAATTTTGAGCTTTCTTCATTGTTTTTATGGAGAGTATTCATTTCAATTACCTAGCCCATTGCTACTAGAAGAGCAAATAAGGAGGAATAGCTCTTCCACTTGTTGTGGAAGAACATCTTAAATCAGATTCCTCAAAAAACTAACCATGTTGCCATCCACTGCTTTGTCATATATTTCTAATGGGTCTCTCTGCCTGTCTTCTCTCTCCAATATTTTCACTCTGGTTATGCCAGAGAAATCCTTCTGGCATGTGAACATGTCGTGATCTCTGCTCATTACAACCTCAACACTCCTACTACATATGGTTGAAGTCAGCTTTTGAGGCACATTGTTCACAACTTGTAGCTCTACAGTTTGCCTCTGAGCTATATTTCTGGCCTCATCCCTCACAGGTTTTTTTTAATGCATTCTTTATCCACCAAAACAATTACTTATACTGTCTCCTCCCAACCCCCACAGGAAACCAGGATACATTCTCAGATCTCTGTGCCATATAGAGATTCTACATCTGAAGTAAGTTCCCATCAATTTATAGTTGGTGAACTTCAAGGCTTAGTTTAAATATTGCATCACCTTTGAAGATCTCCCTTCATCTGAAGGCCAAATTTCCATTCCTTTTATCCACTTTGCATTGTGAACATTTATTTTTATAAGTAGTGTTTTGTTTTGATTGCCATGGCCCATAGCTATTTTCCCCAGTTTGGTGGTCTAAAGAGGAAAAGAGAAATTGCAGAGAGAATTAAATGTAGTGAATTAGTTACACAAATAATGAAAGAGGTAAGGAACCTAAGAGAGGTGATAAGGAACCCACAGATTAGCACCAGCACAAGTCTGGAGTCACAGAGGTGGGCAGTGCCCGGGGGCTGAAACCTCCAGTGGAAGCTGAGCCCATGTGGCCCTGCCCACTGGAGCTGGAGTTGAGGGCCTCCAGCTGCTGCCAGCGGTGCAAACTAAGGTGAGGAAGAAGGTGGGAGTGAGAACACTCTGACTTTCCCTTTGTCTCACTCTCCTGTCTAGTGACGGTGAGCCTCCTGTCAAACTCAGATGGACGCGTACAGATATGGAGGCAGATGAGTCTCCCTATACCATAGGGAAAAAAGGAAAGGGATGGATTAAGGACACAGGAGAATAGAGCAGGCACATTATCTCTGGTGGCATCTCCCAGGCATTCTATCATTCTTATTATGGAATTGGTGTCTAAAACGAAGTAAAATGTACATCCAGTAAAATGTAGCCACATTAAATGTGCAGATTGCACATTTTTATGTGTATATACAGCCATGCAGCCACCACCCAGATCAAGGTATTTGGCATATCTGTTATCCCAGAAGGCCCCTCTTACTGCTTCCAAATCAAACACAGTCACTAGAAGTCAACACTCTTCTGACTTCTATTTCCATAGGCTCTTTTGCTTATTCTTCAATATCACATAAATAGTGTCAAACAATGTGTGTATCATTTTGTCTGGTATCTTTGGTCTAATGAACAGTTTTTGAGACTCATTCAGATTGTCACATGTATCAATAACTTTTTTTATTGCTGTGTAGTATTCCATTGTCTGGATATAATACAACTTACTTCATTCTCCTTTTGATAGAAATTTGAATGAATTCTGGTTTTTAACTATCATAAATACAGCCACTGTGAAAATTGTTATACATCTATTTTGGTGGATGTTTCAGGTTGCATTGTCCAGAAACAAATGCTGAGATGAGGATGAGAATGCAGGAAGTTTATTAAGAAAAGAAAAAGAAAAAAAATGAACAAAAACAGAACTGGAAGTGGGGAAGTTTTGTATTATATCTTCCAAAAAGGCTTAAAAGAATCCATCAACAGAATCACCCAGGCCTCAAGTTTTCCTTATAAGAAGGTTTTAATTAAAAATTAAATTTCTTAATAGATATAATGCTATTGGTATTTCTTAAATACTTTTCCCTGTTTTAATAATGTTTTTTATAAATTTATCCCATTTCTAAAAATATTCAAGTACAATTTTATACAATTGTGTATGATATTGTCTTATTATAATTTTAATATCTGTGAAATATATATGTTGTCCCCCTTTTCATTCCTAATATTTGTAATTTATATTTTCTCTCTTTTTTTCTTGATGATTCCAAGGGCTTGTCAATTTTATGCATTTCTTCAAAGAATCATTTTTAGATAATGGCTACATTTTAATAAATAAATACTATCTAAATCTGAAATTTAAAAATGGTAGTATTATCGGATTTATAAATATTGGGGATTCATAACAAAAAATATGAAAAAACATTGGTGTGGAAGAGACATGAGATTGCTTCTCTGCTTGATAACCATAGTCATAACGCTTGATCTTTTGAAAGTACGTATTGTATTAATTTGAAAATAAAAATAATTATTCAATGAAATGATGAATCTTAATAGTATTTCCCCTATAGGCTCTTGTGAGAATTAAAGAAGATAAAGCATGCACAGTGCTTAGCATAATATAGGATTTCAATAAATGATAGCCATTTCATATGCTACTTTTTACATAAACATAAAATCATTATTGCAAATCTACATGAGAAAAATTTTACCTCCCAAACACACTACAGAGTGTTTATTTGTCTTTGTTCTCTTCCAATTTTTACTCCTCCAGACACATAATTTTTACATAGCAAGAAAAATAATTTATATGTGTGTTTGTATTCTTAAACATCATATCAATTAAACTTTTCATGTCTCAATAGTTGTGCTAGTCAGTGTTTTATCTCCCAGTTGACAAATGTGCCACAATTTATTCATAATCGTCCTATTGAAGAGTATTTCCACATTTTTTGGCTATTGTAAATGGTGCTTCAATAAACACTTTTAAATATACAGTACTTTTGGCTTTGGGATAATTTTCTTCATTTAAATTCTCAGAAGTGAAATAACTACTTCAAATGATATGACTGTATATATTTTCTTAATAATTAACTTCCATGTTTCTTTCCAAAACAGTTTTGACAATTTATATCACCAGTAATATCTGAATATATTGATTTCAGCAGAACTTTGACAGCATTGCCTGTCATCAGCATTTTAATTTTGTGCTAATTTAGAAATTTGATAAAAATAATACGCTATGTTCAATCCAGAAAATTGGCTAACATGGCTCAATGGACTAGGTTAGTATTATTATTAATATCTATAATTTCCTTGACATTAATTATCTTAAGGCATATTTATTTCTAGCACTTTTAGCTATGAATTATAGAAGAAACACAAATTATTTCCCATCCTAAAATTTCCTGGCCTACTTGATGGGAGGTCCCAAGCAGCTTAAAGGTGGTACATACCTTTGTGCATTATTTTTTCTCCCCTTTGCTTTCCAGCAACTTTACTTTGTCTTGAACATAGGTCTTTTGTTTTCTCTAATTTCTGTGAGGTGGGTGTGTTACATCTGTCTATGAAGTTATCTACATATCCATCTATATTTTTGAAGAGTCCACTTTTAAGGACAAGCTATTTTTCAGACACATCACAAACTGGCATAATCTTTCAAAAGAATTTTTTTTTCCAAAATCAAGACTAAAAGAAAGACAAACAGTTCACGTCATTTTATAAGGCCAATAAAACCTTAATAGCAAAGCTTGATGAGGACATTATAAGAAAGGAAAATTATAGATCAGTATCTCATGAACATAAATACAAAGTTGTACAGAAATCATTAGCAGTTTGAATCTTGAAAAATGTTAAAAGGATGACATGACAATAAAGTAAGGATTATTCCAAGAATGTAATATTTTAATATCAAAAAATTAGAAACAAAAAAGCAAAAATGTACAAAAATTATATAATAATCTTAAAAGATATAAACAGTGTATTTGATAAAACTCTATGTGTTCATAATTAACACCCCTAAAAGTGGGTGGAAAGAAATATTTACACGATCTTAGAGTATCTTAAAATAAAGTAAATAAATCTAGAGCAAACATACTTAATATACTCAATAATAAAGTTGAAAATTTTCTCCTTGAAATAAAAAATGAGATAAGATACCTATAATCACAACTTTTATTCAATATTTTACTGGAAGTCATAGCCAATGTAATAAGGGAAGAAAATTAAATAAATTGTTTAGGATTGAAAAGGAAGCAATAAAATTCTTATTATGTATAGGCAGCATGATTTTATACAGACAGAATATCCAAAGGAATCTATGAAGCAATTATTAGGATTAATAAATAAACTTAGCAAACCTTCTGTATAAAAAGTTATTATAAAAATTAATTGCATTTCATATATCAGAAAGATATGGAAAAGCAAAATTAAAAGATACTATTTATAGCAATATCACAAATCATCAAATGCTTAGCATGACAGTATTTTGCTATTGATTCTTGGTTTTAAATTCATCTTTCCATTACGTGTGCTTTGACTCTGTATGTCATGTTCTGATTTGCCTTCTGAATTCTTCTTATTACACACATGCAAGTTGTCTATAAGTGGAGCCTTTTTCAATTTGAGGAGTATTCATTAAAGAAGTGACAATATATTTGTTTGTTTAACCCTGTGAAAGCCAAAGAAAACATTTCTATGAGATGACATTGTTAGCAGGCTGGAATTTGCGATACCCAGTTAAAGCTCTTGTTAAGTCTTAATTAGGCTAAGGCCATGTCCTCCTAAAGGAATATTTTGCCTCCAGAGTTCCTTTTTCCATGAGCATCTTCCCCTCTATTATTGGCATCACTATCTTCTAGCACATCCATGGAAACATGTCATACCCCTGCTATGCGGCATTCAGGATGAAGCCTGAGCTCCTTCACTAGGCATCCAAGGCTTTTCAACATGTGGTGCAAACCAACTCAGTCTCTCCTAACTCATCTTCCCTGATCCCTTCCCACAGCTTGCTCCATATGTTGCAGAATACTCAGCATTCACTGGACAATGCTTTCTCATGCTTCTACTGCATTGTGATGTCATTGCCCAGTTTCTTCTTTCTGGAGTGTCATTTCCTATCTTTCTACTTGTTATTCCCCTACTGTATTAATTCATTTTCAGGCTGCTATGAAGAAATATTGGAGACTGAGTAATTTATAAAACAAAGAGGTTTAATTGACTCACAGTTCCACATGGCTGGGGAGGCCTCAGGAAACTTACAATCATGGTGGAAGGGGAAGAAAACATGTCCTTCTTCACATGGCAGCAGGAGAGAGAAGTGACAAGGGAAGGGGGAAAAGCCCTTTATAAAACCATCAGATCCCATGAGAACTCACTCACTATTACAAGGACAGCATGGGGGAACGGCTCCCATGATCTAATCACCTCCCACAAGGTCCCTCCCCCAACACATGGGGATTACAATTTAATTTATAATTCAAGATGAGATTTGGGTGGGGACACAGAGTCAGACCATATCACCTACCAAGTCTTCCCTGATGAGCATCCCTTACCAGCTATTGCAGAACTGTATCTTCATCTGCCATGATACTTTTCAAGTAAATCTTCTACAGCGCTTTGTGTACTGTGTATTGTTTACTTATGCCCTTATTTTGCTAGCTATATTCAGAGTTCCCTGAAGGTAAGGAACTGTGTCTTATTAATCATGCTATATTATTATTATTGTGATCTATAATAAATAAATACTGATTTATTGATTAAAATGAGAAATAACATCATTTTATGTATCCTGCTGGTCTGTTCTAAATAAATGAACCTAGGTATGTGTGTCTCTGTGTGGGTGTGTGACTTTCTTAATCTTTTTGTAAGTAAAGAAGCTGGAGAGGGAAGTTTCTTGGACTTTTTAATCTCAGTTCAGTTCATTTTCATGGAGGATGACCAAAAAAACCAATTTCAATTCAACATGTATCAGTGCTCTGTGGATCTAATTTTTGTTGTTCCAGAGTTTTACACCTTGCACCCCAAACTGAATTTCAGTTTTCTGGCATCCCTATCCCTTTGATATTCTTCTGTCCTCCTTCAGTTAGAGTTTACACAGCTGTGTGGTTTTGATTCATTCATGGCTCTGCTTTATGAAGGGGGCTTACTCTGTTCAAACTATTATTTTTTTTTCTTGGACTAACTTTCCAAGGTTTGGAAAAATTAAGCCAATACTTTAAGAATGAAAACTTCAGGCTTACTACATTTTCTCTCCTTTTGTATTTCCAATGTTAAAGAAAACTCTATATTCTCCCCATTCACCTAGAGAGTTTTCGTGTGTCAGAGGGCAATCAGTACATAGGTCTGCCTCAAACAAATCAAGGTAGAGTCGCAAGAAGAACTTTGACCAGGAAGAAAAAAAAATGAGAGATCTGGTCCCATGAAATTCCCAATTGAAATGCAAATTAAGTGCATTGGATCTGTCAGACCTCTTGGGTTCTAGGCCCAGCTCTGCCACCAATGTACTGTAAGGGACAAGTCAGAAAGCTCAAGTCCTTCATAAATAAAACAAACATGTTATTTTCAGGATGTTACGTGCGTTTCTAATTTAAAATCCTAGTATTTTATGGTTTGCATCTCAGATAAATGCTTATATAAAAACTTTAATGCCAGTGTATTTGGAGAAGCCACTTGGATAGATTATAAGAAGCACAAAATAGTGTATTCCTAAGATCTTAGTTTGATTCCTGACTGCTATCATCAAGATATGGAGCTTTGGACAGTCTACATAAACTCTAATGTAAAATCAAGATAATTCCTCTTGTCCTGCCTATCACATGAGGGGTATTTAAGATTGAAAGGAGAAGTTGGATGTGGTGGCCCATGTGTAGTCCTAGCTACTCAGGAGGCTGAGGCAGGAGCATTGCTTATGGCCAGGCGTTTGAGGCTGCAGTGTGCTATGATTATGTCTATGAATAGCTATTGCACTTAGCCTGGGCAACATAGTGAGACCCCATCTAAAAAAATGAAGGGAAAATAATGAACTCTTTAAGCCACACTGTGCTGCCTATGCCTACAATGACATGCCTGGACTCTTGGCCTGGAACTGTCAGTCCCTATCAATCCAATCCTTGAGAGCATGGCTGCTCCTGTTTCTAGCTGTTTGCAGAGCATCTGTGGGGCAGCCAGGACAGCTGGGCCCTTAATAAATACTTTGGTTGATGCTGCCTTGCTGTGCCAACAGCCCAAATGGGCAGTATACAAGCTCAGGGACTTCCACATCACTTGGCAGCTGTTTGGAAAATCCACCCCCTCCCATTTCAGAACTCGGGACATTTTTATAGCAATTCCTGGCGGGATGGCAATATTAAAAAAAATGAAATATGCAGCATCTCATTTCTCAAAAAGCCACTTTGCCGTCACACCCTGTAATCCCTGCAGTGCGTGGGCCTGGCTGTCAGCTGTGACTTTATGTTGCTGTGAAACTGGAAGCTTATAGAAGCTGCCTAATGATTTTTATTTTTCCCCTTTGTCAACCTACATAAAAATCAGATTGAGATTAAAACTGGCCAAGTCACATTCTCGAGCAATGTAAATAAAGTATTTATAAATAAATTAAATAGGTCTCGCCTCTCCCAAATTGAACTGGTCTTATTCTGAAGCCTAAGTCATCAGCAGAAATGCCAATCTCACCTCATTCCCTGCTTGCACACCCAGAACCACTGGGACATTTGGAAAACACACAAACAAGATAATCCAAGGTCATTATGGAATAATCTGCTATAATTTTCTTGAACACAGTAGGTCTGAACAAAACGTATTTTGTTCAGGTTCTGCACAATGGTGGGAAAATATTGTGTACGTTTAAAAACTATCTGTGGGGTCAGATTGTATTTCTGGCACTTACTAGCTGTGTCATCTTAGTAAAGTCAAACATCTGAGAGCATTTTCCGTAAAGTGTCCTATGTCTACTAACGCTTAATAGTCATTGGTTTTCTTCATGAGCAGAACTAACTTTGGAAATTATATTGTTGACTCCATGGAGGCATCGTGTGAGAACATAGAAAATGGGACTCTCTGAAGACACTGAAACAGAAAATAAAGCCCTTGTGAATTAAAGAAGTATGTGTATGTGTGTGTGTTCACACACGCACATCGTGGACTGTCGTTGAGAGGGAGAAAACAGATGGGTTTCTAGAACCACAAATTAAGGTAAATGAGAAATAACTCGACAGTAAAAAAGACTTTTAGGCTAAATAAATATAGAACTGATTTGCAAACATGTAGAGAGGATCATTCCACATGGATTCTTGAAGAATGAATTATTTCTAATAAAAAAAATTGCTTTCTTTGGTGGAGCTAATGGGTGAGATAGATCAGAGATGTGTGGGAAGGAAAAGTATTTTTTTAATTCAACAAGGCATTTGGAAAGTTTTTGTATAATATATGTTTGGAAAAAATCAATTATACGGAGTAAATAGAAAAATAAATAAGATTTATACACTTGGTCACAATGTAAAAGAGAAAAAGCAAATTTTCCTGTAATATTTACTAAGTGGCAGTCACTGTTTTGAGAACCTTACTTGTGGCCTCTCACTTATTTCTTACTATGGTCACATGAAGTAGGTATTTCTATGATCTCATTTTACATGAGGTGACACTGAGGTCCACAGTGGTTGTCAAGGTCATCCTGCTGATAAGGGCCAGAACTGGCATTTGAACCCAGGCCTCTCAACTTCGTGACTTACATAACTCTCCACTGCACCCTGATTCTCTCCCCGTGTGACATCCTTAATGCACCATGTTACATGAGAGAAGTGATGGGCTGAATTTTTGGCTCCCAGAATTCAAATCTTGAAGTCCTAACCATAGTAACTCAGAGTGTGACCGCATTGGTAGAGAGGGTCTTCACACAAGGAATCAAGTTAAAATGAGGGCATTAGGTTGGGCCCCAATCCACACAACTGGTATCCTTACAAAAAGGGGACAAAGGGCCAAGAAGAATGCCACATGCAGATGAAGACAGAAATTGGGGTGACGCATCTACAAGCCAAGGAACACCAAAAGTTGCCAGCAGACGAATAGAAGCTAGAGGATGAGCATGAAACAGATT
Source organism: Hylobates moloch (assembly GCF_009828535.3). NCBI lineage: Eukaryota > Metazoa > Chordata > Mammalia > Primates > Hylobatidae > Hylobates > Hylobates moloch. The sequence continues at coordinate 74,409,043 of NW_026652292.1, read as the reverse complement.
CTCCCACACAGGCTTCAGAAGGAACCACCCCCGCAAACACCTTGATTTGGGACTTCTGGCTGCAGAACTCTGAGATAATCAATTTCACTTGTTTAAGCCTCCCAGTCTGTGGCACGTTGTTATAGCAGCCTTAGCAAAGTATCAAGTTGGTGCAAAAGTAATCACGGTTTTTGCCATTAAAAACTGTGCTTACAGCCGGGCACAGTGGCTCATACCTGTAATCCCAGCACTTTGGGAAGCCCAGGCAGGTGGGTCACCTGAGGTCAGTAGTTCGAGACCAGCCTGCCCAACGTGGCGAAAGCCATTTCTACTAAAAACACAAAAATTAGCCAGGAGTGGTGGTACATGCCTGTAATCCCAGCTACTCAGTAGGCTGAGGTGGGAGAATCGCTTGAACCTGGGAGGTGGAGGTTGCAGTGAGCCGAGATTGTGTCACTGCACTCCAGATCCTGGGTGACTGAATGAGACTCTGTCTCAAAAATAAGTAAATAAATAAATAAAAATAAAATAAAAACAGTGATTACTTTTGCACCAACCTAATAATGTACAGTAGACCTTCCTTATCCCCAGTTTTACTTTCTGCAATTTCACTTACCTGTGGTCAACTGCAGTCCAAAACTATTAAATAAAAAATTCCAGACACAAACAGTTTAACTCGTAAGTTTTAAATTATATGCTTTTCTGAGCAGCTTGATGAAATCTCAAGCTGTCTTGCTCTATCCCACCTAGGATATGCATCTACCCGTCTGTCCAGTGTCTCCACACTGTCTAAACTCCCTGCTCACCATGTCACTTGGTAGCCATCTCAGTTATCAGAGCCACTGTCACTTTATCACCGTGTTTGTGTGCAAGTAGTTCCTATTTTACTTAATAATGGCCCGAAGCACAAAAGCAGTGATGCCAACAATTTTGATATGTCAATGAGAAGCCATAAAGCATTCCCTTTAAGTAAAAAGTGAAAGTTATTGATGGAATAAAGAAAGAAAAAGATCAATTTCTGAGAGCACAAAGATCTATAGCAAGAGCAAATCTCTTATCTATGAAATTGCGAGGAAGAAAAAAGAAGTTTGGGCTAGTTTTGCTGTTGCACCTCATACTCCAAATGTTACAGCCAGAGCACATGATAACTTTTTTTTTCTTAGATGAAATCTTGCTCTGTCGCCCAGGCTGGAGTGCAATGGCACAATCACAGCTCACTGCAACCTCTGCCTCCCGGGTTCAAGCGATTCTCTTGCCTCAGCCTCCTGAGTAGCTGGGACTACAGGCACACACTACCATGCCTGGCTAGTTTTTTCATTTTAAGTAGAGACGAGGTTTCGCTATATTGGTCAGGCTGGTCTTGAACTCCTGACCTCAGGTGATCCACCTGCTTTGGCCTCCCAAAGTGCTGGAATTACAGGGATGAACCACCTTGCCCAGCCCTGATAACTTTTATTACAGTATGTTTTTATAATTGTTGTATTTTATTAGTTATTGTTGTTAATTCCTACTGAGTCTAATTTATAAATTAAGCTTTCCCATAGGTATGTATATATGCATAGGAAGAAACAGTATAAATAGGGTTTGGTATTATCCAAGGTTTTAGGTATGTAGTAGGGGGTCTGGAAATGTATCCCTTCTGGATAAGACTGGTCTACGGTGTAAGTGTCTAGGGGATCTTGAAGCTATTTCCCCACCCACATTGCTGTGAATATGTTGAATGAAGACACATGAGACTTGCTGTTTGCCTATGGGTATGTGATGAAGCTGAGTGAAGCTGACCAGATGAAATCAAGTTAAGACAAAGTCAACAATTGGATGGGAATTTACAGAAATAGAGATTAAAATATATAGGTATTTGCTCTGTAATAAGTACACTACATCCAAAAGTAAAGTCAATGGCCCAAATTTGTTCTCACAGAAGAATGGTGTCAGGACCAAGAAAGTGTCAATCCTACTTTGCTCTGTACTAGGGAGGCCACATCTACAGAGCTTATTCTCTTCCAGGGCCCCCTTCTGAGGTGTCTTGCTCAAGGTGAATATAAAGGACAGTACAGGGACTCAAGACAAGATGGACTCCTTCATTCATTTACTTATTCATTCAAGTTCATTCCTGCATTTGCTCATCAAAAATGTATTGAGTTCTTTACAAAAACTGGGAGTACAAAAATGAATAAGATTGTTTCTACACACAAAACATTTACCGCCCTGAGTGCAGCAAGCATGGTTTGTTGTTAATCAGACACTAATGCCACTTTCTTCCTTGCTAACTAGTTTTCATGGTTAGAAATATCCCCAGCTCATGATTCCTACCGCACAGCCAGAAGTGACTGGCGGACAATTTAAAATCTTCAGATATTCTTGTGATTCCTTATACAAGGGATGAAATAAGAAGACAGAAATCTGAGATCACTCCTTTCTTCTGCTTTTCACCTTGTTGGGGGGCTATGATATCTGGAATTATGTAGATTCATTTTGGAATAATAAGGTTAAAAGAAGTAAGACAAACTTCACAAGCCACGAAAGGCAAAGAAGAAAGCTAGAACAACCTTGGTTATGGATGGCAACGTTATATTGCCACAATAACCCTGAGCCTGCCTACCTCTATCATGTTTGTTAAGTAAATAAATACACACTGGGCTTAAAGCAATGTTTGTTGGACTTTGTATCCTTGCAGCTGGAAGCATTCTTAACAGATCCAGACTGTGAATGTAGGTGTATCACAGGTATTGGAAGAAGAGAGATGCTAGGGGCACATTCAGAATTCTATGGTGATTGGAGAAAAAGGACTGGCTCTGAGCTAGGTCTCAAAATAAAAATAGTAGAAACAACTCAATACGTACACTGGAAAAGTGAAAATTCAGATAGCCTTCAAGAGTTTTCATCCAATATAAGAAGGCATTTCTTGCACAGGTTGTGTCTGACTTATTTTTTGGGTTCTCAGGAGATAAGCTTGGATCAATGGGTGAATGAATGGAAGGGTGGTGGATACAATATCGAGAGATAAAATGAACTCAAAATAAGAGGAGTGTCTCTAAAAGGTGGCCTTAAAACACAGTGTATCTCTGTCCTGAGTTGGCCAGGCACTACATGATGGAGATATGATGGAAGTAATTCAAGCGCCTAATGGAGACTTAACTACATTTATTTTAAGAAATTCTGCATAGTAGTGCTGTATTGGTCCATTTTCACACTGCTATAAAGAACTACCCGAGACTGGGTAATTTACAAAGCAAAGAGGTTTAATTGACTCACAGTTCCAAATGGCTGGGGAGGCTTCAGGAAACTTACAATCATGGCAGAAGGCAAAGAGGAAGCAAGGCATCACTTACACGGTGGTGGGAGAGAAAGAGAGCAAGCGGGAAACTGCCAAACTCTTTAAAACCATTAGATCTAGTTCGAACTCACTCACTGTCAGTAGAACAGCAAGGGGGCAACTGCCCTCACTATCCAATCACCTCCTACCAGTTCCCTACCTCTACGCACGGGGATTACAATTTGAGATGAAATTTGGGTGGGGACACAGAGCCAAACAATATCAGGGATAAAGGATTTGGTCTTTGTCAATTGCTAAGAATTAACTACTTACCCCTGCAAATGATTGCACTAATTTTATTAGATATACACTCTGCAGCAGCAGAATCACATCTTCAGGGAGAAAGCTAAAAACAACAATAGCAAAAAAAAAAAAAATAAAAAAAATAAAAAGATATCCAGATGTTGAGACACTGCACTGTTTTGCTGCTAGGTAGTTCATATTTTTGTTATATATTTCATTCTGTCTACACGAAAGTGTGTGTGTATGAGGGTAGGAGGTGATTCAGGCTTATGATCTTGATGTGGACTGTAATTTTCATAAAGCTTTTAAATGGTTTTATTTGAACTAAAGGAAACACTGAGCTAAAACGCATTTCTTGTATATTCAGTTATGGCATAGGACTATCCCTCTGAAGGCTTCTCACACAAAGCATTTTATTCAAAGAGCTGAAAGGTGACAGGTGCAAACAAATTACTTTAGGGAAAAAAAAAAGAAAAAGAAAGTGAACCTCCAAGTCAATAGAAGTGTAGCTCATAGGAATAGTTCTACTTTATTTTTGTGGTGATTGTTGTTCATGTAATAACATTTGCCTTTGCTATGATTTTATGCCAGAATTAGAAGGAGAAAAGCATCACCTTTTTCAGGCACCTGGTCACTAAAATCTGGCTTTTAAATCCATAAAAACCTGAACTGAGAGCATTTACAACTGTCACAGTATTCATCAAAAGCACCTGCCAAGCTCTTTCTGTTTATCCATAAATTATACATACATTGTGTTTGTGCGACATTGAATTTTCTGGAGTGGAGCACCCCTAGAAGCACTTTTGACACTTGAATAAAATACCTTTGATCAGTGCAGAATACTTTGCTGGCAAGAAAGGAAAATGGGGAAAAGATGAAGAGATGCTTCTATCATTTTTCTAAGCAAAGGGAAGACAGGGACACTATCTTCCTCATTACTAACAGAGCAGAAGGACTGATCACAAAGAGGAGACAATGCATACGGTGAATGTGGGCTTTCCAGCCACTTATCAAGGGAAAAAAAATTACACAGTATCATTTCTGTAAATCCAACCTGTCTCTCAGCAATAGGAAAAGTAGGAGAGAAGATCAGGAAAATTAATAGGGAGCCAAAAATTGTCCTCAAAGTACTGCAAAGCACCACACAATAATATGAACCATAGTAAATTGGTAAATTGTCATAAAAACAGAAAACTCTTCTATGCCAAAAATATTCTTTTAGATTGATTTAGTGACTTTTGTAATGAGAGCTCCCGGTAGCAAGCAACCAATTGCTACACTGACTGTTTTGCAGACAGAACATTGACAACTCTGGTATCAGTTTCCACGGCATGTGACAGGGTGCACCTCTCACCAAGATGCTAGACATAAAACTCATATGAGCCATGGGTTCAAATCACAGTACTGCCTCTAATGAACTGAGGGGCAGCTGGCACATCTTCCAGTCTTTCTAACCCTTATTCCCTCTTCTGTAATATGGTGACAATAACTTATTTGTTACGAGTATCAGTACCTGAGGTAACATTTATTTTTCAGTTATAAAATAGGTGCTTAGTAAGTATTCCTTTCTTTCTTTTCCATTAGAAATGCTGTGAGGTTAGCGTCATAGTAATTAATTTGGGTTTATTGTAGGCTACTTGGTTTACTCGACAGAGTATAGTGATGCCCATCTTTAATTTACGGTTATCTGTGACCCATACTTTCAACAATGTTGGTTAAGAGGCAGATGGCCTAGGGTTGAATCCCAACTCTAATACTTGAACGAGTTTTGCTTGCTTGTGTCACTTCGGGCAAACTTAACCTTTCTATGCCTCCATTCTCTCATCTGTAAAATGGGAATGAGTACTTTCTTCATAGAGCTGTTAGGATTCTATAACTTAATACCTGTGATGGCAGTGTCTGCAGCAGGGAGGTCTGGCTGGGGCTGCACACTCCATGGAGCTCCCTGTGTGCTGCCACAGCTACCCAAACCATGGCTGCAGACCCAGGCCTCCTGCTCAATGGAAAGGCAGGAGTCCCACCCTCTTGGGAGGAGCTATAGCCACCCAAACTGCAGCTGCGAATCCAAGCTCCCCTGTGTTCTTGGGCAGGGGGGCGCCTGGAGCAGGCAGGATCTGCTTTCTTGGGTGCAGCTGCAACCACCTGACCTGTGGTTGCAGACCTGGGCCTCCTGCTCCGTGGAGCAGGTGCGAGTTGGAACAAGCAGGAACCCTGCCCCTTCTGAGTTGTCGGGCTAGGAGCTCTCCGGGTGCAGCTGTGGCCACCCTCCCAGAAGCAGTGTGACCTGCCTTCTCCCACTTCACCTTCCTCTATGATTGCAAGCTTCCTGAGGCCTCCCCTGAAGCTGAGCAGATGTCAGCACAGTGCTTCCTGTAAAACCTACAGAACTGTGATCCTATTAAGGCTTTTGTTAAAAAAAAAAAAAAATTACCTAGTCTCAGGTATTTCTTTGTAGCAATGTGACAATGGCCTAACAATCTTACAAAGAAGGGAGATTTATTTCAAACTGAAAGATTAAGGACAACTTCTCCCAGAAAGAGGACAGATGGGTAAAGAAAAATTAACTTTCAAAGCCAAACTGTTTGCTGCAGACTAAAATCACTCTGAGCTATTAGGACAGTCACAGAAGCCTTCTTGGAGGAGGTGGCATATTTCTTGAATGATGAAAGATACGGAGTTGTAATGATAGAGATGTCTATGACATTGGACATTTAAGACTCTGAGTAACGATCAGTTGCTCTCTTTGACACTCAACGCTGCCACTTCAGATGTTTTTGGGCAAGTCACTTTCACACTGATAAGCCTCCTTCCCACTTTTATCAAGGAGGTAACACCACCTGCTTCACAGGGTTGTGTTGAGCACTTTCCGGAGGTCAAAATGAGAAAACATATGTAAGAATGCCTGGTTTGTCCAGTCTCCGTTTCCCAGCCACCATTTCTAAATCATTCTCCTAGGGGGGAGCAAGTTCTCTCCAGCATGTAGTTACCAGCCTCAGAGAGGACTCAGATCACACCAAATTCTTTATATGGTCAATAAACAAAATAAAATTGCCCATTATCCTACATATACCAGGAGAACAAAGAATACATTATTAAGTTTACCTTGTTCTCCTATTATTATGTTTTTCTTACGCAATGACCACTGAGCTGTGTAACTACTGATGATTATAGAACAGATAATAAAGCTTATTAGTGTAACAGCCTGTGAGGAACAGCAGGAGAAAAAGGTCGACACTAAATGCTCTAACAGTATCCCTGGGATTGTAATTTCAAAATTAGGCCATTGAAGGTGAGAGTCAGTTCTATTGTGTTTTGATTGGCACAGTATTTAATGCTAGGCTCGAAGAAATATGATGAAGAAACAATTGATTTTCATATATAGTAGGATCACATGAAAAATATCTGGAGTGTTGAGGGAAATAAACCTCAAAATGATGTTCTAAAATATAATTGTCTTGCATGAGACCCAGGCGCCCCTGCTGGTGAAAGAGGAGAAACGTGAGTGGTGTGACCAGACATGGAGGAGGCCGACATTACAATTTCCAGAGTGGCTATCATATGACAGGCATGCTAGGCCTTGGAACTGGGGAGATGAGCATAATCTCAGCCATTAAACATAATGTGATCATTACTCCAACAGAGGGGGTGCAGAGTAAGGAGTCTTTAAGACCTGAACATTTAGTCCAAGGTTCCAGGCTCACCAAGGCTTCCATGGATAAGCTGCAAATGGTGGACGTGTCTATAGCTGGAGCGAATATCACCCTCCAAACTCAGATTTGCAAAAATAGCCCTGTTACTAACTTTTATTATAAAATAAAAAAAAACCAATACTGTAAAGTTGGTGGAAATGTCTGCTAGTCATCTGATCAACCCCTTACTGGGCATCATGAAATTCCCAGCTACTCTCATAGGGGATCTACATACTGAGGAAGGTTTCTATGCCTTCAGATCTTTGGCTTACACAGGTCACTGCAAATATGCTCACTGTCCGAGGCCTGAACTTCTTTTCAAGGTTGTGTTTCTTTTGCTTCTGTGCCAAGCGTGGGCACCGGGGTTTTTCCTAAAAGTGAGAACTGCTAATACAGCTCTACCTCCCTCATGAACCAGACCACATTACCCTCTGAAGTTCCTGTTTCTCTCAAGATCCCACTCCTTATGGGACTATAATTCCATGAAGAGGGTGGCTTGTAAATTTCTCCCACCTGCAGAATCAACTTTTTCCAATTCAAACCCTCCACATGAACTTTTATGTATGTCACCTTGTGCACAGGTTCAAAAGCTTTTGGATTTATATCTTGGTAGATATTTGTTAGAGTCAATCAAACCCACATCTTAAATTGATGAGATATTAGCACAGTGCTCTCAAAGGCAGTTGCCTGAGTCTACCATTTTCATTCAGTGTGTGATTTTTCCCTTTCTCTAGCATTCTTGACAATGCTGGCTGTCATCAGAATTTGTAAGATTTCTATCCAATTGGAAGGTGTATGAAGTGGCTTTCTTGGTGTGATTCTGATTTTTATTTCCCTGATTAGCAGAAAGGTTGAATATTTTTTCATGAATTCGCTTCCTGGCTGTTCAGAAGTATCTTTTGTATACTGTGAAAATCAATTATTCTATTATTTTTTGTTAAGATTTTCATGAGAATTTGTAAAAACTCTTTATAAATTTAGAAAACTAACAATTCGGTAGTTATAGGAATCAGCAATTACTTCTCTCAGTCTTTAATTAAACTGAAAGTTTTAAAGTAGAAAAATTCCTTTGTGGTTTGCATTGAGTCTTTCAAAATAGATCTTTTTCTACCCTGAGGTCTTCAAGATTTCCTCCCACATTTGCTTCTATAAGTATCAACACACTGGATCTTTAAAAAACATGTCTGGTATTGATTTTTATTTATGGTGTGAGATAAGGAATTAATGATCTTTCTTCCACTGCCAGCACAATCAATTGACTATGACATTTTCATCATATAGTACCTTATCATCTAGAAAATATAGATGGAGAGCTGCTTTACTGATCACTCTTCATTTCTCTCCATTCATTTGTCTACAAGTATCCATTTGTTTTGGATAGTATGAGTCTGAAAAATCATGTCTCATAGGACATTTCTTCTCCTCTTGTTCTTTGCATCAAACCTATTACAGGCTTTGTGGGAGTATATTATTACATAAATAATAGTAATGACTTGATCATTTCCATTAAAAACTCATTGACGTTGTATTGCATTTATAATTAATTTAAGAGAACTGACATTTTAAAATATTGGATCTTTACTTTTGTGGACATTTTAATAGGTCTCCATTGAATGATGTATTTTTAACATCATTCAGTAATATTTTATAATTTCTCTATAAGGGTATTTTATATTTTTGTTAAATTTGTCACTAAGAACCCTATGATTTGTTGTTATAGTGAATGAGTTGTTTTCATTACAAATTTCTAAGTAATTATGATAGGGTATAAAATGCCACTCATTTTCATATGCTAATCTTATTTACAACAGCCTAGTAATCTTTTTAGTTTTAGTAGTTTGTTTGTAGCTTTGCCTGCATTTTTATGTGTCCCTTCGTTTCCAATTCTTATATTCATATTTCTTTTTCCTCTTTGTTTTAGAGAAGAGACCCAATACTAAATATGTGGTGATTGCCAAAATTCTTGTTCCATTAATGTAAATGCTTCTAAATTTTATCATTATGCACAATCTTTGCTAAAAGTCTTTAATTGATGTCAATTTACAACACTCTTTTATAGTCTTAATATTCTAAAACCTTTGTTTTTAAAAAATAAAACTTGATTTTTCCAAATATTTCTCTGCATCTATTTAGATTACATACTTTTTCTCTAGCTTATTTCCTGATGTTGAGCCATCCTTGAATTTCTAAGATAAACTATACTTGGTGAGGGAGCATTCATTTGTATTTGCTGGGTTTAGTGTGCTATAATTTTTTCAGGATTTTACATTATAATTCATTAGGCAAATGAATTTATCATTTTTCTTTCTGAAATGTCCTTGTGTGATTTAGAGATCAAGATTATACTAACTAGATTGAATTTGGGATTTCTCATAAGACTTGCCTCTAGCACTTTGCTATCTTTTTATTTGGCAGAGAAGGACTTTTGTCACTGATTCAACTTACTGAATCTCATTTGGATTACTCAGATCTTCTATTTGATTTTAAGTCTATTATGAAATGTCTCAGCCTTGTCAATGTTCACATTTTGGGCTGAATAATTCTTTATTGTTTAGGGCTGTCTGTGTGCACTGTAGGTTGTTTGGTGGTATACCTGGACTCTACCCACTAGATGCCAGTAACACCTTCATATTCCTACCCAAGTGGTGACAACCACAAATTTCTCCAGATATTGCCAAATGTCCCCTGGGGACAAAATTGCCCCTGATTGGGAACCACAGGTATGACCCAAATAATGATAGCATTTATCTGTTAGCATTGATTTGAGAATTTGAAGACATGTAAATTGATCAAATTATTTTCTGATACATCAAAAATATTTAATACAAGTCAGTATTTTCTATTGTAATTAGTTTTTCAAGATTGAGTTGTCAAGGTTGATCCTCTGGATGAGAAGAATGGTAGTCTCCCCACTGTTTGAAAGTCACTTAAATTATTGACACCTTTTTCACCTGGCAGGTGACAAAAATGAGAACCTAATTTGTGTTTTATCAGTATTTTTTTATATTTATATGCATGAAGTATATACAGCTTATGATTCAAAATGGTCAAAGCTGTAAACAGAGTATACTCAATTAATTGGCCTGGGAAGAATTCTTCCAAAGGCTAACTCTTAACAGAGAAAACGTGGACTTTCAGAAATGTAAATTCTGCTATGGTATCCTGAGAATGTGACTCGTTGTATTCGAAGGACAAATGCAAAAATTAAAGGTCGTCATAGAAATCCTTGTCTATTAAGGGTGTTGTCAGATAAATTCATAACTACTAAGGCAATGCCAGCTTCATCACTGTCCATTTTATCATTGTGCTGTATTTCTATAAATCTCAGTGAAATATAGTTTCTTTTCAACATGGGGCTGGTTTACAAAAATTAGGGGTTATGGACACAACCTTACGGGATGGAAGGACACATGGTATAAAGTAAATACCATAGTCCTTGAACAAGGTTTTAATTTATGCCCTGTCACTCGTCTGGAACTTTGGGAAAGCACTGAAACTTTATGGTCTTCCATTTGCCCAGTTGTGCCAAGGGGCAATAATTGAAATGCTTTTACTTCTGAAAATTCTGTTTGTCTGAAGGCATAATCAGAAAGGATAACAGCTGTCTGTCGCAGTGGATAAAATAAGATAATTTGGAGGGTGCTCCCCAGGGCTAGTGTCTTTAAGAAAGATTACGGAAGCCAGTGACCTGGAAGTCATCTGGCTTTTTTGCATCCTGGCTGTGTGACCTTGGTCAGCTTAACCTGTCTGTGTACTACCTTCAGCTCTGTCCCATGGAGGCACTCTTAGTTTCTAGCCTCCAGTGCTAGCATGAAGATCCAATAGTGTCAGTTATAGAAGTCCTTAGAACGGTGTCTCACAAATGTAAGTGTTCAACCTATTAGCTTCAATCATTATAATTATTGTTGTTCTTACTGTTAGCAACTGTGAGCCCCCTTTGCTTCCACTGCACACTTGGGGGGTGTGGAGCATTCATTTTTAACAATTACAAATTGCTTGTACTCTTCAAGGCATGTCACACTATTAAGGGCCTTTACTCTGATTCCAGTTTTGAGCAACTTGTTTTCCCAGCATTCAGTGGCCATTGTGTGCTTTCCCTTTGAAAGCTAAATAACAGACACCAGCGTCTAGAAGATTCAGAAAAACAGAGACACTTTAAGTTCCCGGTTTTATGAGCTTCCATCAGTGTGACAAAAGTAGCTCCCAGATTTCCATTCTGTTCTCTGTTCCCTTCCCCAGCAGGGGTTGGGGCAACTGCTGGATCAGGGAGCCAGCAGAGCTATACACTGTCACCCATCGAAAGATGGATCGCTCTCTTTTCATGCTCTGAAAGCTCAGGCTGTCTCCCTCCCAGATGGGTCAAGTAGCCTCCGCCAGCTTCCAGGGTTTAGAACAATTGCCTACATGTCACATAGGAAGAATCATAGAGAGCTCTGATGTGGAAAACTGAGATCTACAGCCTTTTGAGAGGAACTCAGCATGGAAACGCCATAGTGTCCTATGAGGAGCACAGACAGCACCAAGCTGAACCCAACTGGGATTTCATGAATGAGGTGGCTTCCTCTTCTCACCTGCTGTGTCTTGCGGCTGGCAGAGTTCCTGGGCTCTGGGTAAACAGGACTGTCCTGAAAAAGCTTCTATGAGATAGGTGATGATCAATGGGCTGCTTCAGAACTTTAAGAGCTTTGGTCAGATATCTGTAGGTCTTTCTAGGGTAATTTCCTAACGATATTTTTAGCATGCTAGGGAAGATGGTGCTGCTTAAATAAGAGGCACTAATTTGCACAAAGGACATTTCTCATGGAAAGTTATTCAACAAGTTCATGTAAGGAAAATGGATCTGTATAACCATAACAAAAAGGCTTTTCCTATTCCCTTATCTTTAGACATGTCCTAGGAACAATGCACATGCGTGGTATGGGGTAGTGAAAACAGTACAGGATGAAACACCCAGGTCCTATTATATGTTCGGCCATAAATGATGTGACCTGGCTAAGTTTTATCTTACCCCAGTGTCTCTCTCTTTACAGAGGTGATACTTATGCAACGGCTATCACAACGTGGACTCAAAACCCAAACAAAGGAATGGATACGAGATGCTTAAAAGCATATTAGCCCCTCCCATTTACAATTTACAATGATAATCCTAGACAGCTATATGCTGGTAGCTTGGTACTCACATTTGGAACCTAGCAATGAAGCAGATAACTTGCTTCCTAACTTTCGACTTCTGTCTTGACGCCCCCCTCCCCATGAGATTGACATTATGGTCTTCAGTGCCATAATGTTCTGAAATGGCCATGTTGGCATTATGCAGTGGGCTTATTTCCATAAAGTTTTATAACAGATTCAAGTCATTTATGGGTTCACTTTGCTATGATAAGCAGTTTTTATACATGATTAGAATTTTGAATAATTTATTCCTTGGCAAATTCTTTGCAGGGCCCCTCCTTCCCTCACACCTTGGCTTGATATCTCTACATACGTTTGTTTACTCAGGTGATGGATGCAAACCTTTAATAGGTTTGGTAAACAGTTTTTTTTTTTCCAGAATTAAAATTCCTGCTCCTAACGAAGAACATTTCTGAAAAGACCCGAGGCGATTTACCCAACCAAATCCTCCCTATTCTTAATACATTTCTTAATGTGGTTAAATGTTGTTCCAGTCTTTGTATTTAGAGTATTGCCAAGCCCCTAATTTTGTGACTCATCTTCTTAAGTGCTCCTTTGGGAAGGGTCCAGTTATTCTTTCTTCTCCTCCACTTCCTCTGAGAGTGTGGAGTCTGCTTGCCTGCTAAACCCATGCTACTATGCACGTTACTCAGAATAGATCAGAGAATATTTACTTAGTCGATTTTTCCTGAAGGGACAGGGACACTAACTTGTTAAACTTTGTATCCTTAGCATAGTACCTGGCACATAAAGGGGATCATTAAATATTTGCCGAATGAATTAATGACTGAATAAACGATTGCTAGCTCCATTCATCTGATTACTCAGTGTGTCAGTTTGAGTCCATGGAGAGGCAGATGCCAAGGCAGAATTGTATGCAGAAGGGATTTACTGGGGGAGATTTGTGAATGACAAAGGGCGAGGGATCACCAGTAAGTGGGGAGAGCCACCAGACCACAGCGATGGTCACATATTTGTGAAAGGAAATGGGAAGGAAGGATTCGGTGGGAAGAGCCTCAGGCCACTGGACAGGGGTCTGAGAAAGTCAGTCCAGCTGATGCAAGCCCCTGAGTGGAAGGTCCTCAGAGTGTCCCACACGAGGAGAAATGAGCCAGAACCAACATCACTATCAGGTTCAGTCACTGGCAGGGATGAGTCTGAAGGGAGCTTGGTCTGAGCATTCACAGCGGCTGCAGCTGGGTGGCCTGTCAGTCACCTACACTCCTGCAGCCGATGCTCCTGGAGGCAGATCCAGCAGGGGACCTCCACAGCCACAGAAGTACATCCTGGTGAAGCACAGACCCACTTCTCCATGTGGGTTCCCAAGTCACTCCTCTAGCTGGGGCAGTTTAGACTTGTGTCCAGTAGTCCCTGAAATGTGTGGATGTTCCCTTTCCCCCAGGACACAACCTCCCTACAGATGGCTATAGGTACCTTGGGAGGGGACTGGAGAAATATTACAGGATATACTGGCTGCAGTGCTGCAGAGTCCTCGTTCCTAGCAAATCAGTTAACTCTTCATTCCATGGACTGGTTTTAAAGTTGGTCTCAGGGCCTGGGACTGAGCCAGGGATCACGGCGTTTTATGAGAGTGACTGCTTCCATCTCCTCCTCTTCTATTCTTGCTTTTTTGTTGTTGTTATTTGCATATAGATGCCAATAGCATTCTTGTTAACTGACCATCTATTTTACTCCGAGGGACGTCATATTCTATTAACTATTCCCACTACTGCAGATCAAATCCTCTTGGTTGCCCCTATGATCTTGACCATCATTACAGTAATCACATCCTCAGGCTTCTGGCTAGTAAATGCTACCACCTGCATCTCTTATTTCAAGGCTCCATCGTCCCCAGGACATTAACAAGCCCAGCTGAGATCACCCCTCCAACTCTCAGCCTTGGCCTACAGAGGAGAGCCACCGCTCCATGTCTTCGTGAAGTTCTTAGCAGTGTATCCTTGATGTCCTTAGCAAATGATGTTTCCCCTGATTTCCTCTGGAATATAATATGTGGTGGGTCTTGTGGCCTCATATAATACATTGATTCATCAGGCCCATCCCTCCAGCCCCTTTATTTCTTCTTCCACCACCCTCCAAGGCAACTCAAACATTTCCACTTTGCTTAACTTCGGCCAACTTAGTTATGTTTGTGCTATATCCCCTGGGGTCCATGCCAGGGGGTTAAATCCCACATCCTAAAAGTGTGCCACCAATTCAAAACTTTGTACCTATCCAGGCTTAAGTTCAGGCTTTTTATTGAAGTATTCTCCAAATACAACCCTAGCGGCATCCATCTGACTCCTGCTGGTGCATGCAGGGTAATACTTATAGCTACTTTGGCATGTGCTCTCTCTCCTCCCATGTCAGACTGAGCATGTCCCAGTTGACTTATATTAGGGTTTAAACCTAGTTATCAATCAGGTAGCAGGGGAAGGGAGTGGGGGGATCCACTGGAGGTAGGAGGCACCTGCCATGATGTCTATGCAGCATAGTCTAGCCCAGGAGAAGTGCTAGCTCTTATAGAAAATGACAAGTGAGTCCTACACTGTGAGGGTCCAGAGGGTTTTGAACCTCAGATCCTTAAGGTTTCCACTTACATGTTCCTATTCCACATTTCAGGGACCAAGGTTTTTGCTTCCAAGGCCCTAAACTTAGCATAACAGACCCGTCTTGGCTGAGCATTTAACTGTCTATGGAACTGTGTGACTGTCAAGTCCTGAATCTGCTTTTCTATTGCAGGAAATAAGAGTCTCTCTATATACCATCTACGTGCTCCTTTGGCTCTACACTTAGTCTTTAACTCTCCTTTTTATAATATTTTTAAATCCCTCAGTAAGTCTTTTATACAACTTAACTATAACCAGCTGATTCTACCCTTCTTATAAGCATGGTGTATGCCATATCTTCCCAACACCTGCAACATCACATTCGCAAGTGGGGTCCCTCCATCAATATATTGTCCTAAAACACTACCAAGGAAATATTCAGGAACTAGGATGCCATATTATGCTAGGGACTATCTGTGCTGCACATCTGTAAGGATGGCATGGTCTTAGCCAGCCAGTCAGTGACACAGGTAGTAACCAATCCCCATCTCACGAGCTACTTTCTCAGATCATTCCTGATTTACAGGTTAGTTCATGTTCCCTGAGAAATGGAAACTGAGACAGGACCGTGAGATATATTGTTTGAAACACTTGTGAAGGGCCAAAGGGAAGTAAGCCAGAAGGGCAGGGAGAGCGTTCAGACTGTGGTGCAGGTCTGGCACTTACGATGAGAGAGGGAGCAGGAAGAAGATTGCATAGGAGGAGTCTCAGATTGTAGCACTGGTCTATGAGTGCTTTGCCGAGGCGAATGGCAAGCCGGCCAGCCAGTGTCGCCATTGGAGGCATCCCATATTCCATGATCCAGAACTACAGTCTCCACTGTATTTGCCCCAGTCATTGGCTGTGAGCAGCTCTGGGGAAGCCTGGCCTCAGCACACACATGGTGGAGGAGCCAAAGGTGTACCAGCCAAGACTGTCATTCAGCTACTTCTCCCCCATGCAAATGACCTGAGCAGCACATCCTCATGGCTTCCTCATTTACTCCTTGGGATGGACATTTTATAAAATGTAGTGGGAAGATCCTCCTTCCAAAATTGTGTCACAGGCAAACGAGATGATCAGAGGATATGCTGCTTTTTTTCCTGCCACAAAAAGTTCTGATCCTATTGGTGCATCTCAAGAATGTCATCATCCTGCACACTGGAGAGCAGCACCTGGCCCAAGGAGCCTTATTTGTAAGGCCTGTAATTATGCAAGCACATTGTATTTGTCTACTTTATGCATGATGAGTTAGAGTAATGGGAAGAGAGGAGAGCAGGACACATGCAGAAGTACGACATGTTTTTATGTAGATGTCAAAGCCATGTTCGGCTATTGGCTATTCATGTGGAAGTGGTGGGAGTTTATCTTCAGACCTGTTAAATAAGAGAGACATTGTGTTCCTTCTCTACATACAGCTCATCATCAACTAGCTAAGAAGATTCAAAGAAGGAAAAGTGCTACTTGTTAAATACCTATCTTGTGCCAGGGATATCATTAGATAATTTTTCAAGTATTTTTGCTTTGAAATATCATAAGATATCATAAGAGGTACACGTTAGCATCATTCAACAAATGAAGAAATTGAGATGAAAAGAGATGAAATGACCTATCTGAACTCCCCTACCATGTAAATGGCAATACATAAGCTTAGTTTTCACTAGTGTTTATATTACATGAATTTGTATATGCATAATGTAGTCAGTTACTTGCAATCATGAAGTATTAAAACATACCGAAATATCAGCAATCATTTTATCTATCAGGAGTAGGCAAACTTTTTCAGTAAAGGGCCACGCAGTAAATATTTTAGTCTCTGCGGAACAGACAGTCTCTGTCATAACTACCCAACTCTGATGTTGTAATGCAAAGACAGCCGTAGACAAAAATGTAGATGAATAGATATGGCTGTGTTCCAAAAACAACTGTATTTACACAACTAGGCAGCAGGCTGGATGGCTCAAGGGCCATAATTTGCTTACCTCTGCTTTAGATTAAAAAGTAAATAAAACTAAAAATAAACCCACTATGGTTCAGCAAGTTTAAATAACTTGTTCATGATCACTTTGATTAGAAATTACTGGTAAAGCCAATACTAAAATTGGGGTCTTCCTCCCAGAGTATGAGGATTTCACTGCGCCAAACTTTTCATCTAGGATTTTCAATTCTGTGATAGGAAAGCAGATACTTGAGGAGAAACAGGAAAAAGAGACAAGAGTAAAAAGCAGGGTATAGAGCCTTGAATGCCACACTAAGAAGGCATTGGAGACACACTGCAGGTTTACAGCAGTTTGGCAATGATTGATTGGGAATGTTGGAAGCCAGACATAGGAGGATACATTCTAGATGTGACTGCAGCAGTGTGGATGGTGACCCCGAATACTGAGCAGTCAGAAGGGACTGTGTGGTGGCTTAATGCAGTAGGATACAGATGGCATAGCAGGGAAAGAAACTGAGGATAGTGCTGACTGATTGGGGGCAGGGATCCAGGGTTTGCCTGGAGAGGAGGAAGCATGAGGACGGGCACAGTGGAGAGAGAGAACTGTGGCTGCTTGTCTGCATAACGGATACAATGGCAGCTCCATGAAAAAAACAGAAAATTAAAAGTTGCTGAGCGGGAGGAAAACTACATGGCTGCTTTCTTGTGTTATCCACATGTGGGCCAAGAGAAAAATATCTTTCTCTTGTTTCTTTTTATAAGAGCACTGATTCCATTCCTGTGGGCACCACCCTCATGAACTAATTATCTTCCTGAGCCCCGTCTCCTAATACCATCCCACTGAAGGATAAGATTTCAACATGCAGATCTTGGAGGGACACAAACAGTCCGTAGCAGCTGGGATCCACACCCATGCAGTCTAATCGAAGAGCCTGCAGGCCCTTCTTATATATTTTTTCTTGCATTGAGTGTTTCACATTTCATTCTTTGACGGGATCAATTATGGTACATTTCAGACAGTTTGTTATATGTGCTTCCCTTCTGGGGAAGAAAGGTCACATTCCCTCCCACCCTCTGAGTCCCCTGCCCCCCTTACACTTCACCCTATTCTTCTGCTGACCCTGTTCACCCTCTTGAGGTGGGATCTTCTCAAAGTTTCCCTATGAAAGGGGGCAGATGCAGGCCTTGATTTCCAATCATACTCCATCGTGGTTCCAGTGTATTATAGCAGCACTATCACCTGCTGGTCTTCGGATGGAATTTAATTCAGACACTGCTTTGGATAATTGTAATTCAAGTGAGTGGTTCTTATTCAAGTCCGGGGTAGAAACAGTTCTATGAGGGTAGGAACATCTTATTTTCATGGTATCACTAGCACCTAGCATAGTCCCAGGTTCTGGGAAATAAGAGATGCTGAATAAATCTTTGTTAAATGAACAAGCATATGAATGAGTGATTCTCAAACAGCGTAAGTATTAAAACAGATACAAAATGCAGTCAAAACACAGGACCATTCAATTCATTCCATTCCCCAGGGGAAGGGTAGAAAAGAAATACCAAATAATAAAATAAAGTAACTTTAGAGTTGGATGTTGAAAAATGGGTAAGTGTTAATGAGATGAGAACTGTATTCTAGAATCCTATAAATGTGTACCTCATCCAAATAGAAGGTGAGAGAAAGCAAAAGCAACAGGGTGACTTGTATCTACTCTATAGTGAACATTTGCAGGTGGCAGCTTACTCAGTCCTCATCATAGCCCTTTGAAACGGGTTTTCAAATCATTTCAGTTTTGACAACAGGGAAACTGAGGCTTAGAGAAGCAAAGCCATTTTTGCCAGGGTTGTACCATTGGTACAGAGCAAAGCTGACCTTTGAAGCTAGCTGGGTCTGACTTCAAAATATATATACATATACACACAGAGTTTGAGGTTCCAACTGAATGCAGCAAGAAGTTTGTTTGGGGACCTAATCAGAAACAAAAGTAGGAAAATAAATCATTGTAGCTCTGTAGCAGTTCTCAAATGCTGTTTTCCTTGAGAATTTGTGTGATGAAGTCACAAAATGGGAGATTCTATCTGAAGTTTGAGTTATTACAAAAGCTTTTATAAGACAGAAGCCATTTGCATCACACTTCAAAAAGTTGGTAGGACTTCATGTCTCCAGAAACTACCAGAATTTGCATAGCAATGGCTGGTGACTGATTTAAGCAAAGTTTATGATGCCTTGGCCCCAGGTTTCCCAGCTTTCCCTAAAGATCACTGGCTAAAAGCAGATCAGAGAATGGCAAGCTAGCCCTCCAAACACAGCCAGCACACCTGCCTCTCTGATAAGCAGTCACCAGACAGCAAGACCTTAATCAGCTTTTTTTTTTTAAAAAAAGTGTGGCCTAAACAGATTGGCATTTCCCTTTAAAGAAAATTGGAAAGACACGGCTCTTCAGGCCACACTAACTGGGCATGCAATGCGTTTGCCCCTGTGTACATCCCCACATCTCAGGGCTAATGTGGGAATTTCTATCTTTGTGGGCTGGCCCTTGTGCGGCTCTGGCTGGGGTTCTCTTTCACCACTCTGACTGGGGCACCCTGTCTGTTCTGTGCACAACCTACACTTTCACCTGGCAGCCATTTGTCCAGATGGTTTTCCCATTCATTTTTTGTTTGTCTGTTTCTTTGTTTGAGACAGTCTCACTTTGTCGTCCAGGCATGAGTACAGTGGCACGATCTTGGCTCACTGCAACCTTCATCTCTCAGGTTCAAGCGATTCTTGTGCCTCAGCCTCCCGAGTAGCTGGGCTTACAGGTGCACACCATCATGCCTGGCTAATTTTTGTATTTTTAGTAGAGACAGGGTTTTGCCATGTTGGCCAGGCTGGTCACCAACTCCTGGCCTCAAGTGATCCACCCGCCTTGGCTTCCCAAAGTGCTGGGATTATAGGTGTGAGCCACTGCGCCCAGCCCCATTCATCTTTATTAACAGTGCACCTATAAGAGTTGGGCATCCCACTGCTCTAGGTCCTGGCTCTCATTCCCACTGCACTTCAGACATCCTGAGAACAGAGTGAGAAACAGAAACCAAGTGCTTAAGGTCAGGAGTTTGTGGAAGACAATAGACCTTCACAGTTCTTTCTTTCAAAGGACATGTAGCTTAATAAGAGGAGAGAAATTTAATGAGAAATAAGGGTACACAGTGCTAATCAAAGTCTTTTAGTCAAAAACACTGTAGCACGTTGGATAAAGGAACCTGTCCATAGTAGCCTCTCTTCCTGCAGCCAACATTAAAACTGCTTCCTCAGAGGAAGAGGATAAATGAGTGCCAGTCAGTCCTTTGAACTTCAGCCAATATAAATATTCTCATGCCACTGTCATGAAAATAAACTTATTTGCTTAATCCACTTCCTCTTGATAATAAACAACTTAGCCCAAGGCCTAGTGTGTAGAGTTATGGTCAGCACTAGCAGAGAAGCTGGTAAAAAGCTTTCTCTCTCAAGAAATAATCTCCATGCATTTCCGAGGGAAGTTCTGTTTTGCATGTGTGTAACCTTGGGAGGAGCTCTGAGAGCATCCAGTTCAGCTCTTCATCTAATGGGGCATTTTTCTCAGACCTTCACTGCACACTAAAGAGAAGGAAAGATGTGAACCCGGGAGGCGGCAGTTGCAGTGAGCCGAGATCGCGCTACTGCACTCCAACCTGGGCGACAGAGCGAGACTCCGTCTCAAAAAAAAAGAGACAGAAAGAGAAGGAAAGATGGAAGAGACTAGAAATTCCTGTGAAAAGACCCAACCCCTCGCATAGTTGATGTCCAAAAGGACATCCAAAAGAATAGGCACTGTTCTTCTGTCCTCTAACTGGATACCACCTGTCCAGTCCAATCTTTGTTTCTTGTTCCCTCACGACGTAGAGCCTTTACCATACAAGGCATTCTGAAATCAGCAGTAATCCCTCAGGCCCTGCTTGAGAACAAAAACTGGTTTGTAAATCTGAGTCAAGAGATAATTATTGTTTGAACACACACAGTGAGGATCTATGTACAAATAGAAAGCAAGCTTGTCTTTGATACATCTCAGTGGAAAACAGCATCATGTTATGAAACAAGTATGGGCTTTGGGGTCAGAGAAACTCGAGTTGGTTATTTGCCTTCTTATTACGTTGACTCGGTCAATCATTTGCATTTTCTAAACCTTGGGTCCTTGTTTGTAAGAGGAGAAAAATAAGTTCAGCTTATGAAGTTATTGGGAGCTTTGAGTGAAATGTTGTAGTAGCTGGTTATAAATGCGATTTCTTTCCTCCCTTCCCCTGGTACGCTTGTTTCCTTGACACGCCCTCTGAGTGCGTGTATACAAGCTTTTCCATTTTCTCCTAAAAGCAACAAATTAGGAGAAAAGGGTGCTTTCTCAGGCAGGAGTCATTTTACTTTGTGTGCAAAAGTCTCCAAGATGCAGCCCCTGTGGAGCAAATCATCCCTCTGAGTTTGGGAATGGCTTTATGCAACAGAGGCGTGTGAGATGGCTTTTAGAAATCTAGTGGCTGCAAGGTGGAAAATGGCCAGCTTCATGGCCCCGCTCCCTGCTTCCTGTCACTTGAGCCTGTGCAGATTCCCCACACCTACAATTAGCAACTGGCGGCCTTTAAAAGCGCCTCGCCTCACTGTGCTTTTTACCTGTCTCTCACGGGAGACCTAAATGTACTTTGACGCTAATAAACCTGGAATTATTCCATTTTATCAAGTTGTCGGCTGACAGTGAGGATGAGAAATCATGAAAAACCAACCACCACATCATTCGTTATCTTTGGGACCAGCTTGAAGGGTCTGACAATCTCCTTGGCTGTACTTTACATTCCTAACGTGAGCATCGAACGGACTTTAGTTTTCGTGTGTGTATTTCTTTTTTCATTTTACTATTGAGTTTAATTATTGTACCTACCATTATAAAAATGCTTGCTTTTGATGGGTGTGTTAGTCTCATCTTGGCACTTTATTATGCTTCTTTGCTAAGTCAATTTCAGATGTGTTGGATTTCAGTATCTGAAATCAAAGTGTACGTTTTGCACATATCCATATTATTTCAGTGCATCCCTCAATTCTGAACATCAGCAATATAATGCCACATGAAACAATCGTTTATCTCTCTCTAATACAATTGTCCCTGTGAAGAGTGATCCACAGTATATATGTGTTCTGTTCTATCCTTAGCCCGATGACCTCTGTCTCCCCAGGAGCAGCCTTCTTGTCATTGGCATCAGTGCAATACTGAATGCCAGATTAGAAAGAGGATCTTCAGAGATTGTTAACTGCAATTCTCAAATAACAGCATGGCTGGGAAACACCAACCCTGGTTCCATACTGCCTACATTTACATTAATGCCACCATTTTGTGTCTCTGCAACAATGGGCAAGTTATTGAATCTTCTGTTTCATCACTTGTGATATGAAGAAAACATTATATCTACTTCCAAAGATTGTTGGGAAGAGTTAACAAACTATGCACTTTCATTATAAAAGTGCCTGGATCAAAGGACTCACTCAATACTTGCTAATAGCTATTTTTTAATCTGCACATAAGAAGACCGAGGTTCACCAAGGGCAAGATATCACCTCCAAGGTCACATTACAAATTAGGGGATGAATCCATACTAAGAAATAGGTTTCTAAATAATCACTTTTTAACCATTCTCCATTTGTCTGTGACACTTCACTTACAATCTAAAATATCATTTGCCCTTAAGAACTTCACAAAATAATCCTTCATCCTGAAAATAAATACATCTCTGCTCCAGCTATATTTGGGTATATTGGTTATAACCTTAAATAGAACAAAGTCCAGTGGTAAATATTGATGAGGAAACACAGAGTTTTCTACACCTTGTGGCTGGTGTTATAACAAAATATGAAAATGGAAGTCCCAGTAAGGACTGTAGTGGTTCCTTCCACCTGAATAGGTCAGTGTGGGAATGGCACTGAAAGAGTCACAGAAGAGATGACACATAAATCCTCATGAATAATGTGTCTGAGTTTGACAGAAGGAAAATAATATGGTCAGGGAAGGGCATTGTGAATCTACTCATTATTCATGCATGCATGAATGCAAAAAATATTTATTGAGCATTACAATTATCCCACTAGGACAGGCTACCTTCATCTTTTATTTGAGTTACTGCAATTTCTCCCTTAACTCGTCTCCCTTCATACAAACCTTACTCCTGGCTTATAAACAGAGGGCTGCTTTGAAAATGCAAATTCAATCACAATATAATCAAACCCACATACAAGGGATGATCTCCCTTCCCTCGCCTCCCCTCCCCTTTCCCTCCCCTCCCCTCCCTTCCCCTTCTGCTCCCCTCCCCTCCCTTCCCCTCCCCTCTCCGTCCCTTCTCTTCCCATTTGATATCACTGCGCAAATTCCTAAGTTCAAAAGGTCTTACATTATCTATCTGGCTGCTGCTTTTCTTACAGACTTCTCTCACTTTGTCTGCCCCTTTCTCTGTGAGGTCCAGCAGGACTTTGTTCGATTTTACTAAAATCCCCACTTTTTAAGGACGTCTGGCCTCAGAGCCTAGGTCACATTCCCTTATTATAAGCTCTCATGCCCCCATAAGCCTTACACCTTTAGAGCATACTTTCTGAATTGAACTAGACCTTAATATGTTTGCCTTTTGGGGGATAGGTGGCAGTCTTTCCTAGAAACATATGGGCTGCATTTATTTGCTATTGATCTTCAAATGCCTAGTACATTGAATGGGACACAGAAGGTACTCTATGAAGTTTTGATGATGAGATGAGCCCTGTGCCAGGTAAGGGCAGTGGCCATAATATCAGTTCTCATGAGAAGATTGATTAAGTAAGTAAATTTATTAAGGATAATGGAAGACAGCTTCCTATTGCAGAAGGAACTGTAAACAAGGAAAGAAAGACTAAAGTGAACCTTGTGGTGCTGTATTGGAATAGGAATTTTTGTATTGAACTTATGATTTTAAATATAGATACAAAGTAGATGTTAATGTATGTGTGGGAACACACAAATACATTCCTTAGTTCCATCCACTGAGAGGGCCTGGGAAGTTTAGCCTTTCCCCTGGAGGGCCTGCTCAATAACAATAAGCACACCTAACGTTCAGCTTTTGGCTTCTAAAGGCCCATTTTCAATGGAAAGTAACCATTGCTTGTTGGAAAATATCTGATTCCAGGATTGGAGCAAGGAAAGTAGAAGATGAGTCAGAGACAGCTTATGTGACAAAGTCAGGAAGTACTCAACGAATGATGGGGACACATCAAGGGACACAGAAACCAAGTTGAAGGGGATCCCACTGGGAGTGTCAGGGAAAAGTTGAGGATCAAAATAATGGTGATAGTAAGGGATTATAACCCATTGGATTAGCTAGGAAACCAAAAGTACATAGTAATTTAAAAGGCAAACAAATAAAAGTTTAATAAGAAATGGAACAGTCTCAAAGTAACTTCCTGAAATATTTTTAATTTCCAAGGGTAAACTGTGGTGTCGTAGTGACAAAGCATGGCAGAAACTGAGTTAATCAAGAAATTTTTAAGAAGTCCTGATTAATGGGAAAAATGGAAACAGTTTCGTCTGTTAAGAGGCAATAAGAACATAAGACCAATTCTTTGATATTCTTGCCAGAAATATATAACCCAAATCATGAAGAAAAACCAAACAAACTTAAATTGAAGTACATTCTACAAAACAGCTGGCCTTAGATCTTCAAAAGTGGGAAGGTTGAGTGCATGGGATGTTTGTCTTTCTGTTTCTGGCTTATTTCACTTAACATAATGACATCCAGTTCCACTGTCTCATGGAGGCAGAGAGTAGAATGATAGATACCAGGGCCTGGAAAGAACGTGGGTGTGCCGGTGGGGAGGGGGAATGAAAAGAGGTGGGTTAATGGGTAAAAACATATAGTTAGATAGAAGCAATAAGTTCTAGCATTTGATAGTAGAATGGGGTGACTATAGTTAGCTACAATGTATTATGTATTTCAATATAGCTAGAAGTGAGGATTTGAAATATCAACACATCAAAATGATAAATGCTTGATGGGATGGTTATCCTAAATAAACTGACCTGATCATTACACATTCTACACAACAACAAAATATCACCTGTACCCCATAAAAATGCATATTATGCATCAATTAAAAAAGTGTCAAGGTTATGAAAGCCCAGCCAAGACTGAAAAAGTCTTATCGATTGAAAGAGACGAACAAGACATGACAAATGAATGCAACTCTTTATTATGAAATGAATACGTTTGCTATAAAGGACTGTGGGGAACATTTGAATAGTGGTATGTGAGGGTTAGATGGCAATAGTACATCAGTGTTAATTTTTTTTTGTTTTTGAGGCAGGGTCCTGCTCAGTCACCTAGGCAGGTGTATAGTGGTGTGATCATAGCTCCCTGCAACCTCAACCTCCTAGACTCAAGAGATCCTCCTGCCTCAGCCTCCTGAGTAGCTAGGACTACAGGCCCATGCCACCACATGCAGATAATTGTTTAAAATTATTTATTTTTGTAGATATGGGGGTCTTACTCTGTTGCCCAGGCTGGTCTGGAGCTGCTGGCCTCAAGCAACCTCTCCATCTCTGCCCAGTGTTAATTTCTTAATTTGAATGTTTGTGTTGTGGCTATTTGGAGAATATCCTTCTTGGTAGAATAAAATATTCAGTGATAATGGAGCACCATTCCAGCAATTTATCAACCATTTTGAGGGAAAAAATGTTTATTATACTGTATGTGTTAGTTTGAGATCGTTTCTAAATGAAAAGAAAAAAATAATGAAGATACTCCCAAAACAATGCAAAAGAAAGAAAGGAGAAAGAAATGAACAAAGGAAGGAAGGGAAGGAGGGAGAAACAATGGTGAAACGAAAGAAAGAATGAAAGAACAAAAGAAAGAATGCTAATGAAGGCAGGAAGAAATAATTATATTTCATATAATATATGAAAATTATGAGACACTCAAATTTTAGCATCCATACATAAAGTTTATCGGAAAACAACCATGTTCATTTATTTGCATATTGTCTATGATTGTTTTCATACAAGACAGAGCTGAGTAGTTGGAAGAAAGACAGTATGTAGCGCTTCATTGCTTCACACTCCTGTTTGCTCACAGTTAATGTCAGTGATAAAATTATACCTCTACAGAGTTTTGAGTTCCATGTGCATCACCATACTATTTTACTTAACTCCCAGAGCACACTCATCTTCTCAAAATATGAAGGGAAAAGTGGACTCTGAATGTTGCATTTTTAAGGCGCAGTGGAGTGTGGATTATTTTACCATTAAATTAGCTGTCAAAACATTGTGTTTCTTATGTAATGATGCCATATGTGTGCTAAAAAGTACAATCTACATCAACATTATCAGACCAAGCACTCATCATATTCCCAACTAACTCACAGGAAAGCAGCAATTAGAAAAATAAGAACATTTGAAACTGAGTAGTTTATAACAACAAATCTTCTTCACAAAAATAACAAATGAAAATGAAGTTTCAACCGAAGTAAATTTTTGAGTGCCTTATTTGTTAGCCAAGCAACTCAAAACACTTACCAATCATGAGTTAATTAAATCGCGTTTGATTGCAGCAGTGGAAGGAATGTATCCAGAGAGAATAAACTTTAGGTTGGTAGGCTCTGGAGAGGATAGTGGATGGAAAAGATGGTGTTGGGAGCAACGTCAGTAGCTAGTTAAGAAGCTCTGCAAATGCATTTCACTGGTTTTCTTGGCTCTTGGTGAGTCTACAGATGCTACCAATTTTGCTTACTAGTTGTTGTTTATTTGAGAAAATAAACTGATCAGTGATGAGCTTTAAGAACTGAAGAATTCACCTCTATCATTAGCTGTATGGAAAAACTGGAGGTGAGGATATTTTCAAGGAAGAAGTGAAAACACTAATTCAGTGAAACTGAATTAGAATCTGCTAAGTTTGGTGACACCTGATGGTAAAAATTGCATGTGAGTAGAAAAGAGTTAACTTGGACAAATTTATACAGCTCGTGAAAATGTAAATATCTAAACCCTATGGCAATTCCTTGTATTATTCATCAATATGTACTTTGTGAAAGAAATTTGAACCTATAATGTGTTATTGAATGCGTAATGTCAACAGTGAACTTCACCTGCTCTAATACTAATAGACTTAACCATTGTATCTTCAGGTCTGTGTTTTGTTTTGTTTTTTTTTTTTTTTTTTTTTTTGGTCAGCACAGCAGTTCAATGGCTTAAAGTTTTACCACAATTGTTTTGAGTTCAGGGCCCAGATTTAAAATCTTTTGAACAAGAAAATCTACCCTCAACCACTACTGTATAACATTGAATGGATTTATAAATTAGTTTTTGCAGTGGTAACATTGATAATGAATTGAAATGAATTTAACATAAAATTAAAGGTGAAACAGTGATGTCTAAAACTTACTCTGTGGTAGTAAAATCATTTCAATGACAATTAATGTTGTTTGACTCACAAGTAATGTTAACTGGCTTTTTAACATCCCCTGTTATCAGAACTTAACAGAAACGGGAATATCATCATCCTCTCACAAATTTGCAACAGCTAAATTTTCTGAGCTCAAACCACAGTTCCAGCAATGTCTTTCAGACAACATCGTAAGTACAGGAGAATTTTATTTTATTTTTAATTTTGATGTTTTACTTAATGTAGATTTTTGGCATTGATTTTGAGGTTTTTTTTCTTTTTTTTTATTATACTTTAAGTTCAGGGATACGTGTGCAGAACATGCAGGTTTGTTACATAGGTATACACGTGCCACAGTGTATACCTATGTAGTGACATCAACCTGTCATCTATATTAGGTATTTCTCCTAATGCTCTCCCTCCCCTGGTCCCTCACTCTGACAGTATCCAGTGTGTGATGTTCCCCTCCTTGTGTCCATGTATTCTCATTGTTCAACTCCCACTTATGAGTGAGAACATGTGATGTTTGGTTTTCTGTTATTCTGTTAGTTTGCTGAGAATGATGGTTTCCAGCTTCATCCATGTCCCTGCAAAGGACCTGAACTCATCCTTTTTTATGGCTGCATAGTATTCCATGGTGTATATGTACCACATTTTCTTTATCCAGTCTATCATTGATGAGCATTTGGATTGGTTCCAAGCCTTTGCTATTGTGAACACTGCCACAATAAACATACGTGTACATGTGTCTTTATAGTAGAATGATTTATAATCCTTTGAGTACATACCCAGCAATGGGATTGCTACGTCAAATGGTATTTCTGGTTCTAGATCCTTGAAGAATTGCCACACTGTCTTCCACAATGGTTGAACTAATTTACACTCCCACCAACAGTGTAAAAGTATTCTTATTTCTCCACATCCTCTCCAGCATCTGTTGTTTCCTGACTGGCATGAGATGGTATCTCATTGTGGTTTTGATTTGCATTTCTTTAATGACAAGTAATGATGAGCTTTTTTTCATATGTTTATTGGCTGCAACAATGTCTTATTTTGAGAAGTGTCTGTTCATATCCTTTGCACACTTTTTGATGGGGTTGTTTTTTCCTTGTAAATTTGTTTAAGTTCTTTGTAGATTCCAAATATTAACCCTTTTTCAGATGGATAGACTGCAAAAATTTTCTCCCCTTCTGTAGGTTGTCTGTTCACTCTGATGATAGTTTCTTTTGCTGTGCAGAAGCTCTTTAGTTTAATTAGATCCCATTTGTCAATTTTGGTTTTTGTTACTATTGCTTTTGATGTTTTAGTCGTGAAGTCTTTGCCCATGTCTATGTTCTGAATGGTATTGCCTAAGTTTTCTTCTAGGGTTTTTATGGTTTTAGGTGTTACATTTAAGTCTTAATCCATCTTGAGTTAATTTTTATATAAGGTGTAAGGAAGGGGTCCAGTTTCAGTTTTCTGCATATAGCTAGCCAGTTTTCCCAACACCATTTATTAAGTAGGGAATCCTTTTCCCATTGTTTGTTTTTGTCAGGTTTGTCAAAGATCAGATGGTTGTAGACGTGTGGTGTTATTTCTGAGGCCTCTGTTCTGTTCCATTGGTCTATATATCTGTTTTGGTACCAGTACCATGCTGTTTTGGTTACTGTAGCCTTATAGTATAGTTTGAAGTCAGGTAGCGTGACACCTCCAGGTTTGTTCTTTTTGCTTAGAATTGTCTTGGCTATGTGCACTCTTTTTTGATTCCATATGAAATTTAAAGTTTTTTTTTTGTAATTCTTGAAGAAAGTCAATAGTAGTTTGACTGGGCATAGCATTGAATCTATAAATTACTTTGGGCAGTATGGCCATTTTCATGATATTGATTCTTCCTATTCATGAGCATGGAATGTTTTTCCATTTGTTTATGTTTTTAATAGAGGGGGTCTCACTCTGTTGCCTAAGCTGAAGTTCAGTGGTGCAATCATAGCTCACTATAACTTTGAAATCCTGAACTCAAGAGATCCTCTTGCCTCAGCCTCCCAAGTAGCTAGAATTGCAGGTATGCACCACCACGCCTGCCTAAGTTTTATTTATTTTTTTTGTAGAGACTGGGTCTTGCTATGTTGCCCAGGCTGATCTTAAACTCCTGGCCTCAAGTTATCCTCCTGTCTTGGTCTCCCAAAGTATTGGAATTACAGGCAGAACCACTGTACCTGGCATAAATTTTTATATTCCAAAACCTATTTAAATGTTTAGTTGAGGAGCTTCCACCTAACCTTCAATTGAAAGTGATTAATCTGTAATGTAATGGCACATAAAAAGGCAAATATATAAAATAATCTAATAAAATTCTGGGTTTTCCAAATGATGAATATGCCAATCATGCAATCATGGATTGATATCAATATTTGATAGTACCTAATTGTAAAAAATAAAGTTTTTAAGGATCAAATGTGTAAAGCTTTACTACAGGCCAGCATTAACAGATGAACATTTACAATTGATTTGATGATGGGAAAGAAAATCTTTGAATCCCATTAAGTAAAATATTACCCCACCCTCCCCCCAAAAATGATTATTTTTCATAGGCCTCTATTAGAAAAAAAGTGCTGAATTAAATTTTTTAACTTCATCAATATAAAATTTTAGGTAACTGTTTTTCATTTCATTGTATAGTTACCTAATCATATCATTGATTTTGCATCTTGAACCACAAAGTGTAAAAATACTTCCTATCTTGGTCCCATAGCCTGAAACCTAGCACTATATATTATTGAATAAATTTAAAATTTCTTGATTATAGTAATGATATTGTGATATATAGAAGAAGTAATTTACTTTTACAGGACAAATGCTACAATATTTAGAAATAACTTGTTATCATGCCTGCAATTGTTCAGCAAAGGAAAGGCAAGTGTGATAACCTATGAGAAATTCTGACTCTACATGAGTGTTGTACATGTGTGTTCTATTTTTTCAATATCTGCAACTTTAAAATTTTCCAAATAAAATCAGGGAAGAGGAAAACCCTTCTCTGACCATGCTAAGTAACTCCCAGGCATGTACTAGTCAACTTTTCTATTTTATTTTAATATTACTTATTATAACACAATATATTGTGGTTGTTGTTTAAATTCCTTGATTTACTTGCTTATCCTCTACAGGATAATGTAAGGTAGTTAAGAGTGGGGACGATGTCTATTTTATTCTTTGCTCTATCCCCAGCAGCTAGAACAGCACTGGCACATCGGACACACTCAAAACACTTGTTGAAGAAAGAAAATAAAAGAAAATGCCAAAAATAGAAGACAAATGACTCAATGAAGGACAGTACGTCACTCACAGGTACTCAGAAGCCTTAAAGACATCCCATGTGCCCCTGCCACTTATTCCTCCAGCAGCCAAATGAATTGTGCCATGGCCCCAGTTTCTGACCTGCTCTCACTCCCCATTCCTGGCTTTCCTCGATGCTTCCATACTGGTTACTGACTCTGGTCTTAATCTTGTCTAGGTCAATTGGAGTACATATTTAGAATCTCTGATGTTTGAACCTAAAATTTCTCTTACAATTGGCCTCCTGTTCTTACAGTGACTCATGCTTCTTAGTTGCATCCCTCAGAATCATCATTAATTACAGGCCTGTCCTGCCTCATTCCCGTTTCTGGGGATGGGGAGAATGTCCTCTTTCAGGCCCTGGGCCAGTCACAGTAGTGACAGTCTTTTAGCTTCCTTTATTTTTCCCCCAAATTTCTCAAGGTAGGTATCATAACCTCCATCCTGTTGGTGAGAAAACTGAAACACATGAAGATTACGTATCTTTTTCTGAGATTATATTAAGTGAGGGACGAAGGAAAGGCTAAATCCCAAGTCCCTTCGAGGCAATGTTTTTGGGTGTGCTTTTCCCTCTACCATATTGGTGGTTGCTTATTTCATTCCACCCCGTAGAGGAAGCTGCTGGCAGGGATATTCTTTCCTGTACTGTGTGAATAATTCTAAGAACAGTGACAGAGTCTCATTGAAATCATTGGTACCGGTACCAAGCCCTAGTGGAAAACTATCTGACTCACAATTAATCCCCAGACCCCTCCATGAAGGATTTGTTGAGTTAATATGACTCAACAGCCTAAACTTTAAACATTGCACTTTCTTAAAATGTCACCACTATAAATATGTACAACTATTACGTGCCCATAATAGTTAAGAATAAAACATTGAAATAAATAAGTAAAATATCCTTACTGATTTGCACCAGTACAGTAATGAGTAAATTCATCTCTCAAGGGCCGGGCACGGTGGTTCACACCTGTAATCCCAGCACTTTGAGAGGCCGAGGCAGGCAGATCACAATGTCAAGAGATGGAGACCATGCTGGCCAAAATAGTGAAGCCCAGTCTCTACTAAAAATACAAAAATTCGCTGGGAGTGGTGGCTTGTGCCTGTAGTCCCAGCTACTTGGGGGGTTGAGGCAGGATAATCGCTTGAACCCAGGAAGCGGGGGTTGCAGTGAGCCGAGATCGTGCCACTGCACTCCAGCCTGGCAACAGAGCGAGACTGTCTCAGAAAAAAAAAAAAAAAGTAAAACATCTCCTCAATTCCTCAGTTTCCTGGGATTCTGTGTTAGATGCAGTATAGTTTATGTTTCTTCTCCTTCCTTTGTAACCAGCAGGCACACTGGCCCCCTCATTATTCCTGGACCATGACAGGCATGTCTTCCTCTCAGAGCCTTTGAAGAGCTTCCCTGCACTTCACTGAGGTATTGACTCAACTAGCACAACTTCAATCACCCACCAGGTCTACCCTTTGGAACTCTCTGCTCTCATATTCACTCTCACATCTTCCTACCTTGCTTTATTTTTTCATATCACTTATATCCTGCCATTTTGATTAATTACACGTTATCTGCTCCCCCAGTAGAATGTAACTGTGGCAAGGACTCTGTTCTGTTCACTCTGATGCCTCAGCATCTAGTACAATGACAGGCACATAGTAGTTGCTCAATAAATAGTACATTGATTCATGTTTAATGGATGATTTTTAAATTAACTGATAAATATGTCCCTGTCATCCTAACCTTGTACAAGCATGTGTGGTGTAATGCAGCATTTCTCAGTTCTTTCTAAGCCATGCTCCACTTTGAAAAACTTGAACATCATGGGGCCCTGATTATTCTAAACCTCTCCTGAGATTGAAGTCATGCATAGGTGTCCTCTGCACCTGAATTAGCCCTGACTCACAGAATACATGATCTACTTTCCAAGCCCTGAAAGAAAATAAGATTAGTTTCAGTTTCACTTGCTTCTACTAGTATTGAAACAATTTTGAATTTGCATAGTTATATTAATATATAATATAAAAACATCATCTCATACTATTATAGTGGATAGCTCTTTCCCCATTTTGTATGTTCTTACCCAGAAAATCTAAAATTCCCATTTCCTTCCTCTCTTCTTCTTGATCCATGCACCACAATAAATTTCTACTAAACTTTAAGTCATTGTTTTTTCAAGTGTTTAATGAGGACAGTAGATCCACCAGCAGAATTATTGTGAGAATGAGGAATAATATTCATAAAGTACTTGGCACAGAACAAACTTCAACAAATAGCTTCTGGCTTCCTTTTTTACCAAATGATTAGCATTGCCCTTAGAACTATATTTGCCTCACTAAACTGGTCTGGAAATATACCATTTTGCTCCTAAGCAAATGTTTTCATAGCAAGGCAAAGAGAGCTGCAACAAGAGCCTCTCTCTATTATTTGAAAGGTTGCTTGGCCAGGTTGCCTTCATTATCAACTCCATCAGGCCTGAGGTCAATGTGCACATTTTGCCACCTGCTGATGCCCCATCTCTGTAGGCTGCAAGAGAAACAAGATAGCCATAATTTGTTTGATTTTGTATCACATTCAGGTACTCCTTCAATATTGAGACTGCTCATAATTGAATGTTTTGCTACTAGGCTTGAGTTATCAAACAATGAAAGGGATATAGGGCTCAGGCGAGATTGTGGCAAATTATAGGAGGCATCTTCTTGGGTTGATTGCTTTTGTATTTAATTGTATGCTAATTATTAGTTTTGCAAGACAGATACCTAAAGAAATAGCAAAGTAACAGGAAAAAATGTAAAAGACAACACATGAGCATATATGTTAGTCTCACAGGGCAATTTACCAAATTAAAAGACAGAAAAATAAACTGTGCATGAAAACCTTTAGGGAGCATAGTTGGCATGGTTGCCTGGAAATGTAAGTGTATTGAGATACAGAATTTGTTTTATCAGAAATAGACTCTGATAAAAGAATGGGTTCCCAACTCAGCAGAGATAATGCAAGGAGGAAACCCACCTGTGCTGGTGGAGGTGAGGCTGGCAAATTACCTTCCTTGTCACTATTGCTGTCAGTCATCTGCCTAAGGCACAGAGAGCATCCAAGCATCCCTCCACTATTAAGATCCATTGACTCTCCTACCTTAATAATTAAGTTTAGACCCATTGGCATGAACCCACTTACAACTCAATGTCGCTTTCACCACGTTTGTCCACACTCAGAATGTTTGTGGCCATTCCAGACTCATCTTTTCTTCTCTGGACCAAATGCTCTTGTCTTAGCCTTGGGCTGTTGGCTGTGTCTGGATGACTTCCCACCTGCCCCTCCTCAGCCCTTTTACTCTGCATCTAAAATGCCCACCAGAGAGTCAGCACTCATGTCATCCCCAAGGGAGGAGAGAGCTTTGATAAGTCCTCAAGTAGCTAGCTCTCTGTCTCTGAATTGCACAGTTTCATGGTCCTATAGCTAATGGGGCTTCTACCATTCTCTGCTGCTAAGGTTTGAGCTCCTGGAGAACATATGCCTTCCTGTTCTGCTCTCAGTATGAACCACAGCCCACTGGGGGCACTCAGCAGGTGCTTATCACAAGACTTCTTAGCAGAACCAGACATGCCCTCCAGAGCTGGAGTATAAAATCCTGCCAACCCAAATCTAATCTTTCTCCCCACACTCTCATCTCAAAAGGAAAACACAAAAGACACTTGAAACTTTGATTCTCCCACTGCCAAGTCCGTCTTCCCCACCAGGATGGACACTCCTCAAGACTGGTCACTCCGTCTTCACCCTCAGGCTCACCTCACTGGTCTCATTGCCCTTTCTTCCTGGGTACTTTCTCATTTTTGAACCCTTGGTCCTAATTAATCTGTCTAAAATCTTCTTTCCCAACTCATCTTATTGAGTTAGTCCTTTAAGGCTCTGCTAAAAGCATCTGTTTTAGGTGGGGGCCCACAGAAGTCTACTCAAAAGTGAGGATGTACTTGCAAGGGATTTCTTAAGAAAAGTCTTGAAGCAAAGAACCAAAGGGTAGGTAGAAAGCAGAAAGCGAACGGCAGGAATCCATGCAAGACCAAGGGCTCAGGCAAAGTCTCATAGAGGCCTGGCTCTGGGCTGTTCCAGAGCAAAATTCTCAACTGTAAAGTGTGCCTCTGAGTCTTCCTACCAAGCAAAGAAACTGAGTTTGCACACCCCGGCATCTGTCTGTTACTGGCCTGAGAGGACTCCTGAGAGGACTAAGTTCCCAGGCACTTCCTGTTACCTGTGCCTGCAGGTAGCTCAATGGCAGTTCCTCCAAGAAAAGGTGTTGGCGTTAGAAGCCAAAGAAGACTTGGGAGGACCTTGAGGGCACACTAAAGAAGCAAACAAACCAATTAACAACCAAGAAAATACCTAAATAAAAAAGGAATGTGAGGGGATCTGGAAGGAGCACCAACACTGTCTGCCACAAGTTCCTTGTATTTTTCCTTGACATTTGGTAACTAACTGACAAGTGAATCCAGGTATGATGGAGCTGGCTCGCACCCACAGTGCCAGGAGCACTTGGCACACAATTCTTCCAGTGCCAGCAGAACTTGGCACATAATTCTTCCAGCTCTGCTCTAAATACCATGGCCTTCAACCTCCTTAAAGACATTTCTCTCTCCATCAATTATCCTTTTAATTTAATTTCTCATCTCTATTGCCTTTTTCATCTCGACATGGAAAGATGTTCAAGGAGTTCCTCCATGTCTGAAACTAAAGAAAAGCAAAAGGGATGGAGGGGAGAGAGAGAGAGAGAGAGAGAGAGAGAATGGGAGGGAGAGAAGAAGGGATGGAAAGAGGAGGGGGGGAGAGAGAGAAAGAGAGGGAGAGAGAGGAAAGAGGGAGACAGAGAGATGCCTTTGACTCTAAAATCTTTTATTGCTGAGATTATGGAAAGTCCAGTCCTCATTTTCTTGATTTTCTCCTCCTCTGTTCCATTTGCAACCTCCTAATATCAAGGCTCTGCCTCCCTTAAGGTTGCCTATCGCTAAGTTCAGGAAAGCCTGCCTGTATTCCTACACAGGTGTCATGTGTTTATTGCCACTTCTCCCTTTCTTCAAGCTCCTCTGGGCCTTGCTTTCCTGACACCACATTCCCTGTTCCTTCTCCTGCTTTGATCATCATGTTTCATGTGTCTAGGATGAGTGAGGACTGAGCAAAACTTCAGTAAAACCTTGTCTCTACTAAAAATAGAAAAAATTAGTTGGGTGTGGTATTTGGAGACTCGGGTGGGAGGATTGCTTGAGCCTGGGAGGGAGAGGTTGCAGTGAGCTGGGATCATGCCACTGCACCCCAGCCTGGGGAACAGAGCAAGACCCTGTTTCAAAAAATTTTTTTTTCAAATAATTAAAAATAGACCTATCCTTATATCCAGCAATTCTACCTCTGGGTATTTATCCAAAATAATTGAAAGCAGGATCTTGAAAAAAATATCTGCACTCCTTGTTCATTGCAGCATCATTCACAATAACCAAGATATGGAAACAACCTAATTGTACATGTAATACATATATGAATGGAATGCTATTCAGCCTTAAAAATAAGGAAATCCTGCCATTTTTGACAACATGTATATATCTGGAGGAAATTATGCTAAATAAAATAAACCAGACAAAGAAAGGCAAATACTGCATGAATTCATCTGCATGTGGAATCCGAAAGAGTCAAATTCGTAGAAGCAGAGAATAGAATGGTGGCTGCTGGGAGGGAGGAGTGAGGAGTTATTGTTGAGCAGGTATAAAGTTTTACTCATAAATGATGAATAAGTCCTAGAGATCTGCTGTGCATCATAGCGCCTATAGATAAAAACAGTATTGTACACTTAAAAATGTACCAAATGTCCAACAACAATAGACTGGATTAAGAAAATGTGGCACATATACACCATGGAATACTATGCAGCCATAAAAAATGATGAGTTCGTGTCCTTTGTAGGGACATGGATGAAACTGGAAAACATCATTCTCAGTAAACTATCGCAAGGACAAAAAACCAAACACCGCATGTTCTCACTCATAGGTGGGAATTGAACAATGAGAACTCATGGACACAGGAAGGGGAACATCACATTCCGGGTACTGTTGTGGGGTGGGTGCAGGAAATCAACATGGCACATGGATACATATGTAACAAACCTGCACATTGTGCACATGTACCCTAAAACATAAAGTATAATAAAAAAAAAAAAAAAGAGAGAGTAGTTCTTACATTCAGTGTTCTTAACACAATAGTAAAAAAAATAGGCAACAATGTCTAGTTCAGGAGTGAATAAATCTGATCCATGACTCGATTTTGTAAATAAAGTTTTATTGGAACATACAGGATCGCCAAAAGAAGACATGTTCTAAAAATGACGGATATCTCACCTTGATATTTTCCCCAATTAATACTATCCCCTGGCAAACTGGTCTTGGGCTTCAGTTTGTTCATAGATACGAAAAGTGACCTAATTTATTTATAACATACTTTCTCAGTTTGGGGAAGAAAGGGAAGTAATTGGATTTATAATGATTCATAAGATCATTGGAAGGTTTGCAATTATCTTCTGTTTCTTATTTCAATCAAGGTAAATAAGTTGAGTCTAGATAGGTGAATGTCTTTATACTGCTGACTAACCTGACATTAATTGGGAAAGTTAATTTGGGTTGCAAATAATGAGCCTATTTAGCAGGCTTTTTCGTCAACCTGTTTCTTTCATTATTTCATCCTCTGCATTATTTGGGAAACAGTGAATAATTGAGAAATGATGTCAACATTCTGGGATTTACAATGCATTTGCCACGTGGGGCTTGTGAGGCATGATAAGGACGGAGAGTGAACAATGTCAAAGCCATCAGGACCCTGGTCAGGTATCTCTTAAGGGGCCCCAGCAAAGGCTGTGAAATCATTTCCCTAGCCCCAGAAAAAGATTCTGGCACCAACAGCACTTGAGCTGAAGAATCAAAAGGTGTTGATTCCAATACAATAAAAGGAGCCAACTTAGAAATCTTGACAGGTAATGAGATACTCACCTCCGCCAAGGTGAACAGATGGCCTCCTTCAGAGGACACAGCACAATTGTCACTAAAAACAGAGCCTCAGACTGTGTGAAAAGAAAGTGGCTCTCCAACCCTGGTTCCCTGGGAAGACAGGATGGTTCATGTTTGAGATGAGAGGAAAGGAGGGGAAACATGAGAAAGAGAGATTGTTTGCAGAAATGGATAGCTGGGGAGATAACCCTCTCTTTGGTCTAGGTTTTCTAAGAAGTGGTGTTATTGTGTATTCATTGCTGAAATGAAAAGCACCGTCACACCTGGCAGAAATACGGGGATTTGGGGATTTAAAGAAAGAACATCAGAATAATGTGTGTTTGTTTTGTTCCTAACATATGAAGCATCCAAATCCTTTCTGGGTCTTGACACATAAAATTAGTTACATATGTATTTTTTCCCTATCAAATGACTACAAATATAATTAAATCCACATTTTGTTTTAATCTTCTTCAGAATCGGATTTTATCCCAACAGATTGCTTTGAAAAAAACACTATTGAATAGACGAGTCATGGGATCTTGGATAAAACAGTGATAAAAGGAACTACAATTTCCACACAGGAGGATTCCAGACTCAGGAGTACCTGAGACTTGACATCTTCATCCTTCTTTTTTTTTTTGAGATGGAGTCTCACTTTGTTGCCCAGGCTGGAGTGCAGTGGTTCAGTCTCGGCTCACTGCAGCCTCTGCCTCCTGGGTTCAAGCAATTCTCATGCCTCAACCTCCTGAGTAGCTGGGATTATACGTGCACGCCACCAGGCCTGGCTAATTTTTGGTATTTTTAGTAGAGACAGGGTTTCACTGTATTGGCCAGGCTGGTCACAAACTCCTAACCTCAAGTGATCCACCTGCCTTGGCCTCCCAAAGTGCTGGGCGTGAGCCACTGCACCCGGCCAACATCTTCATCCTTTCTGAGGGCTCCTCGTGCTGCTCCTCTTAGGAAGCCAGGCTGGTCATATTTCACCAATGAGTGCCATGCACTGTATTCACACCTGCAAATTCAGGAGGGGTGGCTGAATGTGGCCCATCCTAGTGTATTTAGGATGGTAACTGCTACAGTGTGGTAAGACACTCTACCCCAGGGTCCTTGTTGAGGGATTTCTCCTAAGCAAACATCATATTTCCAGTTTTTCCTTCCCTCATAGCCCTTGGGGAGGGGAATGGGGTGGTAGGCTGAATTACTTAATTGGTAAATTTGGGAAGAATCACCTGGGGTTGGTTAGCTTTGACCTATGCTTTCCTCTTAGGAGCTGGCTGCCCCTGGAGAGCATGGACTCCCTTCTGCTCCTCATGCTGCAGGACTTGCTTGGCCAACCTGCTCTGCTGTGCTGCAGGGACTCGATGGGTCAATCTGCCGCTGAATCCTGAAGCTCAGAATGTGAGCTTGGCTCGTCCTTGAAGCTACATCCTTCAGGATGGCCTCAACAGTTAATGAAGGTGATAATTGAACATTAAAAAAAACCACATTATTTCCCAAACTATTTTAATACAGGTAAGGAAGAAAAAATATATTTTTTTAAATTAATAAACCTCTTTAGAAAACCTCAGCAGTAATCAACAGTAATGTAAGTACTATCTGAAGGAAAACTCAAGGGGGAAGAGCTTATATTTTTAGAGACTCTGCTACATACCTGGTACTCGGTATCCATACGCCATCTCAACTAGCCTTCACTATGTCCTATAAAGTAGGTAAGGAAAGCAAGGACATGTACCACTGGCTGGGATGACTGATCCCAATTACCAAGGGGAAGATGGGTTGCTGCTCCGCAATAGAGAGTCAGGGCTGTGTTTAGAGTCCTGGGGATTCCCTAGTGCTCCTCTCTGTATTTCCATGTCTAATAGTTGAGGACGCAGACCCTTCAAAAATGAGAGTGTGGCTCACTCTACAAGATAAAAAACAAAACAGAACAAAAACCAAACAAGCAAACAACAACAACAACGATACACACAAAAAACCACACTGAGTAGCTGAGGTCCTGGCTGAGAGCAAAGGAAACTTGGAAAGGCTGATGGAAAAAAAAGTTGTCAGTACCCGCTGTAACTTTGTGACCAGTTACAGAAACAAGGGCTTTAGAAACTAGGCATATTTTATTCCTTGCTTGTGTGCATGTGTTCATGAGAAAGTGTATACTCACACACACACGTATATCTCTGCACACACATTTATATATACATATAGAGACATATTGGCATACATAACCTAATATTACATCTCTCTCCTCTTCCACCTCATTATTTTATACACATTTTATTGGAGATTAAATTTGTCATTTTAGTTATTTAACCAAATTAATTGGATGCTAACACAATGGACTCTTTAAGCAACAAAATATTCAGATGAGG
The DNA here is from genome assembly GCF_009828535.3 of Hylobates moloch. Classification (NCBI taxonomy): domain Eukaryota; kingdom Metazoa; phylum Chordata; class Mammalia; order Primates; family Hylobatidae; genus Hylobates; species Hylobates moloch. The sequence continues at coordinate 74,368,997 of NW_026652292.1, read as the reverse complement.
CCATGATTGCATTATTTCCTTAGCTTGTCTCTCTAGACCCTACTCACCTAGAAGTTCTTCCCAACTGGAATATACTCTCCATCAAGTCTTTGCACTGCATTCTCAATAGTGCCTATGAAGAGCAGGTACTCAAGGAATTTTGGCCAGAAGTAAGGAAAGGAGAAAGAAAGGAAGAAAAAGAAGGAAGAGGGAAAGGAAGAAGAAAGAAAAAAGTAGTTTACAAACAGAAAATAACAATAGAATATAAATTTTGTAATGTTGTTTGAATGCACAAGATGCTATAGACCTATCAACATAAAGAGAAAATGTCAGAGTTTATCTCTAACATGACATGCATAAATTCTGAGAAGCTACGAACACCTCATTATGTCTTTCTTTTGCTCCACTTATTTTCATTTTTCTTTTTATTTTATTGTATATATTTAAGTTGTACAAAACATGATGTTTTGATGTACATAAATAGAGTGAAGTTATTATAACCAAGAAAGTTAACGTATCAATCATTACACATAATGTGTGTGTGTTAAAAAGAGAAATCTACTTTTTTAGCAAATTTCCGGTATACAATCGGATATTATTAACTATAGTCTTTGTGCGATACATTAGGTCTCTAGGCTTCTTTCTCCTCCTAACTGCAACTTTGTATTCCTTGTCCTATCTCTCCACAGCCCATATCTCACCCCTGGTAATCACCTTTCTACTCTGCTCTCAACTTTTGTTTACATTCCAAATAAATGAGATCATGCAGTATCTTTCTTTCTGTGTCCGGTTTATTCCACATAGCATAATGTCCTCCAGTTTCATTTATGTCCCCTAGTTTCATTTATGTCCCCCCCAAATGATAGGATCTTCTTTTATATTTAAGGCTGAATAACACTTCATTGTATTTTTTGCATGTTATCTCTCTCATTCTCTCTAGAGTAATTGGACCTTTTCATTCCCTTCTTCGAATTTCAAACTGTCTTTCACATTGTCTCATCTTTTTGTCTAGGCACCTTAAGATATCACCTACTGCACTCCAAGTAGTTTTCTTCTATTTATTTGCCAGTTTCTACATTCAGCTCTGTTAAATTGGCTGTTTAAACCATCACTTGAAATCGGTTTTGGTTATTATTTCAATGATTGTATTTTTCATTTTTGTTTGTATTTAGTTATTTTAATGTACACATTAGTGTTCTCTTTCAGCGATGTTTATATTTCATAGGTTATCCAATAGTTCTACTCTCTAAAGTTTGGGGAATTTAATTCTGTTGAAGTTTTTGCTGGGTCTGCATTTTGTCTCCTTTACTGGAATATAAGTTCCTCTGAGGAAATATTTTTTTAAATTTTTTCTTGTTTGCTGTTATCCTAGTGCCAAGATCAATGCCTGGCACAGAAGTGGTCTTGATAAACATTTGTTGAAATGCTAAAAATTGCATTATTTCTTTGCGGATTTTGTAATTTTGTGATGTGAACCCACATTCAGCTGGTTATTACATGTGGTCTCTTGAGTGGCCTTGGTAAGGATATGCATTGGATTTGACATTGCCAGACACCCCAGAGTATCACCAGCCTGGGACCACATTTTGGTCTAATTTATTAGCTGAAGGAGCTAGTATAAATTTAATTCTCAAACATCCACAAGAGCAGAGTTATAGGAAAAAATCTCAAGTGAGATTTTTTTCTTCTATATACAGTCCTGGACAAAATAAAAGGCAGACAAGGATTTTTTTAAGTCAGTTTTAAGTGTGAGGACAGATATGATGTCAATTAATTGTGGCAAAGCCATTTGAGGGTCTTGGCTTTATGTTTGAGTCCCAGTCTCAATGTCTCTTTTTGCTGAGACTTCAAAACAACTTCTCAACCCTTCTTTCCTCTCCACCCCACCAGAGAGCTGAGCCCCACACCTGCAACACTGTTTTTTAATTCTTTATTTTTTGTCCATGGTTTACTTTCTTAAGCACTCAGATATATGTTTAAATACTGCTTGTTAAGATCTGCTCAGTATTTCTGAATGATATTACTAAGTGGGATGTCAGTTTCATGCATTATATTCCTAGACATACAGTGTTCTTTGCTCAAGTCTTTTTCATTAGAAGTTATTATTGTACTTAAAATTTGTTTTTATCAAAGTTATACATAGTAGGCTTTTAAAGAAAAGAGAATTCCCATGCTCTCATACGTCCCTATTCTCAATTACTATTCTCCAAAGGCAATACTTTAATCTATTTTAGCTGTTTCTTCTGGCATTTATCTCCATAGTTCTAAGCACAAGTATTTTTGCTATGATGGCAAATATATTACCAAAAAGGCTGAGAATTCCAGAAGTTGAGGGCTAAAAATAACAGATTTATGAGCAAACTAGGGTTGAGGGCAGACCACTCAAAACTTTGAAATGTGGAGCATCAACTAAATATCAAACGTAATAAAATGAGTCACACAAATAAATCTCCAGTGTCATTTTCATCCAGCAACACAGTGCTTGGATCCTGTGCAGCCTAACACCCTGGAGCTCTTATTCTCTTCTTCAAAATGTTAATACTTGGAGGCATCTGCTTCTAATAGAGACCAGTTTCATCAAAATTAAAAATCTTTCTCAAGGGGTAGACGTCATCATCAATCTTTTCCTAATACAGAGAGAAATGACTTTGTACGTTCTTCATCAATATCTCCTCAGCTTCCCCTTACACCTTAAGTTAATGGAAACTGTAGTAATTATTAAAGGCACTAAAATGTCACAATTTTTCCTGAAGGAAGGCATTTCAATAGAAGTTTTCATCTTTTTTTTCTTAAGATCTTTGCATATTGCTAATGCTTTCCTCTTAAATTTTAAGGAAGTTTACCTTTGATAAATTCCAAATAACTACTGAAAAAACTCTCCCATGGACCAACAAAATCTCTACATATATGAGTGGAAAACACATATAAAGCAATTCTCATCTGGAGACACATGTTGTAGGAGAACAGACTGGCCATGATTTGCTTTATGGCCTTTGATATTATCTATTGATAGGCTACAGAGCAAGAGGAAATACCATGTCCCTTCTTATCCTAAACATAGATCTCCACCAACTCCATCTCCTTCATCCACTCAACATAGTTTTAGCAGCTGTTTCTGATAAAACAGTATTCAGCACTTACAGTCTTTAACTTATGCAAACTTCATTACATTTTCTCTCCATATAGTTCACTTTTCTAAGCCTTAAAAATTGTTTTGTTCCTTATATGCTTTTCTGAGAAAAAACAAATGAACTATTAATTCAACACCCAACATTATGACAGACTGTACAACTTTTTTGGGGGTATAATCAAACTCGGTAACAGTTAGTGTAGCTCATCGCAATAGGAAGTAACCTGTCAGACTACTGTTTGCTGGTTGGTTTTGGTTTTGTTTCTTGTGAGAAATCCTCCATCGCACTCTCAGCCACTCTGCTACAGCCTGAGCTGTTGCCACCCAGATCTGCTGCACTGCCATTTTGGGGGGATCCCTCCTCACTCCTGGGATGCCCTTCACCTGTCCCCTGTGTGGCTATCTTATTTGGGGGAATTTTTTCTTTTTTGGTTTATTATCTCCAATGGATTCACTTTTTAAAATCCTGGGAGCTTAAATATTTGAGACCTTTAAAAATGTCTTCTACTATCACACTCAAATGATAGGTTAGCTGGTTATAGAATTCCATTTCTGTCAGAATTTTAAAGTCATTGTACTATTGTTTCTAATATTGCTTTGGAGGAGTCTGATGCTATTCTGATTCCTAATTCTCTCTATGTGTCTTCTACATTCTTTCTGAAAACTTTTAAGACATTGTCTAAATCTATTTTCTGAAATTTCACAATGATGTTCCTTCTTATAGATTTTTTTCCTTTTTGCAGGGATGTAGGATGTGGTAAGCTGTTTTAAATATTAAAATATATACCCTTTAATTTTAGGTAATTTCTTATTTTCTCCTTAGAAAACTTCTTCCTTCCATTTTTCTCTGCTTCTTCTTCCTAGAACTTATACTAATCAGTCGTAGAAGCTCTTCTGATCCTCTAAATTTCTAAACTTTTCTTCACCATTTTTCATCTTATTATCTTTTTGCTAGCTTTTAGGCAATTTTCTTTAACCTTATTTCTTAGCCAGTTTATTGAAAGTTTTAACTGCTGCTATTAACATTTCAATTTCCTATATAATTTTTTCTTCTAATGTTCATATTTTTACAACTTCCTGATCTTGTTTCATATGCAGTATCTTATTTTATCTAAGAATCCAAATGATAGATTTTCATGCTGCTTACATGTTTCTGCTTTTATCAAATTCATTTTTTAAAAACTGTGTTTCTAATTATGACATCATTCTTTAATCTTAGAGTCTTCCTTCAAATGTCTGTTGACTCTTGTTCTTGTTTAAAGTGAAGAGTTCAAAATTTTGATGGAAAGCTCTTCATGCCTGTGGCTACTGTTGACTGGAACACCGCAGCCAATTAATCAGGCCAAACTTACCATTTCACTACTGGCCTTCCAAGTGGTAACATCCATAGAAATTTATCTTCTCTCGGTCTATTTCTTCAAGCAACCATCCTCTAATGTTCTGCCTCAGTGGTAGGAGGCTGACTGCCAGTGTTCTCTGAGATGAGCAAGGTCAGGAGCCTGGGCATCTCATTTCTTTTTCTGTTGACTTCCTCCTAATCCCCTTATTTCCATCAGGACCTCCCTCCTGCTCTCGGCTGTACCTAATGGCATCCTCTCCAAAGAGAAATTCTTCTGTCAGTTGCCTCACTACACTTGTCGGCAGGTGTACTGGGGCATGCAATTGCTCCTTGTATAGTCTTTTAAATAGTCTTCCTCCTTTATCCCCAAGAAAAGTCCCATCATTTAAGGCACATGGAGCCTCCAGTTTATGAAACATTTCATTTGGAGTTTAGCTTGTTTCTTGTCACGTCTCTCCTTGCTTCTCCCCCGACATCAGTTCCACTGTGTTGGCTCTCAGTCTTCTCAGCTTTGCCAAGTCAGCTGCCACCAGCCCACGTGAGTTGCCACTTCCAAAATTTTGTTGATATCCCTCAACTGCTGCTTCTATTGTGTGCTCTTTTAATTTAGGGTTTATATTCCTCTGCCATCACTTATTGCAGCTTCTGGGGAGAGTAAGCATGCTTTTACATGTTGAATTTATCTTGTTGAGCTTGAAGTCTTGGTTTGCATCTTGAATGATGATCATTAAGAAATCAGAAACAAGCATAAATACTCCATTTTGTGCCCATCCATCTGATCTGACACTCTAGGACTACTCTTCTGTCTTCATCAAATTTCTTTTGACAACATGTTTGATTTCCCTTGTTGGTGTCACACCAGGGTTTTACAAGTATATACAACACCCTTCTACTCAAGACATCATTACAAGTAGCACCTTCTCTGGGCATGTCCTAGCATTGTGGAGGGGAAACAGTGCCTACAGAACGCTGATCATTTCTTTCTATTTTTTGCTCTCTTGCTAACATTTTGTTCATTTTTCTTTACTTTATTATTTTTTTTTTTAGCCAAAAAATGTCACCTTCTGGTCAACTTTAGGATGAGTTTTCTCCCTACCCAACCTACAATGAGCAGCCAGTATGGCAACTTTGTGCCAGTTATACAAAAGCACTTCTTCCTCAAGTCATTTTATTCCATTCTGCCTGTGAACTACATTACAACTCTACACATCAACAATGACTACCAGGTAAATGAAGCCTCAGAGGTTGTGCAATACATAATTTGTACTGTAAGCAGCAACCCTGACCCCACTCAACTTAATAGCTCTTATTATAAGACTTCATAAATAGCGTGCGGCTTTTCTATCTTCCAGTTTCCTTCTATTGAGGAGCTTAGGACAAGAGTGCATTGGAGCAGATTTTCTATTTGTTTCTGCTGATTACAGCCTGGGATTCGGCATAAGTATAAAGCACCTCATTTACTTTTATCTTAATAGCAACTTAGCCTATAATACTCAGGTTAATGCCTTTAGAAGTCTTAACACTGTAATATGATGCATCCACCTTTCTCATGGGTAATTTAAATAATATTCATATTATTTAATTGTAAAATAAATATAAGAAAGTCCAGAAAAGTCCTCCTTTATATTGTGAACACTGCTTTTATTTTCTTTTTAAAGGAAAGAGTGCCCTGCCCCTACCCATGCTTTCCACCCTGAATATATACTACTGGTGACCTCCTCAGGTGGTCAAGGTCAGCTTGTACCTTTGGTTTCAATCTTTTCCCCAAAGGGACTCTGTTCTTTCTTCCAATTTCTAGGTCATCATCCTATTTAGGTGAAATGATCAGATTTGTTTTTCCTAGTATTATTATAGCTCAGATTTGCAGAGTGAATGCTCTTATTTTCTTCTCCAACTTCCCATCAGTCACCAAGGCCTAGAAGGAATAATTTTTATGCTCCTTGGATATAAATGTTTTACTTGTTTTATCTTATAGTTATTTTAATTTCATTTTTTATTTTCCTAACATTTATTAAGTGTCTAAAATATACTAGGTTCCACATAGGTTGCTTATACTTATTATATTATTTAATCTTCAAAAATATCCCTCAAAATAGAGATGAAACAACTGAGGCTTCCTCTAAGGTACGTAAGAGTGGTCAAATACCTTTCACAATATTCATGGGGCTAGTAAGTAGTATTCTTGAACCCTTGTCTGTCCTCTTCCATGACATTAAAATGGGACCTTGTTAAAGTTTTAGATCACTCATTTACAAAATGAGAAGCATGAATTAGATTATAATAAGGATTGATGGTAATATCATCAGTCACAAGAAGGTGGTATTTATTGACTCTGTCTGTCTATCTATCTATTGATCTATCTATCTATGAGACAAGGTCCTGTTCTATCATCCTAACTGGAGTGCAGTGGTGATCATAAATCACTGTAGCTTCAGACACCTGTGCTCAAGCAATCTTTCTCCGTCAGCCACCTGGATAGCTAGGACTACAGGTGCGGGCCACCACACCCAGCTAATTTTCATATTTTTTGTAGAGATAGGGTCTCACTATATTGTCCAGCTTGGTCTCAAACTCCTGGCCTCAAGTAGTCCTCCTGCCACAGCCTCCCAAATTGCTGGGATTACAGGCATGAGACACCCTGCCCAGCAGACACTATGTATTTGTTACATATTCCCTCTAACTTTCCCAAGAATACTTCATGGAAAGCAATAATATCCCTATTTTACAGAAGAGTAGGCAAAGTTCATTTTTGAGTTCTCTTCTATATCCGTAGCCTCCTAATTTATTTTAATAAGCCTTAAAATGAATACTATAGGATAGTATGAAATATATAGAATACTATAAAATAATCAAATGTAAATTCTACAGATAGTACAGATGGGGAGAGGTTTATGACGGCCGTGAAGGCTTTGGTAAGAGGAATATATTTAGAAATGGGAAGAAACAGTTGGGACTTGCATGCATAAGCATGTATTTTATGAGGCATAAAGACAAGATTTCTTAACACCGAGGTCTATATAGAGTTAATTAATGTATACTCAGAGGAAAGGGCCCTCAAAAATTAATAGAATATTAAAATTATCTCACTATTGAGCTATGTTCTTCAAGCTAGTATCTCTCCATTTTCAGGTTTGCTTCGAGGGAATTCAGTGCATACAATTTTAAATGCCAAATTCTTTCTAGAAAGTTTCTACTAGTTCTGTATGCATGTCTATCATTTCACGATTAGTCTAGTAGTTAATGATACCATCTGAAAGTGCTGATATGAAACATGAAATTTCTTTTTGTAACACCTCATCAGGAGTTTAGGACAAGTCTACAGGGAAGAAATTAATTATCTCTGTAGCTCATGACACTTATAAAAAAGAAACACTTCAGGAAGACTATTTAATTCCTTCTCTTGGTAATTTATGGGAGACCCTTAAAGACCTGTGAATCAACTGAGTTGGATGAAAGAAAACTCTTCTGCATATATATATATATATATATATATATATATTTTAGTACACTCTTCGGCAAGTTCTCCCATGAATCGATTTTTATGGGATGTAGCCTTTGATAGTGTATTACCCATCACTCTCAACACACATACATGCATGCGCACCTTTTTAGAACTTTGTTAGCAGTCTTAAGAAATTATCAAAATAAAATGCAATTAACAGGGCAAAGCATATCATAAGCATACTAGGTTTAGCATGCATGAATTCTGTAATTATCCATTCTCAAATTTCTCAAATTAGGATGTAGAATTAGTCTAAATTAACAGCTAAATAGGGAAAGCCACTTGTTGGATCATGGCATAGTACCATCTCTGGGTATCTAAGAATCTATGGCGCATTCTTAGGTGGTTGTAGTCTCCTTGTTTTAATTTAAAATCTTCAACATGTTTTCTTCATATTAAATAAAAAATATCCCTTGTGTCTTATATTAGTCATGGTTCTTTAGAGGGAGAGAACTAATAGGATATATGTATATAAGAAAGGGAGTTTATTAAGGAGAAATTGACTCACATGATCACAAGGTAAAGTCTCATGATAGGCCATTTGCAAATTGAGGAGGAAGGAAGCCAGTGTTGGATCAGTCTGAGTCCCACAACCTCAAAAATAGGGAAGCTGACAGTGCAGCCTTCAGTCTGTGGCCAAAGGCCCAAGAGCCCCTGGCGAATCGCTGGTGTAAGTCCACGAGTTCACAAGCTGAAAAACTTGGAGTCTGATGTTCAAGGGCAAGAAGCACCCAGCACAGGGTGGAAGGCTGGAAGACTGAGCAAGTCTGCTCTCCAGTCTTCTCCTGCCTGCTTTATTTTAGTCCCACTGGCAGCTGATTAGATGGTGCCTACCCAGATTGAGGGTGAGTCTGCCCTTCCCAGTTCACTGACTCAAAGGTTAGTCTCCTTTGGCAACACCCTCACAGACACACCCGGGAGCAATATTTTGCTTCCTTCAGTCCAATCACGTTGACAGTCAATATTAACCATCACATGTCTGTTTTACATAAAATCTTATTTTCTTCCTCTTTGATATGCTTTTATTTTCTGCTTTTTGATGATTTTTTTTTTTTTTTTTTTTTTTTTTACCATTAGTAACTGAAGACCCACTTCTACCTTTCAGAGACTTTGTAATCATGCACCCATCTATGGCCTCCGATAGTACCTGAGTGATCTTGATTTTCTATGAATGCCAAGGCACAGAGCGGTCCTCCCATAGGATAAGTGCCCTCCCTCTCTCATTCCTTTGGAATAAAAAAGCACCCTGTGTTAGTTTACTGTGGCTGTGATAATAAAATGCTAAAACTGGGTGTCTTAAAAAGTAGAAATTTATCTTCTCACAGTTCTGGAGGTCAGAAGTCCAAGATCAAGGTGTCAGCAGGCTTACTTTCTTTTGAGTCTTCTGTCCTTGGTTTGCAGATGGCTGTCTTCTCCCTGTGTCCCTCCCTGGCCATCTTCTCCCCGTGTCCCTCTTGTAGATGGCCATCTTCTCCCTGTGCCTATATGTGTCAATGTCCTAATCTTCTCTTTGTATTAGGACATCAGTCTTATTGAATTAGGACCCTACCCACACAACCTCCTTTTACCCTAGTTACCTCTTTAAAGGCATTATCTCCAATGCAGTCAGATTATGAGGACTTGGAAGTTAGGATTTCGACACATAAATTTTGGGAGAAAACAACTTGGCCTATAATACTCTGGTAATGCTATGGTCTTGAAAATTCACAAGGTACAGTTATATAATAGAGGCTCTTATCAATTTGGTAACAAATATTTAACTATTTTTCTTTAATTTTTTTTATCTTTAATAAACTTACATGACTTTTTCCTGCAACATTCTTTAAAATTTCTTGGGGAAAATGTTACAAGGAACACACTTTGAAAAATCCTGCCATCCCGTCCAGACATGCTGGACTAAGGTCAGTTAGACACATGGTATATTCATTCTGACTCTGTGTTGGAGAGTTGGGTTCACAAAGTTTTGAAACAACCAAAATTCAAAGACATCATCTTTGAAAAGAAAAGTAAAGATGGGCACATCACCAAATGAAATCTCAGAAACACGGTTATCAAACCCAATATGCATTTTTACTCTTGTGCTGTCTCAGACGTTTCTCTTTTTCATAGTCTTATTTCATCTGCCAGCAAATTCTGAACGTGACCAATGTTTTACCATTGCCTTTGGTCCCATTGTGTTCCACACCATTCTAACCAGTATTTCTACTTTGGCACTTGCACCTCTTCAGTCCGTTTTCATGCAAGCAACCAGAGATGCTTGCAAGTGTCATTCAGATGCCATCACACTCCACTACACATGTATTTTACAAATCCATTTCTCACCTGTAGTAGAAGCCACAGTTCTTGCAATGGTTCTGGTAGTCGTATGCTCTCTGACCACCATGACCTTTCTGGCCTCAGGCTCTTCCTGTTCCTCCACTCCAGCCAGCTGGGCTCCTCTCTGCCCCTTGAATATCAGACACATTGTCACTCTTGGGCTTTTGAACACGCACTTTCTAGACCAGGAATGTTGTTCTTTTCACATACACGTGCAGCTTGCTTCCTCACTTCCTACAGGGTTTTTTTGAATGTCACCTTCCCAATCAGGCCTTCTGTGACAACCCTATTGAAAAGCAGAACCCTTCAGCACGTCCTATTTGCCTTTCCTGAGTTATTTTTCTCAATCTAAGTTTCAAGAAGTCATGCATGTTTTGTTCATTCATGTCTTTCTGTTACCTAAAACACTGACCGGCATACAGTTGAAGCTCAATAAATGCTTTTTTTTGAGTGAACAGATTAACTTTGTTTGAATTACAAATGTTACCATTCTATTATGATGCATATCATCTACTGATTCATTCATTCATTCATTTGCAACAAATGAGTGTCTATTATGTATCTGATGCTCCGGTTCTATAATGGTGAAGGAAACAAACATAATCCTGAATGGAGTTTACTTGTCAATTAAAATACATAAGTCATTTTTAGTTGTTTTGGTTTGTAAATTTTTGGTTCTCACCCTAACAACACTAAAAATCTTGCTTTATATAAAATTACAGCCAATATTGTTAGGGTGTAAATTCTTTGCCATGCAATTTGTTGAGAATCTTATATGCATTTTTTTGATTTAATCCTCTCAAACTCTATGAAATATGTAACATTAGGATCACCATTTAACATATGAAAAGGCAGACACCTCAAAACAGTAATTTCTCCCATTGTGTCTTATAACTCTTAAGTGGTAGAGCTCAGATTTTAATTCACATAATCTGTATCCACAAATCAGAATTCTTTTTTTGCCTTCTCTTTACTTGTAGTCTGGATATTTTTGAAAAAATATACTAATATCCACTGCTCCCAAACACTGAATCAGAAATATCTTTTTGAGCTCTTACTATTCTCCTATACAAACAAGAGGGACCGGCCATTGACCTCCTGGGCTTTGTATTCTGGTGAAAGCATCAGATGGTTAAACTTAAAAAAAAAAAGCAGAAACAACAAATAAGTAAACAGATGAATGAAGGAATATATAAGAAGCTAAAACAGGGCAACATGATAGGGAATAATCCAGTGGCCTCTTCAGATTTGATGGTCTGGAGAGCACCTGTGGGTAAATGACATTTAATTTGATACCTGAAGACCAAAAAGAGCATGCCATGTGATTTCAGAAAAGACTTTGCAAGCAAAAAGATTAGCTGATGCAAACATCCTTGTGCTGAAATACATTTGACCTACTTGAAAGGCAGGGCATGGCCAGGAGAGCTGGAAGGGTGTAGCTAAGGCAATGAGCAGTAAGGAATAATGGTGAAAAGGTGGGCAAGGACCCCTTCACACAGACCTTTGTAAGGATAAACAAGGAGTCTGGATTGTGTTCAGCATCAGTAATGGATTTTGCAGAAGAGTGGAAGCAAGAGAGCAACTTGGAGACCACTGCAATAATCCATTAGGGAAAGAAACGTGGCTGAGTTCAGAATGGAGGCAGTGGAGATAGGGCTAAGTTAAGGACATGCTTTGGAAGTCAATCTATAGGACTTGCTGAAACAAGGCAAGTTGGGGGTGAGGGAAAGGGGGTGCACTCAAGAGTAGCTTTGAGGTTTTGGCTCTCAGGGTGGCTGACGATGTCATTCCTGTGATGCAGAAGACTAGGGTAGGCAAAGGATCAGGACATGGTAAAAAGAGATCACGAGTTCAGTTTGGGGCTTGGTAGGTTTGAGGTATGCACTAACCAGCTGTGTAGAATATATTTTATTTGACCCTTCCACTGATTCTCCTGTCTTTTACATCAGGCTTGTTATCCTGGGAGACTGACTATGGTATCATGGACCTCCATGCTCTGTCTCTTCCAGTTGGTTTTATCCAGTAGAAAGTGCCAAAATATTAGACAATGGAACGTGAGTGAAAACAGGACATAGATCACCCAGGCTCGTTGCTTGTGTGGCCTGCAAGGGTTAACTGCATTCCTCTTCCGAAGGCCACAGCTCCCAGCTGATGATTCTTTCCTCTGTTTCCTTCTACAGATACTGTAGCCCCTTCTGTTCTCCTCTTGCCTTTTCGGGTCTCGGGGTCTAAGTGCTCCCCTTATTGCTACTTCATGGTTTTGTCTTGTCCCTTGTTGGTTTTCCTGAACTCTACCTAACCTTTGGAAGTATAGTCCTTTCAGTTTAAAACGTGGTCACTTATGCAGGATTTAAATTGTGGATTGACATGTGCCATCTCTTTGCTACTGTGCCCTCAAGTAATACAAGAATGAACTGGAAAAGCCAAGGATGCTCAGGAGTTACAGTGAAGGGTGAAGACTGGAGTTCAGGGTTTGAAGGTCATTCATCTATAAATGATGCTGCAAGTTATGACATTGGGTTAGCTCATCCAGGATAAATTTTCTGCACCCTTAAGATCTACTCTCAGCAGAGCGCACTGTTTTTTAGCTAGACGTGCAATGAGCACACTGGTTTGCTGTCTCTTCCATTTCCCCCTGGGCTTCCTCTAACAAAGGTAGTGACAAGCCATTAACAGGGCTCCCCTTCCAAACTTCCATTTCAAGTCAAGTTTTACCAAAGTCATTATCTCTTTAATTTGCTCCCTGGGATGCTTGCTCACAAACAAGTAGCACCCACAAGTGGGATGGAGCCTGCTTTCATCTGCTTTCTATTCTAAAATGTATTTTTTTTCTTCTTGAAGATGATAGTTATATTGACAAATCCTCCATATGGGATAAAGAGCGTGCATCAGATTCATCAAGGATTCCATTAAAGCTCTGCCAGTGAGGTCAGTTACCCAGCAAAGCATGATAATGGATTTGGTTTCAATAGACCAAGTATTCAAATTCAGGTGCAAGCTGGCAGACAGGCAATTAATGTTTTACACAGAGGTGTTTTGGTTATTAATAACACACTGAACATAAAAGGCAACTAAAAATCCCCAACATTCCATTGCAAAGGGAACGGCTGAGAGCCAATTTCCGAAGCATGAAAGTAGCTTCTGGGGGCTCCGGATTAATTACATGTGATCTATCTCTCTAATTACCACGGGAAGTGGTAGCTGCTATTATTTAATTGAAGTTGTGTTGCTTAATCTTTTTTTTTATTTTCTAAGGAACAATTAGTAGAATGAGAAGAGGAAAGCATTAGCTTTGTGGAGCTTTATTTGGGCTTCCCAGAACCCAATCCTATGCAGTTTTCCAGGCAAAATTTATAAGTTGCCTCCTCCAGGATGGGTACCTGGATTCTTGTAGCAGGTACAAGAATCTTTTATCTGACTTTCTGTAGAACCTATTAGAACCACATCATCAGGTTAAGAATTTTCAACATGTTATCGCCTCCTTGGAATTCTAGGTTCCTTGGACCCACTGTTTAAAACCATTAGTGTAGAACTTGGTTGAATTCTAAATTGGAGATCTTGATTTTGTATTCCAAAGACTACCTCTGAATGCATCTTTCTTTTTTGACAGTTGCAGAAAACCCTTTATTATGGTTTTTATAATCCTCAAATTACCTCCCTTCTGATACCTAGGAAAACTAGATTTCTGAAAGGTCAGACACTGACAGAAATTTCAGAGATTTTCCAATCCAAATCCCACACTTTCCTGACGTGAAAACAGAAGCAAAGTTCAGCAAGCAAAAAATAATCAGCCGAGAGTTACTAAGCTTAGTAATAGAGCCTGTATTTTGGAATCAAAATCTCCTCATTAGGAAACTAAGGTTTATTTTCCTACCTAAGGAATATTTGTCCATTGATAAAATAGTGCTTGACAAAGTTTGGATCGGTGCTTCTCAAACGTCAGTATTTACATAGCTCTCAGAGGGATCGTGTTAAAATGCAGATTCTGATTCAGTGCGTCCCAGTGAAGCCTGAGATTCTGCTTTTTAATAAGCTCCTAGATGACGTTGATGTTACCAGTCCACAAACCACTCTTTGAAAAGCAAAGATTTTTAAAAGGCTCAATGCAGATTAGAATAATATGACACCTATAGGGGGCAATTGTTCATTTTGTACTTCTTTCCAGAATTATTTCCTTCATCTTCTGACACTAGCATCTAATTTTTATCCACCCAGCCCTTCCTTCTCTCCCACAAACTGTTCATCTGAGGTCCTCAAGTCCACCCAATGCTTTCCTACCTCCAAGCTCCAGTAATAAGCTTGTGGTCAAAGAGTCATCTTGTGATCAGGTGTTTGCTTGTAGGCCAGGTGTGGGCTTTTAGTCCAGGTGTGGGCTTGTAGGCAGACCTGGCAAATGAATACATTCTACACCCTTGGCCTTATGCCCATGTAGATCAGAGACATTATAAAGTGTGTTAGTGTTATTGAGGAACACACAGTGTTTTTTCTCTGGACACATTGAGAGCCACAGTAGCCAGAACAGTCTTTAAAAATGTGTACCCAAAAGAGAATTCAGTACCTATGCAGGTAGGTCTAGAGAGGGAAAAAGGGTTTGCATTCTGATGACACCATTGAACGCCTGCATTCAGGTGACCATAGAATGCCTGCATCCAGGTGACCATTGAGTCCTGCATCCAGGTGACCATTGAATGCCTGCATTCAGGTGACCATTGAATGCCTGCATCCTGGTGAACATTGAATGCCTGCATCCTGGTGACCATTGAATGCCTGCATCCAGCTGGCCATTGAACGCCTGCATCCAGGTGACCATTGAATGCCTGCATCCAGGTGACCATTGAATGCCTGCATCCAGCTGGCCATTGAACGCCTGCATCCAGGTGACCATTGAATATCTGAATGCAGTTGTACCTGATGCTAGCTTAACCTCCTCGACCTTTCTGTTTTATGAGCCAATAAATCCCCAATTTTTTCTTGAATTGAACTTCTGTCATTTGTAACCAGAAGAATCTGGTTTAATACAGTTTGTGTCAGGAAGGATTAAGAAAGGGTAACTTAAAAAAAGTCAGTCTAATGCTTTAGAGAAATGGGAATTTGTTAACAAGCTACTCTGAAACCTCTGAACTCCTAGAAACTGAAGATTCTCAGGCCTCCCAGAAAACTTCACTATGCCCCAGCTACTTACACAGGCAGAGGCAATCAAAGGCTTTGAGCTCCCTCATTCTTTGAGCTCCCTCATTCCTGAGCTCCCTCCTGAAAGGAGGAGTTCCAGAGAGAGTTTCTCCTACCCATGGTCCTACATAGAGGGTGCATTGCCTTTAATTCCTGTACATTCTTTTTACATCATAAACCCTTCATAGGACAGGACCATGTCATCAGGCATACTTGGATTCAAAGCCTGCCCTTGCCTCTTGCTATCTGCATGACCTTAACAGTCAACTTCACATCCCAGAGCCTCCCATGTCATATCGGCAGGACAAGGACAGGAAATCCATCCTTGCCCAGTTACTGAGCAGATTAAATGAGATGCTCTGAGTGGGGCTGGAGTTGATCATGTATCAGTCTCTTTCTCTTACTCTTCTATTTCGTTATCCAGGCATTTGTCTTTCTCCCCCACTTTTTTTTTCTGATATGCCCATTATGATTGGGAACTTCCTTTAAATTTTCTGGGAACCTTTTGCTGGCTCCAGTATCTCTACTGCCAATCAGAGACCCACACATCCCCCATTTCTCTCCATTGATCATTTCCTTCCAAAAATCCAGGGTCCCTACACTCAGAGGGCTTAGTTATAAGTTTAAACAACTCAAGGTTAATGCTGAGGGTGAATCAAAAGTATGCATATTATGAGGCTATAAAAATACATTTTTCAAAAGGAAGCTGTAATAATATTAGCTGGTAATTCTCCTTGGAGTCAGCTAAAATCTCTGCCTAGGATTTGAGTGGCTGCTGGCAGCTGGAGCCCCTCCCAATGCATCCGCACTTGCTAGCCCTTCAACATGGAAGACATCAAGAAGGATGTGGGAAAACACTTAGCATTTCTTGGGAAAATGAGGGAATATACTGATAACCTTTAGCCAACATGCACAGGGCAGTGTGGCCACTCTCTATTCTTCAATCAACTTCACTGTCTGGCTGGTCTCTCAACATTGTACCACTAAGGACAATGAGGAGTTGAAACCTAGAGAAATGAGCCCCATAGGAGCTTCACTTGCTCCTTTCTGTTTCTTTGTTCTGTTTTGGAAAGATACACACCAAGAAGCAGTGTGTGTGCTTAAGGAGCAGTGGATTGCTGAACATCCTGCACAGTGACGCTTCACAGTTCAGAACCTCTTTTTCAGAAATGCATCTTAAATCTAATTCAATGCAAAAACCCTAAAAGCATAATCTCATCTGCTCACCAGGGTTGCCTCTAAAGTGAAATGCCTTATCCATGGTGAGAGACGCTCCCAGAGAGATGTTTTAGGATGAGGAGAAAACCAGAGCAGCAGCAAGAAGGAACACATGAAGACAGACAGAAGATGGACGAGGAGCGTAAAGACTATGTTCCAATCCTGGTTCAGTTAATAATAAAATGCTTTTCTAGTTGGTCTCTGTTTCACTCTTGCTTCTCCATTGTTCACATACATTTACTCTTGTAAAATGCAAATTTGATCCTGCAGTTTCCCTGCTTAAAACCCTCAAACGATTTCCCCTTATATTGGTGTCAAGCCCCAACTCTTTGTGGCTTCCTGCATTCCAGACTCAATGTTTTCATCTACTTTTTGAATACAGCAGCCTTATTTCACCATAGATCTTTGCACTTGCTACATGAAATGCATTTTCCCTGGAACTCTGCACAATCACCTGTGCCTCCACATTCAGGTCTTCATGTTATTATTACTTCTTTCAAAATGGTTTATCTGACCTCCCTGCATAACACAATGCAGCCCCTACCCATTCTCTGTTACATCTTTCTGTTGTATTTTGCCCCAGGTAGTGTTTGAAAGAAATGACCTCATTTATTCATTCTTTCCTTCTTTTCATTCTGTCTTTCTTTTCACTGTGCCTCACATGCAATAGTTAATAAATATCTATGAATGGCCAAATTAATTGTGTGGCTTTGGATAAACTATGTAATCTCTCTAGTTCTCAGTGTCTACATTTATAAATTCAAGACATTCTAAAAGGAAATCCTTCAATATATGAACTCTCTACCCTTTGGGCTTGAATTTAAGATTTGAGATTATGATAGATAAAATTCTTCAACAATGAGACAAGGGATTGGCCCTTGAGTGGCTAAATATCCAGTGATGTAAACCCAACTAAGAAAAATTTAGTTAAAATATTGATGACTGTAATTAAGTCCACAGTTACATGCTGCCAGTGAATTCAGATGATAAAGAAGGCAAATGTCATTCTAAACAAGTGGATGTCTAGCAAACCTCATGGAATAGAACATATTGGAACTGAGCCTTGCAGGATGAGCCGGATATAGACAAATATTCCACATTATTAATTTACTTTTAGATCCCATTCTTCCTGAACTTGGGGTGCTGGCACATGGTGTTATGGTAAAGCACAGAGTGCAGCTGAATTGCCAGCTTTGTGACCTTCAGTTAGTGGTTTATCTCCTTGAACCTGTGTCTTCTTCTCAGAATGGGATTAATGGTATCAACTACAAAGTGTTGGAGAACTTGATTAAATTGTATTACACAACACATTTTATGATGCCTGTGAGCATGTGAAACAGTGACTCACCCTATTAGGCTCTCCTCAAATATTAAATATTTTTAAAAGAGGGGGGTAAATTTTGGAGTAAATGTTTCAAGTTTCTAGTCACCATAAGTTTTAGGCAATTCACTTTCTGTATAACTTTATGAGTCACTTCACATTCTTTCACATTTATCCATGCCAGGTTTGGTGTTGGAGACTACGTGACCCTTAGAAGCTCATAGCCACGGAAAGAAATTACACATACCTCCTTTCTATAAAATTAAATATATTGAGATAAGTGCAAACACAGAGGTACTTCTAATGGTGGAAATTCTCAAGGATAAGCTCTAAGACCTTCAGAAATGTCTCAAGTTTGGGAATATTACTAGGAAAAATACCATTTCTCCCATAAATGATTGGTAAGATAACCAAAATGTTTTGTCTCAGAAGTTTCCTCTAAAAAGGACTAAACCTGGTACACGCTGTATTCTAACAAAGAACTCAAACTCTTTCAGACATATTTTTTACTTTATCTTCACCACCAGCAATAGAGGATGCCCTTCTTTTCTAGGTTGTTTTTCAAGAAGAAAAGTCTAAATCACTTGTGACAGGGCTAGCAGAGCTGGAAGTAGGATGAGTCAAGTGAGGCCAGGTCATGCAAGTGTAGAGTCTGGTCTTGCCTGCCTTTAAAATATGACGTTTTGTTTAGCATGGGTTTTTTGGCATTAATTTTGCTTTTTAGATACAATATTAAATATATCAAAATAAAATATAAATATGTATCTTATTACTGAGATTTTTGGAACTCGTTAAATTTTGCTCTTAAGGTAAATGCCTTGCTCACAGTCTTCCCCACAGTCCGATTCCTGCAGGGTAGATATATGACTGTGAGTAGAGAAAGCATATCTGGGCTCAGTAGAGACAGCAAGTAGTCAGTTGGACTCACATGCTAATGAACTGAGTAGATGCTGAACCAGGCAAATTGTATCCTGTATTAGTGTGTTTTCACACTGTTTATAAAGACATACCCAAGACTGGGGAATTTACAAAAGGCAGGGGTTTAACTGGACTCACAGTTCCACGTGGACAGGGAGGCCTCACGATCATGGTGGAAGGCAAGGAGGAGCAAGTCGCACTTTACGTGGATGAGGGCAGGCAAAGGCTGAGCTAGTGCAGGGAAACTCCCACTTTTAAAACTATCAGATCTGGTGAGACTCATTCACTACCACGAGAACAGCATGAGAAAGACCCACCACCATAATTCAATCATCTCCCACCATGTCTCTCTCACAGTATGTGGGAATTATGGGAGCTACAAGATAAGATCTGGGTGGGGACACAGAGCCAAACAATATCATTCTGCCCTGGCCCCTTCCAAATTTCATATCTTTACATTTCAAAACCTATCATGCCCTTCCAACAGTCCCATAAAGTCTCAACACATTTCAGCACTAAATCAAAAGTCCATAGCCCAAAGTCTCATCTAAGACAAGGCAAATCCTTTCTGCCTGTGAGCTTGTAAAATCAAAAGCAAGTTAGTTACTTCCTAGATACAAAGGGGGTACAGGCATTTGGGTAAATATAACCATTCCAAATGGGAGAAACTGGCCAAAACAAAGGAGCTATAGGCCCCAGGCAAGTCCTAAATCCAGTGGGGCAGTCAAATCTTAAAGCTCCAAAATGATCTCCTTTGACTCCATGTCTTACATGCAGGTCACGCTGATGCAACAGATAGATTCCCATAGTCGTGGGCAGTTTCGCTCCTGTGGCTTTGCAGGGTACAGCCTCCCTCCTGGCTGCTTTCATGGGCTGGCATTGAGTGTCTGTGGCTTTTCTAGTGTCTGTGGCTTTTCTAGGCACACAGTGCAAGATGTTGGTGGGTCTACCATTCTGGGGTCTGGAGGATGGTGGCCTCTTCTCACCCCTTCACTAAGCATTGCCCCCTGTAGGAACTTTGTGTGGGGCTTCAACCCCACATTTCCCTTCTGCACTCCCTAGCAGAGGTTCTCCATGAGACCCCCACCCCCATAGCAAACTTCTGCCTGGACATCCAGGTGTTTCCATACATGGTCTAAAATCTAGGTGGAGGTTCCCAAACCTCAATTTTTGACTTCTATGCACTGGCAGGCTCAACACCACATGGAAGCAGCCAAGGCTTGAGTCTTGAAGGCTGAAGCCATGGCCCAAGGTCTACATTGCCCCCTTTCAGCCATGGCTGAAGTGGCTGGGACACAGGGCACCAAGTACCTAGGTTGCACACAGCACAGGGACCCTGGGCCTAGCCCACAAAACCACTTTTTCCTCCTAGGCCTCCAGGCCTGTAATGGGAGGGGCTGCAGTGAAGACCTTGATATGCCCTGGATGCATTTTCCTCACCATCTTGGGAATTAACATTTGGCTCCTTGTTATTTATGCAAATTTCTGCAGCTGGCTTGAATTTCTCCTTATGAAATGTGACTTTCATGAAATCGGAAAATGTGATTTGCTTTTCTACCACATTGTCCTGTTGTAAATTTTCCAAACTTTTATGCTCTGCTTCCCTTATGTAACTGAATGCCTTTAACAGCACCTAAGTCACATCTTTAATGCTTTGCTGCTTAGAAAGTTCTTCTGCTAGATACCCTAAATCATCTCCCTCAAGTTCAAAGTTCCACAAATGTCTAGGGTAGGTTCAAATGCCACCATTGTCTTTGCTAAAATGTAACAAGAGTCACCTTTGCTCCAGTTCCCAACAAGTTCCTCATTTCCCTCTGAGACCAACTCAGCCTGGACCTTATTATTCATATCACTATCAGCATTTTTGTCAAAGTCATTCAACAAGTCTCTAGGGAGTTCCAAACTTTCCCACATTTTCCTGTCTTCTTCTGAGCCCTCCAAATTGTTTCAACCTCTGCCTGTTACCCATTTTCAAAGTCATTTCCACATTTTCTGGTATCTTTTCAGTAACATCCCACTCTACTCATACTAATTTACTCTATTAGTCTGTTTTAACACTGCTGATAAAGACATACCTGAGACTGGGTAAATTACAAAAGAAAGAGGTTTAATGGAGAACTCACAGTTCCACGTGACTTGGGAGGCCTCACAATCATGGCAGAAGGCAAGGAGGAGCAAGTCACATCTTACGTGGATGGCAACAGGCAAAGAGAGAGCCTATTCAGGGCAACTCCCGTTTTTAAAACCATCAGATCTCATGAGACCCATTCACTATCATGAGAACAGCACTGGAAAAGACCTGCCCCATAATTTAATCATCTCCCATCTGGTCCCTCCCACAACACGTGGAAATTATGGGAGCCACTAGGTGAGATTTGGGTGGGGACACAGATCCAACCCATATCATATACTCTTCACGTTATGTTTAAACCCAGTGATAATTCCTGAAGGAGGTGATTCACCACCATTTTAGAGATGAGGCACATAGTAGGTACTCAAAAATATGTGTCAAATAAATAATAATCATAGTAGTAGCAGTGTTGTTTAGTAGTGTCAAACATTTTTGAGTGCTTAACATATGTCAGGGATTTCACTATAAGTTTTATATCCATCCTCTTACAGCAACTTAAAGGCCACCAGAAACTAACATAGCCCTTCAAGAGGACACAATTAAAATATGGAAAAACTAGGGTTTGAACCAATTTAGGGTTGCCAGGTAAAATATAGGCTGCCCATTTAAATTTGAATTCCAGATAAACTATGTAACTGAAAATACATATAGTTTTTATATAAAACTATATAAAAACCATATATATTTATATATTTGAGACTATTTTTATAGATAGTAACATATCTAGTTTACATATATAGTTTTATATATAGCTTATATATAAACTAGAAACTAGAAATAGAACTATATATAAGTATATATAACTATAGATATATAAACATATAAATATATAACTATGTAAATACATAGATATATAACTGTAAAACTATATATATAAACTAGGTATATAAGTATATATAGTATAAAACTATATATATATAAACTCTCTCTATATACACACATTATATGTATGTATTTTTAATACAGTCGGCCCATATATGTGCATGTGTGTAGATAGATAGATAGATAGATAGAACCAACTAGACTAATTTATATATATATACATATATGTGTGTATATATACATATGTGTGTATATATACACATATATAACTGTATACATAGTATAAAACTCTATATAAACTCTCTCTATATATATGCACACATATTATATGTATGTATGTATTTATAGCACAGTCGTTCCCAAGTATCCATGGGTTCAGCATTTGTGGATTCAACCAGCCACAGAATGAAAATATTTGATAAAACTGAATTTGTACTAAACATATACAGACACTGTTTGTTATTATTACCTAAACAATACAGTAAACAACCATTTACAAGACATCTACACTGTATTATGTATTATAAGTAATCTAGAGTTGATTTAAAGTTTACTGTAGTATATGTATAGGTTACATGTAAATTCTACACCATTTTATATAAGGAACTTGAGCATCCATAGATTTTGGTGTCTGTGGTGGATCCTGGAAGCAATCCTCCACAGGCACCAAGAGATGATTGTGTAAGTATGATATGCAATATTTGGGATATACTTATACTACAATAATTATTCATTGTTTGTCTGAAATTCAAATTACACTGAACAGTCTACTTTTATTCACTAAATCTGACAACCCTAAACACAGGAGAAAAATGATCATGCTTAGGCATTATATTCCCCAGAGATTCAGAGTCTGACCCTCTAAGATCACATCCAGAGTGGAGAAAATGTGTTTTTGAACCCACGTTTCTGACTTCTAACTTCCCACTGTTAACCATTAAACAGATGGTCATACATCTTTTTTGTTCTCCTTTTCTTACAAAGACAGGCCTTGTTTGCTGCCTGTTGTTTCCTGACAATTATTATTTCCCCTTTCACTTTCAAAAGTGCCTCAGATTTGTTTCATAAGTTATATGGTTACCTTTCCACTACCTTACTTCTGCTTAATAACCACTCACTCTGTATGAATCAAATTTATGTGTAAACAACATAGTCCAATGTCACTGACATCGGAAGTCACTTAGAATTAGTTCAAACTGTAATGTCTAGATACCTAAATGCCTACATATTCTACACTGTGCAGCTCAGCATTCCCCTGCTCTGGCTTCCTTTGTTGTCTCTGTCCATTAAATGGGGAACTGAGGCAGGTTATTTTCAAGCCTTACCTCTCTGGTTTTATGCTACCCTGTGTCTTGAGTGGGTGGTGCACCTAATTTTATCCCATTCTGCCTCCTCCAGGGAGATTTTCCCAGCCTGTTCCCTGGGCTGATTCTGTGCTCCTCATCTGTGCTCCTTTCTCTTGCAGTTGTAACTGCCCTTCCTACGTGCCTCTGTAATTGTCCTTCTGGTTGTGAATTTCCCAAGGGTGATGGCTCTCACTTGTTTGCTGCTGTGGCAGTCCAGTGCCTAGCATGTAGCAGTTACCAATAAATCTCTGCTGAATGAATCAAAGAGTGACTACATGGATCCATAAAGAAAGCCCCAAAGAAGAGAAAAAATGCCTGGGAGAGTCAATGGGCATTTAGAATCCCTGGATTCTCTGCACATCTGGTCCTGGTGCAGGCATCTGACTGGGCAACTTGGAGGAAGCAGCTTAAAGGCATTACCACTCCCTGGCCTGCATCACCGACTCCACATGGCCTATCTCCCAAAATCTGCAAGGGGTTTCTCTGTGAGCATCTCCCTTCTCACTGAGTTAGAAACAGAAATGGCAATAATACTCACAAAAAAAAAAAATAATAGCAATCCAGTCTCCCCACTGCTGGCCACATATTGTGACTTCTTCAGAATCAATCTCTCAGAGAGAGAGCATCTGTCACAATTTTTCTGCTAGGCCCATAAACAAAGGGTGTCAGGTTGAAAAATCATGCACCTTCTCCTGCGATAGGCCAGAATCCAGTAGCCGAGGTGGCCGGGCCATTTCATGATGAGTCCTATGCTCAGCCATCCAAGTGCCCACATGGCCAGACCTGTAGCTAAGATAGTTCAGAAGCCCTTTTCCTTTCCTGGTGATAGCCAACATCTGCTATGCGTTCCAATGTGGCGGGTCCTGTTTATTTCCCCTGTGTTTGTGGTGTGGTTTTAACAAGGACCGTTCATTTTCATAGCAATTCTATGAAGTAGGTACAATTATTATAACCTCCATTTGACAGATGAAAAAGCTGAGGCACAGAGAGTTAAGTCACTTGTTCAATCACCCACTTAATGCAGGGTAGAGCGGGGTAGAGCCCGCCCAGACTGACCACAGGACTGAGCCTGCACCATACTTAATGCTAGTTTCAAGGACCTTAACAAGCAGCCTCCTAGTTGATGCTTTCTATCTGTAATGCCCACAAATCTCTCTTGAGTTATTT
This sequence comes from Hylobates moloch, assembly GCF_009828535.3. NCBI lineage: Eukaryota > Metazoa > Chordata > Mammalia > Primates > Hylobatidae > Hylobates > Hylobates moloch. The sequence continues at coordinate 74,344,639 of NW_026652292.1, read as the reverse complement.
ATTATAAGCCCACTTTTCCAGATGAGAACATTGGGATTCAGTGAAGTTAAATAAATTATACAGGGTCATAAAACTAATTAGTGACAGTTTTAGAATTCATACCCAGAAATGTGTGACACCAAAGCTTGTGCTCTCTCTATGTGTGTGTTTATGTGTCTATACTCAAGATTTAAAAATCAATCAATTCAAAAATTTGTCTCAACTCCCCCATCTGTGAACAGAGATTTTTATACTCCATGATCATGAATGAGTCTTTTAAATCTAATATTCTCTGATTTGAGAATGTATTCACTAAGCATCTGTTTTCTAGCATCCTCAGAAGAGATGAATAGGATCTATGGCCTCTAGAAAACTAACACATGCAAATATATGAATGATACTGTCATGTCACATAACCTAAGTGAAGTATAAACTCAGAACCCAGGGACAGGGTCAAGAAGAAAAAATAACAGAGGATTTATTCACTCAGCTATTTTTTGAAAATATGCCTATTTGGGCCAAGCACTTTGCTAGGTACTAGGAGTAAAATTGCAAATAAGATAGATAAAGATCTTTCCCTCATGTAGCTCACTACTTAGTGAAAGGCAAACAGGGAAAGGGATGAGAATCCCTTATCAGGAGCATTCTACTTGCAGGAGTGGGATTCAAGCAAAGACTTCATGGAAAACAAACTAAGCTTCTACAGTTCCTAAAAGATGTATAACCAGTCCAAGGGTGAGGATGGATGGAGAAGAATGGACAACCAGTGTTCCAGCCAAAGTGGACATCATGGCTCAAGCAGCATGGAGAAATATCAAAAGCCAAAGCTACAGGTACAAGCATGAGCCAACTCACGCAGCACCTTGTAAGCTGCACCAAAGAGCTGGAATTTTGTTTTTGTTCTAAGAGCAATGAGACCAATTATCTGCAAAATATGAGTGAAGATTATTACCAAAAGGCACTTAGCACTTGTGTGCTCTTGGGGAGGTTACATAACTTTTCTTGCTTTAGTTTTATAAGACCTTCCTTCTAGAAATCATGGACAGAATCCTCATAGAGTTTAGCACAGTGTCTGAGCATCTAGTAGTTTCAGCTATTTTTTTTTTCATTATAATTTGATCACCATGATTACCTTAGTAGATGGGTGTGATCATCTGAATTTTGCCATAGAAGAACCTAAGAGTATCTAAGGAACTAGAATGATAGTTACTACACAATTGAAAGATGTTAAAAGCTAGAAGTATTAACAGGAATCTTCTCTTTAGCTTCCTCTATACCTGTGTCTAAAGACAGCTTCCAAGCTGGTCATGGTGCCTCATGCCTGTAATCCCAAAGCTTTGGGAGGCTAAGTAAGGAGGATTGCTTGAGGCCAGGAGTTCAAAACAGTCTGAGGAATATAATGAGACCGCATCTCCACAAAAATATTTAAAAATTAGCTGGGCATGGTGGTGTGTGCCTGTACTCCTAGCTACTCAGGAGGCTGAGGTGGGAGGATTGTTTAAGCCCACGAGTTTGATGTTACAGTGAGCTATGATTGCTCCACTGCACTCGCCTGAGCATTTGTACTGTTGCTAAGAAGGGGGAAAAAAAGGTGGCTTCTATTCTAGATCTGTTTCAATAGAAATGGAGAGCAGGGTATTAGCTCCACCTGGGCCAGAAGATTGCCTGTTGAGGAGCCAGGGAAAGGAACTCACTCTCTGGGAACACGACAGCTGCAGTCTTGGGGCCAAGCCCCAGTCAGGGCTGCTCAGCCATGAGGAAGAGGGCTGATAGCACAAATGTAAATGAAAAGAAGCAAGTCTCCAGGGTGTCGGGAAAGAGGCTGCTCAGATTCTTATAATAAGAATCTAAATAGTAACACAATGCTCCAAGGACAATTCATTCAATGCCCAGAAATTAAATGGAAATAGGCCCTGAAGACATTCAACATCTTTTGATCTGATTCTATGGCTACCACACAAGCCCCAGCAGTAGGCTTCCATGGAGCTGGGTGCCAGGTGCCATGTATGAAAACTAGATAAGTCATATTAGTAATGATGACGAGGGTGATGCTAACTCTATGGATCACTTCTCATGTTCCCCAAAACTGGCTAAGTGCTTTTATCATTACGAATCCTCACAGTCATTGCCCTTCAAGAGCTCACAAAGAACGGTGAATGGACAAGAGACAGTAAAGAGCAAACGACCCACAGCAGAGGGTCTGAGTTCGATTCCTGGCCCCAGCAGCAGCTTGGTCTGGGCTCTGACCCCTACCCTCACCTCTCCTACATGGGTAAGAGCTACGTGTTAAGAGCTCTCTGCTACCCACCCTATTTCGTGACTCCATGTCTACATTTACGCTGTTCTGAGAGGCACAGATAATCTTCACTTTATGGAAGAGAAAACTAAGGTTCAGGGAAATGTAATGAAACTTAATCATTAATATTCTCAATACTGTATTAACATGGTTAGAATTGCCAGGACCAGTATTTTAACTGTGGACCAAGGGATTCTATCTGCCATGAGCAGTCCATGGTCCTGGCTTCCTAAGCAGTGAAGCGATGGCCAGTCTTGGTGAAAGAAGACAGTGGTGAGGGCCCACACAGCAGGCGAGTGGGCTGGTCTAACTGGAAGAGATGAGCGAGCAGGACTTCCAAAAGGCTGAAAAATTTAGGCTCTGTTTCCATCCTGTGTCTTTTACAGGATTCAAATGCAAAAGCCCCAGATTCTCATCATTTCCTGTATCTCCCATAAGGAATCCCTGCGCCATGTAGTAAAACAACACGACCCCTTGAGTTCAGCTTTATCTCCATGATTTCCAGATCTGCAAAAAATAGGAGAAAAATAATAACTAGATTTTGCTTATACCCAGTGTGGCCCCTAGACCAGCAGCATTGATATCACCTGGGCATTTGTTAGAAACACAGAATCGCAGGTCTTACTTGCTGACTCAGAAACTGCATCTTATCAACATCCCGGGTAGCCCTTGTGCACATCAAGTTTGGAGAAGTGTTGCATTAGACCACTGCTATGGTTCGAATATGTTCCATAAAAAAAGCATGTGTTGGAAACTTACTCCTCCTTAGGTCATGAGGGCTCTGCCTGCATGAATGAATGATGGCTGTTATTTCAGGAGTGGGTTAGTTTTCATAGGAGTAGGTTGCTGATAACAGGATGAGTACGACCCCTTTCCTTTTGCACTCTCATGTGGGTGCCCTCTCACCTTCCCGCCTTCTGCCATGGCACGACACAGCTCAAAGGCCCTGGCAAGATCCTGGCACCTTAATATTGGATTTCCCATTCTCCAGAACTGTGATGAATAAATTTCTTTTCTTTATACATTACCCAGTATGTGGTATTCTAACAATGCAAAATAGACTAAGACAAGCACTTTTCTCTAAGTGTAGGTCACCTTCATTAGAATCATCCGAGAGTTCCTTAAAATGCAGATTCCTTGCATCTGCTAATTGAGAGTCCCACGCAAGAGTCCTGGAATCTGGATTTTCACAAGTTTCTATCTAGATGGTTGTTAAGGCATCCTACAGAGAGGAGACTATGTCTAACTCACTAGCATATCCATGCTGACAGAGGCCTCAAGAAAAGTGGTTGGTGGACTCCCTAAGCACAGATTGAATTGAAAGAGGGCTGAATCCCTCCCTCCCAGGGCTGTAGCAAGAATTAATGGAGAAAACTGATGCAAAAGTGAAAATTCCCTCATAAACTGTAAAGCCCTGTGCACATGCAAAGGAGTGTTTCTACTGTGCTACCACCATTGCCTGGCACAAGGATCCTAATAGCCCTAGCAAACTGGTTTTAGTATTAGACTGATGAAGAAAAAGATTATGAGGGGCAGAGGGAGTAAGAGAGAAACAAAAAGGCAGAGAAAATAGGATTTGAAAATTGTGTGTGTGTGTGTGTGTGTGTGTGTGACAGATAGACGGTGGCGGCAGGGAGAGAGAGAGAGAGAATCAGAAGCAAAGAAAGGAAGTTGAAGAAACTGAGGCAATAACTTGGAGAAGAGAACCAAATCTGTATCATGCAGGGTGTGCATTTACAAAAGGCCTCCTGCGTGCAGGGGTACGCACTTAATAAAAAATATTTTTAAATAAACTGAAACTGATTGTGAGGAGCCACATTATCTAACATCTGTTTGAGTCCTTAAATCCTAACCAGAACCAATGCCTTAGCAGATGGATTATAACTGACAAGCCTGAACTTTGTTGCTCAAGAGAAGCCAATTTCTTCAAAACCAGAATGCCCAAGGTGGCCTCTGAGCCCGTAAACACATTCTGGGGGACCTTGCAGTTTCCAAATGCCCGGGCTGGAGCCACCATTCCCAGCTTTTGATGTACTCCCAGGTCCTCAGGCTGCTGCCCAGGCCTTGTCCCATCTCTGGAGCCAGATGGCAAGCAGTCCATCTCTCTCTCTGAAAACTTTCTGGAACACTGTGGGCTCCTCTTCGCCGAAGCCATACCCAGGCTGGCATCACTTACTTCTTTCTCTGGGCCTCTCAGTCACTCTCGCATTCATGGACTCATTTTCCTGCCTGTTGTGCTAAACTCTTGAGAGCAAGTCCTCTTAGGTCATCGACAGAGGGTCATTTGTCAGTTAAGTGCCCAGTGACTAGCACCATAGTTGGTGCTGAGGATGTATTACAAGCCTTTTTTGTGTGTCTATGTGATGGAGTCTTGCTCTGTTGCCCAGGCTGGAGTGCAACAGGCTCACTGCAACCTCCACCACTGGGGTTCAAGTGACTCTCCTGCCTCAGCCTCCCAAATAGCTGGGATTACAGGGTTTGTTTTTTTTTTTTTTTGTAATTTTTGTATTTTTAGTAGAGACAGGGTTTTGCTGTGTTATCCAGGCTGGTATCAAACTCCTAACCTCAAGTGATTCGCCTGCCTCGGCTTCCCAATGTGCTGGGATTACAGGCATGAGCCCCTGTGCCTGGCCTACATGCTTATCTGAGGAGTAAAGAATGAATAAATGGGCTGGGCACAGTGGCTCATGCCTGTAATCCTAGCACTTTGGGAGTCCCAGGTAGTTGGATCACCTGAGGTCAGGAGTTCAAGACCAGCCTGGCCAACATGGTGAAACCCCTCCTCTACTAAAATATAGAAATTAGCCGGACATGATGGCGGGTGCCTGTAATCCCATCTGCTCTGGAGACTGAAACAGGAGAATTGCTTGAACCCGGGAGACTGGTTGCAGTGAGCTGAGATCACACCACTGCACTCCAGCCTGGACGGCTGAGTGAGACTCCGTCTCAAAAAAAAAAAAAAAAAAATTAATTAATTAATTAATTAATTAAATGAAAAAATAATGTCCTATTGGGTGGAAATAATTGTTCACACTCAGAGGCAGATATCTTATTAGATAGTATGGTGTTTCCTATTAAGATTCCATCTCAACATCTGAAATTGTCTCCTCCCATGCTCATAAAAGCAGCCAGCTTCTCCAAGGACTGCAAACAGAACATAGGCACTACCACTTCTCCTACTAAGTAAAATATTTTTAAATTAGCTGGGCCCAGTGGCTCACATCTCTAATCCTAGCACTTTGGGAGGCTGAGGCAGGAGGATCACTTGAGCCCAAGAGTTCAAGACCAGCCTGGACAATATAGAGAAACCCTGTCTCTACAAAAATTAAAAATATAGCAAATAAATGAATAAATAAATAAATCTTTCCAAATCCCCTATAACGTGTAACTCCAGACCACACTACTCACCAAGTTGTAAAACTGTCACTTAAAAAGCAAACAAGGAAACAAGCAAAAATGCCCTGCCATAAAGAAGTGTCTGAGAACAGAACTTGAGAGCTAAAAGGCCAGCCTCTGTATTTTGCTTGTCTTTCTGGAAAGAGCACACTATGAATCAGCTAACCCAGTATGCAAGCACTCTGTCAACGCAGAGATAAGTCATCTCAGGCAAGTTGCTTAACATTACTCTCTACGCTTCAGATTTTTTCTTCGATAAAATGTGGATAAAGGAAGTTACCTTCTAGCATTATGTTGAGGATGTAAACCTCCCTGCATAGTATCTGGCACAAAGTAGACGCTCAGTAAATCCAGTTTTGCTCTCAGTGCTCAGGCTCTCACCTGCGTGTTTTTGCACATGATGTTCCTTTTTCTTGCAATTCCCAGCCTATTTTGCCTTCCCTTGCAAAGTTCTTCCTTTTCAAGACCCAGATCAAAAGCCACCGACTTACGCATTCAAAGGTACCCTCCTTGCAAGGGTAAGTACGATCTTCAAACTGCAGTAAGAAAACAAGGCGTCCTGCTTTCCCGAGGGTGCAGCCATTGAGCTTCACAGAATCTGATCAGCTGCTTACCTTGCCAGTGGGGCATCATTTTGAAGTGATTTTCTATGAGAGATCACGCTCTATTGATCTGGTGGGAGGCCAGAGGCCCTGAATATTAACAAGTAGGTGTTGGGGTGCTGTGGTGACGAGAGTCGGAAGTTTCCTATTTTATCACTTCCACGGAGGATCTGACAGCCCGGAGCTTAGGGGCAACATGAATGTGGTGGGGCTTCAGCTTTGCTGGGAGCCAGCGAGGTCCTCTCCTCCTCCCTGGTTTGCTGTATCAGGTGGCTTCTAGATTGCAATTGGTGGGGCTTGTCACTCTGGTGTGGAACTCACACCCATTAAAGATGGCCCAACAAAGGTTTATGGTCAGCTCAGGGCCCTGCCCTCTACTCACCTGAGAAACCAAGCAGAATCTAAGGCTGGCACGCCCAGCATCTTTGATGTGTTTACTTACTCACTTTATTATTTATTTTATTTATTTATTTTTTGAGACAGAGTCTTGCTGTGTTGCTCAGGCTGGAGTGCAGTGGCAAGATCTCGGCTCACTATAACCTCTGCCTTTTAGGTTCAAGTGATTCTCATGCCTCAGCCTCTCCAGTAGTTGGGACTACAGTCATATCCCCAGCTTATTTTGGTATTTTTAGTAAAGACAGCGTTTTACCATTTTGGCCAGGCTGATCTTGAACTCCTGACCTCATGTGATCTGCCCTCCTCAGCCTCCCAAAGTGTGGAGATTATAGGCATGAGCCGTCACACTCGGCCTGCTCACTTACTTAACTATTAATATCTTTGTGTTTATCCCATTCATGATGCTGTCTCGAATGGAAGCCACACACAAAAACGATTAAATACAGTTTCTGGCCTCGGGAGGCATATGGATTTGCTGGGTCACAATTAGCACGGCATTTAACAGAAAACAGAACAGCAGCGAGAGTTGAGGCTTTAGCATAAGAACCATTGCGGACAAATCCTTCTGTCAGGTACTCTCTATGACTTCAGTGAGTTATTGAACCTCTCTGAGCTTCCATCTTCTGAGCCGTAAATGGGGGTAAATGTACAAATCTTACTGAGCTGTCTCGTGGAAATTGGAGCTGGCCTATGCAAGCGTCTGGCAGGTGGAAGGAGTAAAATATAATGCAGTGACTATTAGCAATGCTGCAGACCTTCCCCTGAAATGTTCCTATCTCTCCTCCATCTCCACTATCTCCTGAAAGGGGAAGGGGAGTGGCATTTGAATCTTCTCTATGTTTCACATACCCTAGTGTAACAGGGAAACAGCAAAGGAACGAACGTAACTACCTCTATTTTTGTTTAAGGGGCCTTTACCCGTTCCTGTACGTAGGCTGCAGTAATTTTGGGGCACTGAGATACTATGCAAAAACAACAATTACGTAGTTTTTAAAACTAAGTCTGAGATTAACACAGAAGTATGTAAACAACCATGTTTGTTAAAGATTTATGGAAACATTGTAACCTGACCAAGGACAAAGAAGTTTCTAACCTCCTTGGATTCTCACTGCCATCCAGATATCTGTGGTTGTTGGTCACTCCTTGATCCCAAACCGCTTTTCTTCCCCCTGACCTTAACATTAAAAGAGCCTGAATTTTGTACTGACTTAAGATGGTACTTTAGAATGCTGGTTCACCATCTTCTTGGTTTGTTGGTTCTCTGAATAAATCTGCTTTTCCTTCCACCAATCCTTGTCTCGAGCCTGGCTTTCAAGTAGCCCAATGTGGATTTGGTTACAGTAGCAGGTACTTTACAAAGATATGATGTTTTCTAATCCACCTAGAAATTCAGTGAGGTAGGTAGCATTTCAAGTTCATAGGTGAGAAATTTGAGGATTGAGAATGTCTTTCTCTCTTTCTTTCCCTCTTTCCTTCTTTCTTTCTCTTTCTTTTTCTTTCTTTCTTTCCTTCCTTCTTTCTTTCTTCCTTCTTTCTTCCTCCCTTTTCCTTCCTTCCTTCCTTCCTTCCTTTTCCTTCCTTCCTTCCTTTTCCTTCCTTCCTTCCCCTTCCTTCCTTCCTTCCTTCCTTCCTTCCTTCGTTCCTCCCTCCCTCCCTCCCTCTCTCTTTCTTTCTTTCTTTCTTTCTTTGTTTCTTTCTTCCTCTTTCTCACTCTCTTTCTCTCTCTTTCTTTCTTTCCTTCTTTTTTTTTATTTGACGGAATTTCTCTGTTTTGCCCAAGCTGAAGTGCAGTGACTCAATCTCGGCTCCCGGCAATCTCGGCCTTCGGGTTTCAAGCGATTCTCCTGCCTCAGCCACCTGAGTAGCTGGGATTACAAGCACCTGCCACCGCGCCCGGCTAATTTTTTTTCATTGTTTTTAGTAGAGACAGGGTTTCACCATCTTGGCCAGGCTGGTCTCAAACTCCTGACCTCGTGATCCGCCCACCTCAGCCTCCCAAAGTGCTGGGATTACAGGCGTGAGCCACGGCGCCCGTACTAAAAATGTCTGTTTCTTGACCAAGGTCACACAACTAATGATTATCCAGGCAGGAATTAATTAGTACCTGATGTATTCCATTATGAAAAGTGTGCTTGTTCTACTCTCCCATACTGGGGGTAATAAGGAAGGTATATTGATATCACTCAGAGACAGCATTGTGCCATGGTTAAATGCATAGACTCTGAATCCCAGCTCCAACACGTGCTAGTCATGTGACTTTGGGCAGGTTCCTGAACTTTCCTCTTCCTCAGTTTCTTTTTATTCATAAAATGGAGATTCTAAATCAATGTTTATAAGGTGCTTGGAATAGTGGCTGATACCTTATAAATGTTATATAAATGTTTGCTAATTACAGAAGTAGAAACATAGGACAATGAAATCTCAGGCCTGACTTACTTGTTCAGTAACAGAACTATAACTGAACTCCAGGTCTCCAAATCGTGGGCCTCATGTACATAGGTGATTAATAATAGCTGTTGAATAAACTGATGATTCATTTGAATCAAAAGGGGAAAGTGACTCAGTTAAGTAGGAAGTGCCAGGCTCACAGACCTGGGAGGAAGACCAGGGATTATTTCTCATTATAAAGAAGGAAAAATTGAGAGTCAGGAAGGTTAAGTGTCATGCCCAAGTCTCCTTGCTAGTAAAGGGCAGAACTGCAGTGACCTGATTCTAAGGCTACCGTTCTTGCCTTGGGCCAAGCAGCCTTCCAGGAAACGCAGATAGTAAATATGTGAATTCTCCCTCTCTCCTAAATCATCATGAGTATCGAATGCATTCTGGCCTGTGTGAGTTACTTTCAGCAACATCTCTTTAAAATGTTGCATCTGCATCTTTTATCTGCAAGGCTCTGATTAATTATAAAAACTGATACAATTTTGGTTCATAGAGACAGGATGTGTGCTGCATAGTTAGAATGGGGTGAATCACAGCAGATGGGGCGTCACACGAGTCTGCGCAAAAAAAGATGAGCCACAAAGGGCAAAGAAAAAGTGACAAAAGTAAATGCAGAAACCATGGCTGAAAATAAAGGGTGTCTCAGAGTAATTGCTGGCTCCAGAGCTCATTCCCATGTCTGCACTGCCATTCTTGCTACAAATATCCTTGCATTTATTCACCTAATGTGTATAAATGAGAGGATCATTAATCATGCATTGATATTATTATTTAGAACTATTTATTGTCCTTTGTTCTTAAAGCAAAAGGACCCTATTTCAAATAGGAGGGAATGTAAAATTTTTATGGAGTCTTTATTATATCTGCTCAGTTAAAATAATAATAAATTTCCTATTAATAATACTTGCCTGACACATAAAAATTCAAAAAAGGCATTCATCGCAAATTCTTTTATTTTTGAGGGGGGTGTGTTAAATATTCTTTGAACACAATATTTTTATTTGCTCTTTAACACTCCATGATAGTAATACAGCATAATTTACTAGTTTTCTCTATGGTAAATTTTGGTAATTTCTAATTTGGAAAAGCAATGACTAGCGGGCTTAGTTTTGTGCTTTGAATTAATTGGCAGGTTTTTAAAAACTAAGATTATGAAAATCAGATAACTAAATTGTACTATGACTTTTGACAGTCATATTGTTGAAGTATGTTGTTAGCTAAATTACATGAAACCAAAATAACCATTAATAAATTTTCACATGTTAGTATTCGAATCCAGGAATTACAACACCCTGAAATTACCAAAAGCTCAAATAATAATAAAACAAAGTGGAGGGAAAAGGAAGAAACATGAGCTTTGGAATCAGACCGAGCCAAGCGTGATCCAGTCACACAGCCAAGTAACTGACATGCAGTCCTTTTTTTCTCTTACCCTATTAATGCAGACACTAAACTACCTTTCCCTAGGAATATACAGATAATGATAGCCCAACCTGCTGTTTATCAACCTTTGTTTTTTCTACATAATTATATCAAGTCTTCTTTTTAATTTGGATATGTGAACACAATGTAAAATAGCTAATTGCGTTTCTTTTACTAATTGCATTTTTAATTCACTGTCACAAAGATTCTGCCTTAGCCAACACAACAGAAGTGCTATTATAGAACAATTATCACTTCTAATGTGTCAAGACCCAGGAAAATAAGGCACTTCAGACATCATGGACCCTTACAGTTCCCTTAATGTTCTGGATGTGCCCTTGTCCTCAAGTCAAGGTTTATGCCATTTCCTCAAGTTTGCCTGGTGACAGTCTCCTCTTTCACAACTCAGCTCAAGCCTCAGTCCCTCGGGGAAGATTTTCAGTCCCCTGGATAGAAATAGTCACATTTTTCTACGTGCTACCATAGCTCCACACAATTGCTGGTCTGAACATCGAACCCACTTTCCCGGACTTGTCTGTTCTTGTCCACACCCTCTGCTCACCTGTGTGCTCCTGGAAGCCTGATATGGTTTGGCTGTGTCCCCACCCAAATCTCATCTTGAACTGTCGCTCCCATAATTCCCACGTGTTGTGGGAGGGACCTGGTGGGAGATAATTGAATCATGGGGTCGGTTTGGTTTTTCCCATACTGTTCTTATGGTAGCCAATAAGTCTCATGAGATCTAATGGTTTGATAAGGGGAAACCCCTTTCGCCTGGTTCTCATTCTCTCTCTTCCCTGCGGCCATGTAAGATGTGACTTTTGCCTTCTGCCGTGATTACAAGGCCTCCCCAGCTGTGTAGAACTGCGAGCACGTTACACCTCTTTTTCTTTATAAATTACCCAGTCTTGCATATGTCTTTATCAGCAGTGTGAGAATGGACTAATACAAATGCATAAACAGGTACCTTAGCCATAGCCCCTCCAGAGGGCCAGATGCAGGGTCTTGTATAGAATGGGTGTGCCTAGGTGCCTTCGGCTTGCAGTGAAGAAGCTGTGGGACTTTTCTTGCAGCCATGTTAAGCATTCTTGTTTTACATACTGCTTTGTAACAAGGCATATACATGGCAAAGTCTTCTAAGAATGTTTTTATTTCTTCTTCTATAAGATAGAAAAAAATTGAAAATGCTCATGGAAAATGATAGTGTCAGTAGTGATGTTTGCAGGCATTGTCCGGGGAAGGCTGCTAATGGAGTTTATAGAAGACCTCCATCTGTCTGCCCATGGCAATGCCACTAAACACTTTTCAAAACTCAGTGTTATCCCAGAATGTCAGAGACAGCATCCTGAGATGCAGGCTGGAACACTGCCGGCCCCTACCCCCCACTCTGTCACGAAAAATGCTGAAATGTTTATCACATTATAAATTAATTTTTAACACAAGTCTGTTTTATTTTGAGCTTGTATAAAATTCCCAGTAGGTTTATGAAGTCTGGATTAATCATCAAGTCCTCCCCCATAATTTTCTAATTAATTCCACCAGAGACCCTGCTTTGATAAATTTAAAGACTTCATTGTATTTAGTTAATTAAGAAATTGAAGGCATAGATTTTATCATTACTACAGACAGCCCCAGCTGACCTATAGTGATGTTTGACTAGCTGCTATGAACCTAGAAAAACTGGGTCCTGACAACAACCTCGTTAGTAAACAGTGAGTGATCCCAGAAATAGAGCTGAACCTGGCAGAGAACAAAAGTTCCACAGTACATTAAAGTAGATGCAGGAAAACTGCACAGTTTCATTTCTAAGCAAGAAAAAGGAATGGTCTGAATGTTGCTCACTGTGTGTGGTATATAATCTGTAACACTAAGGAGTAAGAGCTTCACAAGGAAAATGATCCGGATTTGAATTCTCACTCGCCACGGCACCAGCTGTTATCCTGAGCAAGTGACTCAACCTCTCTGAAACTTTTCCTGAATGGCAAAATGTAGGACTTGGTGCATTGCTAAAGATTATAAAACATGGCCTGGTGCGGTGGCTCACGCTTGTGAGCTCCCAGCATTTTGGGAGGCCGAGGCGGGCGGATCACGAGGTCAGGAGATCGAGACCACAGTGAAACCCCGTCTCTACTAAAAATACAAAAAATTAGCCGGGCGTGGTGGCGGGCACCTGTAGTCCCAGCTACTCGGAGAGGCTGAGGCAGGAGAATGGCGTGAACCCGGGAGGCGGAGCTTGCAGTGAGCCGAGATTGTGCCACTGCACTCCAGCCTGGGCGACAGAGGGAGACTCCGTCTCAAAAAAAAAAAAAAAAAAGATTATAAAACATGACAATTATCATTATTATCATCATTATTATTTACAGGTGCTTTCACAGTAATTGTTTAATCCTAAAAAATACTAGAAAATCGAGTCAAATTATCTCTTTTAGAAATGAAGAAACAAAGCCTCAAATCATTAATGGAACATTTCTAATGTCACACAGCTAACAAGAGGGGAACATGGAATTCAAACCCAGTGTCTTTCAATTAGCTCATGTCTCTCAAGGAATATTAGTAATGTTAGCAAACGCAGTAGTTAGCGTTAAAGAGATGATTTTAGGTCTCACACACTAACCTATTTATGGAAATTGATATCAATCTCTTACTTTGAAATATAAAATTTCCTTTTTAGGACGGGCGCGGTGGCTCACGCTTGTAATCCCAGCACTTTGGGAGGCTGAGGCGGGCGGATCACGAGGTCAGGAGATCGAGACCACGGTGAAACCCCGTCTCTACTAAAAATACAAAAAATTAGCCGGGCGTGGTGGCGGGCGCCTGTAGTCCCAGCTACTCGGAGAGGCTGAGGCAGGAGAATGGCGTGAACCCAGGAGGCGGAGCTTGCAGTGAGCCGAGATTGCGCCACTGCACTCCAGCCTGGGTGACAGAGCGAGACTCCGTCTCAAAAAAAAAAAAAAATTTCCTTTTTAAATAAATATAAGTATATAAAAAAGTCAATTGATCTGAAGACAGATGTCTTAAGTAGATCATTGTCTGGGTGGCACATGTGTATTCATTATCTATTGTTACATAACAAATTACTCCCAAACTTAGCCACTTAACAAACATTTATTGTCTCGGTTTATGTGAGCCAGGAATCTGTGTAGGGTGTGGCTTGGTGGATGTTCCTAGTTCAGAGTCTCTCATGGGGCTAGTATCAAAGTGTCAGTGTCCACTGGGATGGGCCTTTGTCCTTCCAAGTCTCACCCATCCCCCTCTGCCCTCTTCCCCAGTCCCCGACCTGCAGGTTTAGCTTCCAATCTCTCTCTACACGGTTGCCTGCAGGGCTCTGTGTTGTGCTGGCTGTTGGCTGAAGACGTCAGTACCTTGCCACATAGGCATTTCCATCAGGCCCCTCACAACATGCAGCTCCTTCTATTCATGAGAAGTGAGTCATTAAATCCAGCCCACATGCACAAAGGAGGGAGTTACCAAAAGGCAGAGGTCATAGGTGACATCTTAGAGGCTGCCCACCACACACCTGTGTATGAGAAAAGTGACAACAATTACATTCTAGTCATTACACGCAAATTACTAAAGTTTGGGAATGCACTTACTAAACATATCATCTCCAAAAAGGAAGATTAGCTCAGAAAACGAGTTCTGCCTTTAATCCTGACTCTGGCATTTAGAAACCTGGCTGTGTAGTAGGTTTTTTAACTGCACTTCCAGCTCCGATGTTCCTGTTTCCTCTTCTGCCTGCTTGGCACGTTGTGTAAAGACACAAACACAGAGACACACCATTTCAGGAGTTCTCAACTTTTCCAAACAATTCTTATATTCCTTTACTTCTGAGTCTCTGTTCATGCCCATCCCAGTGTTTATTTAGAATGACTTTTCCCACCACTTTACTCCATCCCAATATTTTCTGACTTTTAAAACTCTACATATCCCCAAAGGCCTAGTTCAAAAACTCCATTTTCTTCATGGAGCCATTCCCCAACCAGAAGGGAATTCCCCCTGCTTGTTCCTAGAGCAGCGTCCCTGTCTCTCTGTAATACCATTTATTCCATTCTGCTTTGAGACAGACATCAAGAGACAAACAACTAACGCCTCCTGAATGGGCATATTCTCTGCAGCACGGATATAAAGAACTAAGCGTCATCATCTTCATTTTAGCATAAAAATGTGAAGTGTACAAAGTGTGGTAGCCAGTCTTGACCCCCAGTGATGCTTTCCTGGGGATACTCTTGCTGGTGTATGGGGCATCCAGGCTGGCCCATGTGACTGGTAGGATACAGCAAAGGTAAACGTGTGACTTCTGGGGCTAGGTCATCTTTGAAATTGCTCACTCTGGAAAAAGCTAGCCATTGTGTCCTGAGGATGCACTCAAATAGGCTAGGGGAGAGGTTCAATTGGTAAAAACCTCAGTCCTCCCTCTAACAGGGGCCACATGAGACAGCTAGGCTGAAAATGGATTTCTAGCCTCACTTAAGCCTTTACTACTACCCTGGCCAATATCTGATGAACTCAGGAAAAATCTGAGCTAGAAAAGTTGATCTCAAATTCCTGACCCACTGAAGTAGTGAAAGAAAATAACTGCATATTTTTTCTTTGAGCCATGAAGTTTTGGGGCAATCAGCTATGCACCAATATGTACCTAATATGCAAAAATTGAAGAAACTTGCCTGAGGCAAGCAAGCAAGTCACAGTGGCCTCTTCATCAGTAAGGGAGGAAAAAAAAATCTCCTGCCTTTTCTCCTTTCTTCAGTCACTAGTTACACCCAACTAGGTTCAGATTTGTGTAAAGATATCTTCAATATCTGTCTGAAATTCTACTTCCCCTTTGAACTGTGATGGAGGGAGAAAGAGCACATTGTAAATGTTGGTATGTAGCAGAGTATAAAGTCCCCATCACTCCACATAAGGCATCACAGGGACTTTTGATTCTCTGGAAGAAGCCAGAGAGATCCAGCCAAACTCCAGTGCTGAACAGGCAACCCAGGTCCAGAGGATGAAATAACTTTCCTAAATTCACACAGTTGCTTCGTCATAGAATCCAATATAAATTATAGGTCTCCTAACACCCAGTGTATGTTTTTTGAAGATCAAGTACCAAAAGTCAAATCAAAGACCCGTTTGATTTCCATGCCTTCCCTTTATTCTCAGGCTTTGAAATGTTTGTGTCGTGTAAGTTTGCATGTACTCAGGAATAACAGCCTACACTATTTTATCATGGATAGATGTGAGGTTTTCACTGGGGGCATATGATGGAAATAGTTGAAGGAGGCATGAATTGCTGTCTTTGGGAGTCCCCCAATGTACTCAAGCCAGGTTTGAGGAATATTAACCTTGAACCAATTTTGGTATCCTGTTGGATTTTCCACAGCAGCCTTTGATGCTTTTGATCATGTCTTCATTATTATTATTATTATTATTTTTCCTTGAAACCCTCTTTCTTCTACCTTGTCTACCTGGACATCCTTCTTCCTTGTTCTTCTCCCAACTTTCTGGCCATTCCCTCTCAGTCTCCTGGCCTGGATTCACTTCCTCTGCCAGCCACTTCATTGTTAGCATAATCCAGGGTTTTGTCCTTCACTTTTCTTTTCTCTCATGCATAAAAAGCTTTCCTCTCTTATTTTCTTCAAGAACACTTACTCTTTCATCAAAACAGAGAATAGATGTCACTTTCTTTGCAGAGTGTTTTCTGCCACCTCCCCCAGAGTAAATCCTTCTCTCCTCTCTGCTAGCTCTTTATCATTTTCTTGCTTCTACCAATGCATTTGTCACACTCAGAAGTTATCTGCAGACATGTCTGTCTCCTCTACTAAGCCCTGAGCTATGCTAGCTTAGGTCCTAGGCTTATTCATCTTGGCATCAGCAATACCCAGTCCAGAGCCCAAAATCAAGCAAACACTCAATAAGTACTCAATTAATGGGTCTGAACCAATCATTAACATGGAAACAGGTAAATGTCTTTGGGTGTGCCCCTATAAACAGCTATGGCTTCTGTTTTCCCAATACAGTTGTATTTACCAAAACAATTTCAGGAGAAGAAGTAGTGCTCACATCCTAAGTCAAACCTGTTAAAAACGTAGCAGTCACTTAATTAGGCATACAGCTGAATGGAGAGAGAAAATTCCACCTGAGTGATGGTCACTGGGGAAATCACGATTCAAAATTGCTGGAAGGAGGAAACAGAGGAAGAAGAATTTAAAGTCCCTCAAAGACTCTTAAACACAGTTCAGGAAATGCCATTACTCTAAATTGGTGAAGTATAACATATTGATTAGTATGTATATCCACCAATGGAGTGAGAGAATTAGCATATGATTACTTCAGTGTTCCCCAAGTCTGTTCCACAGAACCGAGAACCCTAATGCTACAAAGTGTTTCTCGGGGGGAGAAAAAAATGTTTCTCTGGACAAATAAGTCTAGAGAATGCAACGATGATATTCTCTTGTTTCCATTTCATATATCACATTTGCATGACAAAGTCATTGAGAAGCCTTTCAGTAAAGAAACATATTTAAGTTTGGTTAAGCGTTTTTCAAACTTGCTGAACTGCAGCATTGTTTCTCTCCTACCAACTACCATCACCCTGTGGAACTAATATTCTGTGCAGACACTTGGGGAAATGCTTGCCTTGCTCCAGAATGCCCAATTTTGGTCCGTATCACTTGCTTGGAGTTGTCAGTTTTGGAGATACCTGTGCAGCCTGCAGCCCTTTCTCTTCAAACAGACCTAAATGAGTGGGTGAATATAACCTCCACATTAGTAACCGCATGAGGGCATCCCTGACCCTTAGGCAGTGCTTAGTTAGATTAGTAGAAAGAGTCATATTCTTTTCCTTTCAAATCAAGACTCAGAAGTTCTAGGTTGAGCTCAGATGGTAGGTTGAGCTAGGGCTATCGGGATTCTTTCTCTCCATATGTACACGGAATCATCTTTCTCTCCATAGGTACTAGGAAGCAGATAAAGGTGACCCTCAAAGAGAAATCAAGCAAATGATTAATCAGATCCTTGGGAAGAAGCAGGGCTGAGAGAGCTCGAGGCCCCCAAGAGAGGAAGGGACTTCATTCTATTGGAATTCTGATCCCTATGAAGCCCAACTAAACTTCCCCCTCAAGGATATTATAAAATACCCCCGCACACCCTCACTGAGAGCTCCTTTTGACTTTAGTTTGTATCAGCTGCTATTTTTTAGAAAAATTATTAACCTAAAACTGAAGAGTCTTAACTAATATATTGGATGAGAAATAGATGCATATAAGTTCAACAATCATTTATTAAGTGCCTATTATGTGCCAAGTCCTACACTGTGTGTTATGAGGATTGAGAAAGTAAAAAAAAAAAAAAAAAAAAGCCTTTGTCCTGTAAAAGTTTACTAATGGGAGATACCAAATCTGGCAATTGCTAGATAAAGGTGTGTTAAAGAACATTTATCTAACACATGATGAATATAAGCAAAAAAAAAAAGTTTCCTGAAATATGCAGTTCTTAAGATAAAACTTGAAGCTTGAGTTTTCCAGGTACAAAAAGAACATCGGGGCATTCTAGACAGGAGGCATTGCTTATGCCAGGGTGTCTATGTGTGAAGCACTTATGAGCATGCAGAGGAAAAACGTTGATGATTATGGCTAGAGCTTGGAGAACAGGAGACCTAGCCAGAGACGTGTAAATGAGGGAAGCAGAGCCATCCTAGATATTGGGATGTTGCCACGTCAAAGAAAAAGCAGATTCCAAGCAGAAAAGAAACATAGTCAGGTTTGCATGTCAGAAAGATATTTTTAGTAATTGCAAGTAAAATGATTTTGATGTGAGCAAGACAGAAGGCAGAGCGACCAGGTAACTGAAGAACAGTAGGAATGGACAGACAGATGAAAATCAATCATGGAATAATAAATTAAAATTAATTAATAAAATGTTAGTGAAGAAAATGTCCTTAGAGACATAACTGGTACTTAGGAATTACTCTTCTCCAACCCTCAAAGCATAGATTCTTTTGCTTCACTATGAACTATGTATCTGCCAGCAACTCTGCACTCCTGTCCTCTAGATAAATCTGTTGTGTAAAGCCGAAGTGCATCTAAAATCAATGGTATTGAGTTACCAGGTCTCCATGCTCACCCTGTCAATGGCACTGGGAGTCAGGAGATGAGATGCTCTTGCAGGAAAAAGATTTCTCTCCTTGGGCAGGTCCCAAGGCCTCTGCAGGTCTGAGTTCTTCATCTTTAAAAAGAGAGTTAATTGGAATAGACGAGTTGTTGCAAAAATTTTGTCCTATAGTAGATCTTCTTACCAGTGAAAAATGTTCATAAAAATCCTATGTTTAAAAACAGGTGTCAGTGGAACCACCTTATCTGAGGGAGAGAGTAGAAAGCCCCAAATCCTGTTCCTCAGCACCTGCAGTGGGCTCTGAGATAGCCGCACAGAATCCTAGAAGTTCTGGAAAAGGCTAGTTAAAAACAAAAGCGTCTCTGCCATCCAGTTTAGCCTTTTGTATAACCTCTTTATGTTTCATCAGTGGCTGTCTTATCTACATGGGCTGGTCTCTGGCCTCCAGGGTGTGTGATTTGCCTGGAAGAGCTCCTAACATGGACAGGAGGAGTTTTAGTTATTAATTACAATTGTGTATTCCCAATATGTTGAGATGTATTGAAAAGAATATTTCACAATAGGATCCCTGTAAAGTACACTACTAAAGGAATACCTGTGTCCCAGCATGGAAAGGATATCACACTGAAAAACTGCCCTGGACTGAAGCCTGGCCTTCAAGTTACCTCTGGTTTGACCTTCGGGCAAGTTAGGAACTGCTCAGCCTCAGGGAGTCCTTCCGTTCCTGGGGTTAAATAATGCCAGCTCAAGCTTCTCCAGGTTTCCTATGAAAGTGCAAATAGCATGACATTTGTGAAAGGGATTTTTATTCTACAAATGCTAACAATTTTTATTAAAAAAATCTGTCAATGCTCATGACATTCTATGATGAAATCAGAACACCAAAATGAAAATTTTATTAACAAAGCAAACAAACATCCACACTAGATATTAAATTATCATCATGGCAAAATGATCAATGCCAAGCCATATGGTGAGGCAATTCGAACGTGGCGTAATTGTATGAAAATTGCTGCAGAGCTAGCCCTGGGTTGATAAAACGAGTCCAATAACTGTTTTCTCGTTTTGTTGGGAGTGCTTTCCTATTCTCGCAGTAACGCGCCTCCACATTTTCTCTGTTGCACTTGATAAGGGCAAATTGGCACTGTGGGATGGAACAGAGCTTTGTTCCATCCCATAGTTCAGCCTCCAATTGACTGGAAGAGTTGTACAAATTGTTTTCCCTTCATTCAGAGACACTTATCAAGGCCCAACAAGGAAGGTAATATGGGCCACTGGCCAGGCCGACAAATCTCTCAAAAGAGACAGCACCAAGCCCCCCAGCATAATGAAATTGTGAGACTTTGCCAGTCCTGGAAAATAAAGAACTTTCTGAAGCAGATTGCTTAATAAGGGGTACCCAACAGAGTAATTTAGTGAAGTATTTCAAAGAGCTATTCAGTTGTGGTATTGCAACCTCCCAGTGTTTGTGGGAAAAGCAGCTTACTGCACAATATTCTGCTTGATTTGTGGCTGCTTTTCCTTCTTATATACTCAGTACCTGACAGGTAACCTTCATTAGAATTATAATTCTTAAAATCATTACCAAATCTCCAAACCTCAGGATTGAAAATAACCTTAAAAAGAAACAAATAAACACTATTTCCAACCGGTCACCAGAGAATACAGTTTCCACTGGCAACCAGCTATGTTTTCTCACTTCCACCTGTGGACACTGGAGCCTCACTACCTATTAAAAAAGCGTAAGTCCACTCATATCACTGCACTTAGGCTCCTAAGCCTTAAATGCTTTCTTTTCATCTTTACCTCTGATATGGTTTGGCTCTGTGTCCCCACCCAAATCTCATCCTGTAGCTCCCATAATTCCCACGCATTGTGGGAACAACTTGGTGGGAGATGACTGAATCATGAAGGTGGGTCTTTCCCGTTCTGTTCTCGTGATAGTGAATGAATCTTACAAGATTTGATGGTTTAAAAAAACGGAGTTTCTCTGTACAAGTTCTCTCTTTGCCTGCTGCTCTCTACGTAAGATGTGACTTGCTCCTCCTTGCCTTCCACCATGATTGTGAGACCTCCTCAGCCACATGGAACTGTGAGACCAATTAAAACCTCTTTGTGGCTGGGCGCAGTGGCTCACGCCTGTAATCCCAACACTTTGGGAGGCCAAGGAGAGCAGATCACCTGAGGTCAGGAGTTCGAGACCAGTCTGGCTAACACGGCAAAACCTCGTCTCTACTAAAAACACAAAAATTAGCTGGGTATGGTAGCAGGTGCCTGTAATCCCAGCTACTAGGGAGGCTGAGGCAGGAGAGTCTCTTGAACCTGGGAGGCGGAGGTTGCAGTGAGCTGAGATTGCACCATTGCACTCCAGCATGGGCAACAAGGATGAAACTTCTTCTCAAAAAATAAAATAAAATAAAACCTTTTTCTTTTGAAAATTTCTCAGTCTCATGTATGTCTTTATCATCAGCATGAAAACGGACTAATACAACCTTCTAGAATGGTGGGTAGTTGGAGCTGGAAGGAACATTATACCCATGTAGCCCAGTGCTCATGTTTTGTATCAGAGAGAACTGAGGCACAAATAAAGTGAGTAAGTAATTTGTTAAGGTCAAATAGCTAGGAAGTAGAACAGATGGATGATAACAACAATAACAACAATAGTAGTGACATCAACAATGGTGCTAGGTTTTGATCTATTGTTTTTCTACATTCTAGTTGGCTTTATCTCATTTTCCATATAAAATGATACATTAGAAACTGTGCCAGGGAAAGAGTCAGTAGAACACTCATAATCCCTATTCTCCCTAAGTGACTTGAGAGACAACTTAATCTTTCTGCCTTCAATTTTCCTGTTTCAAATTGAGAATAAAGAAATGCATATGGTATTTATAAAAATGCCTATTGTGAACCAGGTGGATAAATCTTATTAGACCTAAGAGGTAAATATTATTGGCTCTATTTTACAGGTGAAGTCATGGAAGAACAATGGTTTTAGGTGATTTCCTCAAAATTCTTCAGCCCAAAGAGCTCAAAGGAAGATTAAGAAACCCAGTCTGTCTGAAGTCAGAGCCTGCGGAATCACCACAGAGAAGGCCCAGGCAGACATCAGTCAACTGAAGACCAGGCTTACATATTTGGGGGAAGGTTTTCTTTAAGCACTTTGTTTTCAAAGGTTGCCAAACAAAACCAAGCAATAGCAATGTATTATTCTGAAGAAAGCCTTTATTAAATGACTCTCAGTGTCAAAATAGGTGTTGAAGTTGACAGCTTCTGCCTGGATCTCTCCAGAAATGGAATATAACAACAGACAAAGCAGAGCTGCTGATTTCAGAGCTGCAAGGATATTCCTGTAAACCTCTTTCACTATTTTTTTTCTGTCTACCAGCTTCTGGTGTGCCTCTGCTCCCAACAGTAGCAATTAGGGGGCTGCCCTCAGACTACCAGGACCCTCATTGCCTGCATACATAACAACGCATAGAACCAGAAGTATCTGGGAATGTATACCAACTCCTCCTCACGACTTAACCAATGATGAGGGCAGGAGTATAAATACCCCAGTTCTCTTGCTCTTATTCAGAAACTCTGAGAGTGACTATCACTGTTTTCACTGTTTCCAAGGCTCCCTTCTGGGATGGAGCCCAAGTCACCCTCCAAAGATTGATATTGTGTACTTGATATGATAGATTTCCTTGGTCTCTTTCTGTCTTCATTTTCCTTTCTGTTTCTCCATTCTCCACTTACATGTACATCATCAAATCAGGAGCTGCTTCTTGGAAACCAACTTAAGACGCTAGAGCAGCACATCCATTGTTTGATGCCCTGATTGTTGCCAAGTTTGTCCTTACATTTAGTAAAACTGAAACTCCTAATAAATCTCACCCAACAGATCTATTCTGTCCTCCAACATAACAGAGTACACATTGAATTCCCATCCACGTGTATGGCTTTCCGATGGTTCATGGTGCCTATAGGTGCCTTTTAGTCTTTTTCAATCACAAGAGACTTGAATGAGAATGATGGCTCAGCACTCACATCATCACAAGCTAAAAATAAAGAGTTGTTATTGCCACTTCTTCATCTGTGATCTAGGACAGAATAGGAGAAAAGGAAAAAAAAATGTCTGCCATCTTATTAAAGGAGTTAGAACCCCTCTGGGCTCCCTTCCAAAGTCAGAGAAATAACACTACTTACCAGCAATTAATACATGCTATTTATTAAGCTCTTACTATATTCCAGAGAGTACTCAGTGTTTACATATAATATCTCACGATATCTTCTCAAAAACAGTTATTATTGTCATTGTTTCTGGTATACAGATGAGGAAATAGAAGTACAGAGAAAGTATGCTGCTTACCCTATGTTCTATACAAAATGTTGGAGCTGGGATTTGAACCCAGTCAGTTTGACACCATAGCCCAGTCCAAATCATTACAAATCACTATGAATGCTCTGTGTAAAAAGGAGATGATAATTACACCTGTTGTAATGCATTGAATTATTACACATATTTATTACATGGAGCTTGAGAGTACAGTAGAGGACTAAAACTTTTACACAATATCTTTGTTTTAGCTTGCAAAATGGTTCACATTTTCAGCTTTTCCCCTCAAGAGATTAAATGCTTTGGCCAACGAGACATTGAAAAGTAGATCTAAACAGAGGCTTAAAAATGCTTACACATTAGAACTGCTCTTTCTTGCTGCTCCTTATAATGCTGAGACTATGATGCAAAGAAGCCTTTGTCCTCCTACTGGAAGATGGAAGCCCCATGGAAAAAAGTCCATCCCTCTCAGCTGAGTCCTCATTAGTTTGAACAGCCTATGACATTTGAGTTAGGTCATCCTATACTAGAGTTTCTCTACCTCCCTGCTATTAATATTTTGGGCCCGAAGTTTTTTTTTTTTTTTTCATCAGAATCTTGTCCTGTGCATTGTAGAGTGACTAGCAGAATCCCTGGCCTTTATACACCAGATGCCAATAAAATCCCCCAGTTATGACAAACAAAACTGTGTCCAGACATTGCCTAATGTCCCCTGGTGGTGTTGGAAGTAGATATATAAATTGGCTCGTTTGAAAACTACTAATCTAGACCATCGAGTCCCAGATGATGCAACACAGACCTGAAGGATCGCTCAGCTGACTCAAATAATTTTAAGAAAAAGAAAATACATGATTATTTTACATTTGGGGTAGTTTCTCATCAAGAGCTAACCAATACAGTCTCTGTGAGAGAGACAATATGTGTTTGCCACATGATTTTCTCTTCCTGGATACACAGAAAGACTACATTTTCCAGACTTCTTTTTATGCAGGTGGAGACCATGTAATTAAGTGTCTTCCAACTGGAACATGAGCAGAAGCCATATGTCACCCTGACTCAGACAATTCATAGTGGTACGTGTTCTCCATACTCCTTTCTTCTATCTGTTGGCCCGTAAGAAAATAACTCCAATATTGGCAGAGTTGTGAGATACAAGCCTGAATACATGGGTAACCACTTAAGAATATTTTGCCCAAGACAGCTGCCTAATCTGTTATACTGTTGCATGAGTGAGAATTAAACCTATACCATCTTAAACTATGAAATTTAGAGTTGACTTATTATCACAGCAAAACTTAGCCTCCATATTTTTTTCTGACATACTTTATGTGTTGGAAATATCAAAACTCATTTATCCCTTAAGACGGGGATAGGGATAGTTTGTATTAGATTTGTAAGTAAATGATTATGTTTTCTTCAATACCTTTAACCTAATATGCCAACTACTAGAGTGCAAATCCCAGCTTTTGCACTGAATCATTCAATAAATGTTTATTAAGTGGCTACTAATTTTCAACAACTGTATCAAAAACTGAGCTGAGGAAGGCAGCTACATTAAAATAAATTTCAGAAAACAAGTCAACCGCTACAATGATGAATCTATAAATCATGTGCCTGGAGAACTTTAAAGAATCAGTCAATAACTGTCTGGAGAAATCAAAAAAGGCTTCATGGGGGAAGTGATATTATACATGGATATAAAATAAAATTAGGATTTTAATAGACAATAAAGGGAAGACTACACAGGAATAATCACAGCAGAAGTGCA
This sequence comes from Hylobates moloch, assembly GCF_009828535.3. Taxonomy (NCBI): domain Eukaryota; kingdom Metazoa; phylum Chordata; class Mammalia; order Primates; family Hylobatidae; genus Hylobates; species Hylobates moloch. The sequence goes on along the minus strand of NW_026652292.1, from coordinate 74,319,926 downwards.
TTCTGGGCAGGAGGGAGATCAATGACAAAATAAACAGGAATGTGAAAAACCTACTGGCTTGAGGAAAATGTTGAGGACAACATTCATTTAGAAGTCTACATTGTGCTTATTTATTGTGTGTTATGAGCTAGCCAAAAAAATGTAATGACTTAATAACACAACCATTTTGTTTTATCTCATGATTGTGCTGGTGAGGAATTTGGGCAGGGCTTGGTTGGATGACTATCCTGCTCCCTGTGCTGCTGATGGAGGTTATTCAAATCTCTTTGGCTGGTGGATGGACGATAGAGTCCAAGATGACTCTACTCGCATGGCTCGTGCTCTGATGGGCTTGGCTCAAAGGCTGGGTTCAGCTAAGACTGCTGACTTGAGCACCAACACCTAGCATCTCCAGTATGGTAGTCAATCTCAGAAAAGTCAGACTCTTTAAATGGTGTCTAGGGTTACCAGATAGAATGTTCTAAGATGCAGAAAGTGAAAGATTCCACTCTCTTAATCCAGAGCCTAGAAACTGTCACAGATTCTTTTGTTCATATTCTGTGGTCAAAGAGGAAGGATCAAATACCCAACTTCTCAATTCAAATACTCCACTTCTCAGTGCAACTCAATGCAAAGAGAGTCAAATAATTTGTGGGTCAAGAGCAGTGGTCTTAATGTCTCTGTCAAGACAACAACATGTTCTTTCCTACTAAAGTCTACTAGTAAGAACATTAATGCCCAAAAGCTTTTTCCTGACCTTCTTAGATGAACTCCCAGTATAAAGAAGATCCCTGGGAGAAGGAACTAGTGTCAGATATGGAATTGAAAGATGAATAAGAGTCTAATTAGGCAATTTGGCAGGAGAGACACCCAAATAGGAGATGTTCAGAAGACTGAGAATATTTAGTGAAGCAGAAAGGTAAAGACATAGTGAGAAGGTGGGGGTCACCAGAATAAAAGTGATTGATATGATAACTGAGAAATGGTAGTGAGTATGATTACTTTCAGGTTGGGGACATTACTACAGAAGGTATGTGTGGGAAGAAGTTGTGAGGTGTTGCTGAGAGTTTTACTTAAGAGCAGGGCCAAATCTGACCTCTGTTTTAGTAAATAAAATATTGTTGGAACATAGCCACACCCTCTCATTCATATCGGGTTTGTGACTGCCTTAGCAATACAATGATAGAGTCGAGTAGTTGCAACACAAAAACCATGGCCCATAAAACCTAAGATATTTACTTTCTGACCCTTTATAGAAAACGTTTGCTGACCCTTGATTTAAAGATTAATCTGGTAGCAATGGCCTTCTAACCACTGGCCTGTTCTAGGAGCAGGAGTGCGGGAAGATGAGTTGTTGGGCTATCACAACATTTTTGCTGAGTGATGTCATAATATGGATCCAGCAACAGTACTAAAAGGAGCTGGAAAAAGGAGATGTAGTGGAGATATGATTGACATAATTCTGTGTCTAGCTGGGTGAATTTATGTGTGTTTGCTTGTGTGTCTGTGTATGCATGTACATACTTGCATGGGAAGGACAGCCAGGGAACACGGAAAAGGAACTGTCAAAGAAAGTAAGTTTCATTCACTGCTGGGTGATAATGATGCTATTAACAAAACTGGTGGGAATTTGGGGCACAGGAGGAGAGGCTGTGGGGCAGAGTTGTGAAGCTGTTTTTCTTTCCCTCTAGTTGATATCATTATTTGGACATTAGCTAAGACAGGTGTTATAATCAGGAGTTCCTTCTGAGGCCAAAGAGAATAATTGTGAAAGAAGAAATCCAGCTTTAAGATGTTCAAATGTTTAATTCATTTCACCAGTTTAAAAACCACCTGATTGTCAGAAGGATTTTCTACTAATCTCTCTTGGAACAGCTTACAGTTTCTGACTGGATAATGCCATATTTTGCCTCAGAATCTTTTTTCTTGTTTCTTCTTCTGCCTAAACTGCTGGGAAACTTCTGCCTAACTTCAACTAATCCTTTAGGGTTGAGTTTAAATATTCCTTCCTCCAACAGAAAGGCTTCCACAAATTCATGGGCTAGATTAGATACCACTGGATAACACACCATATTTTTACATGCTTTGCTGTTCTAGATGACTTATCTGTTATTGCTCTCTGCTGCTTCCTTGGGCCCCTGTAGAACTGAGCTGTAAATATGTTTTGCACCCTTTCTTTATATATATGAAACACAGTGGTTATTAGTGGCAATACAGACTTGATACAACAATAAATAATAAAGCCAGCTTTTAACAACAATTTATAGCATCAAGCCCCAGACTAAGGGTTTTCTATGAATTACCCCAATCTTCAAATCAACCACCTACAGTAGATACCATTGTCATACTCACTTTAGAAATAATGAGGCTAAGGCTCCTGAAGTTGAGAATCTTAATCTTACTTAAGGTAACACAGACGTTCAATGGCACAGCCAATCCAAGTCTGTATGACTCCACACTCCACATGATTAATCATTATAACTATCTGCACTTGAGTGGATACATTAATATATGAAAGATAGAAGGGAAGGGGGAAGAAAGAGGAAAGAAAGAAAAGAAGGAGAAATAAAGTAAGAAAGGGATGTGTAATCCCAGCACTTTGGGAGACTGAGGCGGGCGGATCACCTGAAGTCAGGAGTTCGAGACCAGCCTGGCCAACATAGTGAAACCCCGTCTCTCCTAAAAGTACAAAATTAGCCAGGCATGGCGGTAGTTGCCTTTAATCCCAGCTACTCAGGAGGCTGAGGCAGGAGAATCACTTGAATCCAGGAGGCAGAGGTTGCAGTGAGCCATGCCACTGCACTCCAGCCTAGGCGACAAGAGTGAGACTCCATCTAAAAAAAAGGAAAAGAAAGGAATGAAAGAAGGGAAAGAGGAAAAAGGGAGATCAAACTATTGGTTTTGTACTAGGAAAATTTTATAATGTGTTATCACCAATAATGGTGTGTCCACCCGTAGGCAGAAACACAAGTAACAGTTACTTAGGACATTACTGGAAATGTTTTACATAGCTACTCATTTATTCCTTGCAATAACAACTCAGTGAAGGGCATTGAATTGTCACTGTATTATATCCAGAATTTGACCCCTGCAGAGCTTCTCCCTTGCCACCACCTTCATCCAAGCCACCGTCGTCTCTTGCTTGGATCAGGGCTGCAAATCCCTGTTCCTGAGCTTGTTCTCATCTAGTCTACCAGAGAGACAGAATGATGCTTTGAAAATACAAACCACATCATCTTAGTCATCCTTTAAAGCACTCCAGTGGTTCCCCAATCTTACTTGGTGTGAAAAACAATTATTTCATGGTGGGTCACGCCTCTAATCCCAGCACTTTAGGAGGCAGAGACAGGATGGTTCCTTGAGTCCTGGAGTTCAAGAACAGCCTGGGCAACACAGGGAGACCCCACTTCTACAAAAAATTGAAAAGTAGCTGGGTGTGGTAGCACAAGCCAGTAGTCCCAGCTACTCAAGGGCTGAGGTGAGAGGATTGCTTGAGCCCTGGAGGTTGAGGTTGCAGTGAGCCATGATTGCACCCCTGCACTCCAGCTTGGGTGACAGAGACCTTGTCTCAAAAATAAATAGACACATGAATAAATGAATGAATGAATGAATACATAAATAAATAAATAAAACAGTTAATTCAGCAGACCCTGGGTACTTTTGCTGCCATCTCCAATTCCATTTCCAAGCCCCTTCCCTTTGTTTGTTCAGCTTAGCCACACAAGTCTCCCCCTGCTCTCTTCAAATGTGCCCTATATCTTCCCGTGCATTTACTGTTCCCTCTGGGTAGAATGCTGTTCCTACAAACATCTACAGGACTTACTGCCATATCCCCCTATGCCTTGACTAAAATGCCACCCTGCTGAAGAAGTCTTCCTGAGCCACTGACTATAACATTGCAATATTCCTTTCTTCCCTTTCCTACATGTTTGCATTAGTCCATTTTCACGCTGCTGATAGAGACATACCCAAGACTGAGAAATTTACAAAAGAAAGAAGTTTAATTGGACTTACAGTTCCACGTGGCTGGGAAAGCCTCACAGTCATGGCAGAAGGCAAGGAGGAGCAAGTCATGTCTTACGTGGATGGCAGAAGGCAAAGAGAGAGTTTCTGCAGGGGAACTCCTCTTTTTAAAACTATGAGATCTCATGAGACTCATTCACTATCATGAGAACAGTGCAGGAAAGACTCAACCCCATAATCCAAATCACCTCCTACTGGGTTCCTCCCATGACATGTGGGAATTGTGGGAGTTACAATTCAAGATGAGATTTGAGTGGAAACAGAGCGAAACCATATCATTCTGCCCCAGCCTCTCCCAAATTTCATATCTTCATATTTCAAAACCAATCCTGTCTTCCCAACAATCCCTCAAAGTCTTAACTAATTTCAGCATTAACTCAAAAGTCCACAGTCCAACATCTCATCTGAGATAAGGCAAGTTCCTTTCGCCTATGAGCCTGTAAAGTCAAAAGTAAGTTAGTTACTTCCTAGATACAATGGGCGTACGGCATTGGGTAAATGCAGCCACTCCAAATGGGAGAAATTGGCTAAAACAAAGGGGCCACAGGCCCCATGCAAGTCCAAAATCCAGCTGGGTAGTCAAATCTTAAAGCTCCAGAAAGATTTCCCTTGACTCCATGTCTCACATCCCAGTGACACTGATGCAAGAGGTAGGCTCCCACGGCTTTGGGCAGCTTTGCCCCTGAGGCTTTGCAGGGTATGTCCCCACGCCTGGCTGCTTTCACAGGCTGGTGTTGAGTGTCTGTGGCTTTTCCAGGTGCATGGTGCAAGCTGTTCGTGGATCCACCATTCTAGGGTCTGGAGGATAGGGACCCTCTTCTCACAGCTCCATTAGGTGGTGGCTCAGTAAGGACTCTGTGTTGGGGCTCTGACTCCACATTTCCCTTCCACACTGTCCTAGCAGAGGTTCTTCATGAGGGCCCTGCCTGTACAGCAAACTTCTGCCTCAACATCCAGGCGTTTCCATACATTCTCTGAAATCTAGGCAGAGGTTCCCAAACCTCAATTCTTGACGTTGTGCAATCGCAGGCTCAACACCATACGGAAGCTGCCAAGGCTTGAGGCTTGCACCCTCTGAAGCCACGGCCTGAGCTCTACCTTGGTCCCCTTCAGCCATGGTTGGAACAGCTTGGATGCCAGGCACCAAGTCCCTGGGCTTGGGGAGGGACCTGGTGGGAGATAATTTGAATAATGGGGGCGGTTTCCCCCATGCTGTTATCATGGTAGTGAATAAGTCACACAAGATCTGATGGTTTTATCAGGGGTTTCCGGTTTTGCATCTTCTTCATTTTATCTTCTTGCTGCCACGTAAAAAGTGCCTTGTCCTCTCCAGCCGTGTGGAACTGTAAGTTCAGTTAATCCCCTCTTTCTTCCCAGTCTCGGGTATGTCTTTATCAGCAGTGTGAAAACGGACTAATATGGTATGTTTGCTTGTTGTCACTAACTCTGAATTTAGGGGTCCTTGAGAGAGCCTCTTTGCTTCCCAGGATGAGTTTCCCATTCTGTATTATTTTTTCCAGGGGTGAGTGAGCAGCCTCATGACACTGCTTGACATGTTGCCTTGAAGAGCTTGTGTGCTGTCTCCATGAAGGCTGTTGACTGTGAAACAGATATTAACTTATCATACAACTGGATGAGGAATTTATGGCTAGCTAAATTTCTCAAAATGTAAAATTTAGGTACCAAACCGTCCCACCTTCTCAGCATGAAAATGGACTAATACAGTAAATTGGTACCAGGAGTGAGTGTGGCTGAAAAGATACCTGAAAACGTGGAAGCGACTTTGGAACTGGGTAACAGGCAGATGTTGGAACATTTTGGAGGGCTCAGAAGACAGGAAAATGTAGGAAACTTTGGGACTTCCTAGAGACTTGTTGAATGGCTTTGACACAAATGCTGATAGTGATATGAACAATAAAATCCAGGCTGAGGTGGTCTCAGATAGAAATGAGGAACTTGTTTGGAACTGGAGCAAAGGGGACTCTTGTTATGTTTTAGCAAAGAGTCTGGCGGCATTTTGCCCTTGCCCTAGAGACTTCTGGAACTTTGAACTTGAGAGCGATGATTTAGGGTGTCAGGTGGAAGGAATTTCTAAGCAGCAAAGCGTTCAAGTGGTGACTTGGGTACTATTAAAGGCAAAAAGTAAAATTTTGGTACCAAACCCTCCCACCTTCTCAAGTAATTTTCTGTATTCTCCGAAGTCTTGTCTTTTTACTTAGAAGATAGGGATGGGGAATGGGGTAAAGAAAATTCCAGGTAAACGCAACCAAAGTAGAGAGAAAATAAATAATGTAATAATCAAACAACATCTTCCTTATAAACTGATACTGCCCAAGAATTCATTTGACTATACCAGGGTGCAGAAATAAGGGGAGGTAATTCACATGAACATGCTAATGTCTGGCCACATCTTGCCTAAGAGAAAATCCTCCCTGATGAAGGGGCTCAAACCACAAACACAGACCTAGAAACACAATTACTACAGAGGCTGTGTTTACATTTGGTAATGATGTGCATGGAAATAGTGTGCCCTGGGAATTTAGAACTCAGACAAACAAACGAGGATTATTAATCTGCCAAAATGATGGTTTTCGGTTTTGTAAGAGGGTTTTCCCTTCTGTTGGTTGGCTGAGAATGAGGAGCTCAAGAAAGATAGGATTAAGGCCTCTCCTGATCTACTTGGTAGTAGACAACATTGCAGCCTCTTAAGGATTTGGCTCACACTCAGACCCACCCATTATCCTCCTAGCATAGCTAGAGAAGCTTGATCCATCTGCTATTGTAAAGAACTCTTTCACACCGGGATGTGACCTAGGGTCACTCCGCCCCTGGTGCAGGAGTGACTGAGCCCAGTGGGCTCACATGGGCCTCATGCCACAGATTCCATATACACACCTTTATCTATGCCTGCCTTTGGTGAGTTGGAGGTTCTCCGTCTATCCCTTATTTACTTTGAGCCAAGAGCATGCCAATCACTTTACACACAATCAACTATTTTATTCTTCACTCAATCCTAGCAAGGAGGGGGCTGGTTTCCTCATTTGACATAGGAGGAAATGGAAGCACCAAGGGGTTAAATTGTTTTCTCAGGTTCATCCACCTTGTATGTGATGGAGTTAGGAAATGAACACCGAACACTGCAACTCTAAAGCTAGACTTTAACTATTAGTCTCTGCGTTTTCCTCTTAGGTTTGATAGTCAGTCTTTAAACCCTGACTACCTAATCCGGTTGCAATAATCCCTTCCTGTAGAACTAGATTTTGCTTTGTAAATCTCTGACAGACCTGGCTTGGGCTTACCTAACCTGAAGTGTAGACACAATACACCCTGCATTCGCTTACTAGGGATTCCATGAAAAAGTACCACAAACTGGGGTCTTAAACCACAGAAATTTATTATTTTTAACTAATGATATCTGCAAAGACCTTATTTCTAAATGCATTCAGATTCTGATGTTCCTGGCACACATAAATTTTGACGGGACACTATTCGACTCCCTACAGATCTGTTACGGATTAAATTGTTTTGCCCCAACATTCATACATATGTCATGTCATTTATGTGAGACAACAAACGTCTGTTGTTTAAATCACCTAGTTTGTAGTACTTTGTTAAGGCAGCCCTAAGAAATAAATACAGATGTAACATGTATGTACATTTTAGATTAGAAAAGTCCAACAGTTTTTGCCAGAGGTCTACAGAAGAAGGATTAGTTAAAACTAGAAGAAAACTTATACTACAGAAAACTCAAAGATTCCAAGAACTGTCTCATAATCATGCTGTGTCCTGACTCTTCATATTCCTAAGGACTAGAAAAACAACAGAGAATATCAATGAAACTAAGAATTTTTTTAAAGGTATGATTAACAAATCCTTAGCAAAGCTAACTAAGGAAAAAAGGGAGAAGATTCAAACAAATAAAATTATAAAGGATGGAGTAGACATTACTACCGATACCACAGAGTAGATCATAAGAGACTACTATGAACAATTGTATGCCAATAAATTAGATAAGCTAGAAGAAATCTGTAAATTGCTAGAAACATATAACCTCCCAAAACTGAATCATGATGAAATAGAAAATCTAACAGAGCAACTGTGAGTAAAGAGATTGAAACAGTAAGCAAAATCTCTTAACAAAGAAAATCCCAGGAGCTAAAATCTTCATTGCTGAATTCTAACAAACATTTAAAGAAGAATTAATGTCAATCTTTCTCAAACACTTCCCAAAAATGAAAGAGGAACAAATACCTTCAAGCTCATCTTATGAAGCCAGAATTACCTTAATACCAAAGTCAAATAATAATACCACAAGAAACAATAACATGGGCCAATGTCTATAATGAACATAAATGCAATAATTTTCAACAAAATACCAATAAACTAAAACCACCAGCACATTAAATATCATATACCATGATGACATGGGATTTATCTCTGAGAAGCAAGGATCCTTCAATATACACAAATCAATAAATGTGATATAACACATTAAAAGATAAAGAATACAAATTGTATGACTTAAATGTGAGTCTTCAAACTGTAAAACTACTGAAAGAAAACATAGGCAAATAGCTTATTAACATTGGTCTGAGCAAAGCTTTTTTTTGGGGGGGGGATTTTTGATCCCAAAAAACTTGGGCAACAAAAGCAAAAATAGACGAATGAGATTGAATCAATCTAAAAAGTTTCTGCACAGTAAATGAATCAATCAGTAGAGTGAAGAGACAACCTATGGAATGGGAGAAATATTTGAAAGCAATAAATCTGATAAGGAGTTAATATCCACAATATATAGGTAACTCAAACAACTCACTAGCAAGAAAAAATAAATAAAATAAAAATAAGCAAAGGACCCAAAAATACATTTCTCAAAGGAAGACATATAAATGGCCAACAGATTAATGAAAAGATGTTCAATATCACTATTTATCAGGAAAATGTAAGAATGGCTACTATCCAAAAGACAAAATCTAACAAGTGTTGATGAGGATGTGAGAAAAAATAATCCTTGTGTAATATTGATTGGAATGTCAAGTGGTACAGCCATTATGGAAAATAGTATAGAGGTTCCTCAAAAAATAAAAAGTAGAAATACTTTCTGATCCACTGTATTAGTCTGTTTTCACACTGCTGTAAAGAACTACCTGAGACTGAGTAATTTACAAAGAGAAGAGGTTTAATTAACTCACAATTCTACATGGCTGGGGAGGCCTCAGTAAACTTATAATCATGGCAGAAGGCAAAGGGGAAGCAAGGCACATCTTACATGGTGACAGGAGAGAGAAAGAGTGAGGGGAGAACTAACGAACACTTTTAAACCATCAGATCTTGTGAAAACTCACTCACTGTCATGAGAACAGCATGAGTGAAACTACTGCCATGATCCAGTCACCTCCCACCAGGTCACTCCCTTGATACAGGAGAATTACAATTCAAGGTGAGATTTGGGTGGGGACACAGAGCCAAACCATATCATCCAACAATCCCGCTTCTGGGTATATGTTCAAAGGAAATAAAATTAGTATGTTGTAGACACATCTGTACTCCTATGTCCGTTGCTGTATTATTCATAGTAGCTAAGATATAGACTCAAACTAAGTGTCCACAGATGGATACATAGAAAAAAAAAAAAGTTAAACATATACGCATACACGAACACACACCCAAAATTGAATATTATTTGGCTTTAAAAATGAAAACAATGTGGAAGATGGGGATGAAGAGAAATTGGTTAATGAGTAATAATACACAGTTATATAGAATGAATAAGCTCTAGAGTTTGATAATAAGAATAAAAATTATATTTAACAATAATTTATGTTTTATTTCAGAATAGCTAGAAAAGAAGAATTGCAATGTTCTCAATACAAACAAAATATAAATATTTGAGGTGATGGATATCCCAGTGACCTTGATTTAATCATTACACATTGTATACATTATGAAAATATCACTTGTACTCCAAAAATATGTGCAACCATGATATATCAGTTAAAAGGTTTTAAAAATAAAAAAGAAGGAAATTCTGTCATTTTCAACAACATGGATGAAACTGGAAGACACAATGGTAAGTTAAATTAGCCAGGCACAGAAAGAAAAATACTGCATGATCTCATTTACTTATAGAATGTTCAAAAGTCAAACTCATAGAAATAGAGATTAGAATGGTGGTGGAAAGGGATTGGAGAGTGGGAGAAATGGAGAGATATTGGCCAAACGATGTAAAGTTTCAGTTAAGCAAGATGAATATTGTATTAGTCCTTTTAGCATTGCTATAAAGAAATGCCCGAGGCTGGGTAATTAATAAAGAAAAGAGGTTTATTTTTATTCATGGTTCTGTACAGGAAGCACAGTGTCAGCATCTGCTTCTGGTGAGACCTCAGGAAGCTCCCAATCAAGGTGGAAGATGAAAGGGGAGCATGTATATCTTGTAGCCAGATAGGAATCAAGAGATATACTGATATGGTTTGGATCTGTGTCCCCACCCAAATCTCATGTTGAAATGCAATCCTCAATGCTGGAGGTGGGGCCTGGTGGGAGGCAATTGGATCATTTTCTCATAGTTTAATATCATTCCCCTTTGCTGGTGTTGTCACAATAGCAAGTTTTTATGAGATCTGATTGTTTAAGTGTGTGGCACCTCCCCCTTTCTCTCGATCCTGCTCCTGCCATGTAAGATGCTGGCCCCCACTTTGTCTTCCTCTATGAATGAAAGTTCCCTGGGGCCTCCCCAGAAGCAGAAGCCACTATGCATCCTATATAGACTGCAGAACTGTGAGCCAATGAAACCTCTCTTCTTTATAAATTACCCAGTCTCAGAGAGTTCTTTATAGCAATGTGAGAATAGACTAACACAGAAAATTGGTACAGAGGTGTGGGGCATTGCTGTAAAGATACTTGAAAATGTGGAAGCAGCTTTGGAGCTAGATAAAAGGCAGAGGCTGGAAGAGTGTGGATTGCTCAGAAGAAGTAGGAAGATGAGGGAAAATTTAGAACTTCCTAGAGACTTGTTAAATTGTGACCAAAATGCTGATAGTGATATGGACAATGAAGTCCAGACTGAGGAGGTATCAGATATAAATGAGGAGCTTGCTGGAAACTGGAGTGAAAGTCACTTTTGCTGTGCTTTAGCAAAGAACCTGGCTGCATTTTGCCCCTGCTCTAGGGATCTTTGGAACTTTGAACTTGAGAGTGATGGATTAGAGTAACTGGCAGAAGAAATTTCAGGCAGCAAAGCTTTCAAGAGGCGGCTGTTTCTATGAGTCTATGCTTATATGTCTGAGCAAAGAAATTACCTCAAACAAACTTATATTTAAAAGGGAGGCACAGTGTAAACGTTTGGAAACTTTGCAGCCTGACAATTTGGTAAAAAAGAAAAGCCCATTTTGAGGGAAGGAATTCAAGCTGGCTGCAGAAATTTGCATAAGTAAAAAGGAGCCAAGTACTAATATCCAAGACAATGGGGAAAAGGCATCCAGGGCATTTCAGAGACATTTGCAGCAGCCCCTCCCATGACAGGCCCAGAGGCATAGGAGGACTAACCGGTTTATTGGATAGGCCCTGAGCCCTGCTGCCATGCACATCCAGCCACTGCAGCTGTGGCTAAATGGGGCCAAAGTACAGCTGGGGCTGCTTCTTCAGAGGGTGCAACCCATAAGCCTTGGCAGCTTCTCTGTGGTGTTAAGCCTGTATGTATGCAGAGTACAAGAGTTGATGCTTGGAAGCCTCTGCCTAGATTTCAGAGGATGTATGGAAAAGCCTGGGTGCCCAGGCAGAAGAACCCAGAAGGAACAGAGCCCTCATGGAGGACTTCTATTAGGGGAATATAAAGGGAAAATATGGGGTTGGTGCCCCCACTGGGGCACTGACTAGTAGATCTGTAAGAAGGGAGCCACCATCCTCCAGACACCAGAATGGTGGATTTACCAGCAGCTTGTGTCCTGCTCATGAGAGCAGCCACAGGGGCTAAACTCTGCAAAGCTACAGAGGCAGAGCTGCCTAAGACTTTGGGAGCTGTGATGGTTAACAGGAGCCTATCCCTCACACCAGTGTGCCCTGGATAAAGACATGGAGTCAATGGAGATTATTTTGGAGCTTTAAGGTTTCAGACTTGCATGGGGTCTGTAGCCCTTTTCTTTTGTATGATTTCTTTCCTCTGGAATGGGACTATTTACCCAATCCCTATACCTCCACTGTATCTTGGAAGTAACTAACTTGTTTTTTATTTTACAGGCTCATAGGCAGAAGGGACTTGCCCTGTCCCAGGTGTGGTTTTGGACTGTGGACTTTTGAGTTGACGTTGGCATGAGTTAATACTTTGGGGGACTATTGGGAGATTGTATTTTGCAATGTGAGAAGGACACGAGATTTGAAAGGGGTTGGGGTGAAATAATATTGTTTGGATCTATGTCCCCACCTAAATGTCATGCTGAAATGTAATCCCCAATATGAGAGGTGGGGCCTGGTGGGAGATGATTCAATCATTGGGGCAGTTTCTCATAGTTTAACACATTCCCTCTTGGTGCTGTCATCACCAATAGGGAGTTCTTATGAAATATTATTTCTTAAAAGTGTATGGCACCTATCCTCTCTCTCTCGGTCCTGCTCCTGCCATGTAAGATGCATGCTCCTTTGCTCCGCCACTATGAGTAAAATCTCCCTGATGCTTCCTCAGAAGGAGAAGTTGCTGTGCATCCTGTATAGCCTGAAGAAGCATACACCAATTAAGCCTCTTTATAATTTACCCAGTCTCAAGTATTTATAGCAATGTGAGACCAGACTAATACAGATGCCAAGCTCTTTTAAACAACCAGCTCTCATATGAATTCATTACCAAGAAGAGGACACCAAGCCATTCACGAGGGATCCACCCCATGACTCAAGCACTTCCCACCGTGCCCTACCTCCAACACTGAAGATTACATTTCGACATGGATTTGGAGGGAACAAACATCAAAACCCTATAAAATATGTTCTGGAGATCTTATGTATAGCATGGTGACTATAGTTAATAATAAGGTACTGTGTACATGAAATTTGCTAAGAAAGTAGATCTTAAATGTTCTCAACACCAAAAAGTAAATAAATAAATATGTGAGTAGATCAAAATGTTAATCAGCTTGTAGTAATAATTTTGCAGTATATACATGTATCAAAACATCATGTTTTCCATCTTAAACATATCAAATTTTGATTTGCCTATTTTATCTCAATAAAGGGGAAAAATCCTAACATATTGAGGAGACCTAATGATTTCTATCTATGGTTTTCTTTTTTTTTTCTTTTTTTTATTATACTTTAGGTTTTAGGGTACATGTGCACAATGTGCAGGTTTGTTACATATGTATCCATGTGCCATGTTGATTTCCTGCACCCATTAACTCGTCATTTAGCATTAGGTATATCTCCTAATGCTGTCCCTCCCCCCTCCCCCAACCCTACAACAGTCCCCGGAGTGTGATGTTCCCCTTCCTGTGTTCATTAGTTCCCATTGTTCAATTCCCACCTATGAGTGAGAACATGCGGTGTTTGACCCAGCCATCCCATTACTGGGTATATACCCAAAGGACTATAAATCATGCTGCTATAAAGACACATGCACACGTATGTTTATTGCGGCACTATTCACAATAGCAAAGAGTTGGAACCAACCCAAATGTCCAACAACGATAGACTGGATTAAGAAAATGTGGCACATATACACCATGGAATACTATGCAGCCATAAAAAATGATGAGTTCATGTCCTTTGTAGGGACATGGATGAAACTGGAAAACATCATTCTCAGTAAACTATCGCAAGGACAAAAAGCTATCTATGGTTTTCTATTCAAACATTCATCCATCAGTTTATTCAACAAATATTTATTGGTGCTCATTCCATTGCAATACAGTGTAAGGCTTTTAGGATTCCATAGTGAAATAAACATAGTCCCTGCTTCAGGATACTTTATTATTATTATTATTATTTAGAGACAGGATCTTGCTTTGTCACCCAGGCTGGAGTGCAGTGGTGTGATTATAGCTCACTGCAGCCTCGAACCCCCGGGTTCAAGTGATCTCCCCACCTCAGCCTCCAGAATAGCTGGGATTAGAGGAACATGTCAACATGCTCGGCTTTTAAATTAATTATTATTTTAGAGACAGCATCTTGCTATCTTGCCCAAGTTTGTCTTAAACACTTGTCCTCATGTGATCCTCCTGCTTCAGTCTCCAGAGTAGCTGAAATTACAGGCACAAGCCACTGTGCCTGGCTCTGGGAGACTTTGTTATGGTCTAATGAGAAAGGAAGAGAGACATGAAAAGACAAAAAACAGTGCACGGGTGCAAGGGGACAGGCACCATGATGAAGCTAAGCGTGCAGTGAGTGGAAAACACAGAGCTGAGCTAAGCACCTGGCCTGGGCCATGGAAGTCCTTGTTGACTGGCCAGAGGTGGTGATGTCAATTTTGAGGATCAAAGGATGAATAGGCATGTTTTGAGTGGATCAGGGAATAAAAGGATATTGAAACCACATAGAAAAAACAAGTGCGAATTTCAGAGGCTGAGAGAGCATGGCCTATTTATGAAACAGCAACAAGCTTAATTTTTTTCAGACTGTTACAAGAGGATTTGGGATAATAGAAGTAGCGAAAGACGGAGTGGTGACCAAGGCGCAGGTCACGAATTTACCTCTTCATGGAGGGAATCTGGCTTTTTCTGATGAGAAAGGGGAGCCAGCCATGCAGGGGAGTGACTGGATCAGGTCTGAGAGTCAGAATGATGAATGGGGAGAGTGCATGAGAAGGGAGAGGGCTGCACGAAGCAGGATTTCCCATGCCTGGCTCCACTGTCCCCAGTCTATTTCTCCACTGCCCTCACTCCATTTTCTACTTCCCACATGCTCTGGGCTGGCGCTCTGTAGGATATGGGAGTTGTCAGAACTCTAAGAATAAGAAAATGCTCTGCTGGGAGTCAGGCAATATCCATCCAGATCGGGGTTTCTTTGGTTCCAGAACTGGGCAAAGCTGGACTCAAAAGTGCCGGTAATATCTTCAGTGGTATAGGTCAGAGGTTGATGCATCAACACAGAGCCCCCCGATAACTCTGCAAGTGGAATATCCTAGACTAAAATCCAGTTGTGTTACCTCAGCCCCATCCTATCTCTTCTCCTGGCTTCTGTCTCTCCGTCTATAAAATATACAGATTACTCTGCTCCTTAGAGAAGCCTTTCTTGATCACCAGGGCTATCACACTAACCCGATTTATCACATATCACTACTGAATTTATTTACATATCTTATCACTTACATCTCTTTAATAGGACATTGTGTTTTTTTTTACTACCATATCTCTAGAATAAAGAATAATGCCTAGCACATAATTAGTGCTCAGTAAGTATGTATTGAATGAGTGAATGGATGAATATATAAGCAAGGGATTACCATTGAAGAATATGGGGGCCACCAACTCAGAAAAGCAGAGATCTCCAAGGTCACGTGGACCGCGACCTTGGAGTTCAGCAGTTGGATTAGTTGGATTCAAGCCCAGGTGTAAATTTCAGACTCTATGTTGTATTCCCTCCAGTACATGGTCTTGCTACTAACTCAAGTCATTTTCATTCTTTCTAAATTCAATCTCCTAATTTTCAAGAGAAAAAGAAAAATCTAGGGCTTATTGTCTGTGTTTGGTTGAGGAAATATGCATCATGAGAGTATGGATATGATCATAGAGGGAGACATTGTAAAAACTCGGGAGTTCATTATCACCTTCCTTTGGTAGTCCAGCACAAGCACTTGTCAATTCTCACTTAACATTTCTTTCATTTTCTCCTTTCAACTGAGTGCAGGACAAAATATCTATTGTTGCAAGAGGGAATCATTGACTCCGTTTCTTTCTCCCTGAAGATGGAATAAAGCACTCAGTTTCGAAGAAGTTCCTTAAGTGATTAGTGTCATTTCATGTAGTGCTTATAGAGTCCTGGATTGCAAACTTTTGAAAGCTGGAGAGACCCCTTCAACTTTCATTTTTCTACTTCAAAATAAATGAAAGAGACAACAACTTAATTCTTCACCAATAAAGTAAAATCCAACTCTGGTTTGGTGATTGGGGAGCAAAATAGCATTCCCTCCTTTACATACACTATAATTTTATACATAATTATCCACCCATGTACCCTCACCTTCATTTTCCTTACCTGGGGTTGTGTGATGGAATAAGGTTATGAATACATAGGAGTAGCCTGGTCCACAGTGATAACTTTATGGCTGGCCATCCTCTAGGTCTGAGAACGTTGTGCTCAGTCCAGCCTAGAAGCTTTACAAGAGTAACCCAAAATTCACACAATCAGCTGTGGTCTTCTTATATGGAGGTGTCCAATTTTGTAGTCTTCGCTAAGGGAATGAACTGCTTTTGTGATTACCTGGTGGTAGATGTAGTAAATTAATTGGAATTAAAATTATATTAGGAATTGTTGATTTATTAAATTATTCAAAATGTACTGCAGTAGACAGTTTCAGGATCGATACCCAATGATCCCCACCCTCTTGGTTTTCCCTCCTTGTGCATCACTTCCCTTCAGTATGGGCTGGACTTAACCCAGTGACTCACTTCTAACCAAATGAATATGGCAAGGATGATAGAATGCCACTTGCAAGGTTGAGTTATAAAATTTGTGACTTCAATCTCTCTCTCTCTTGCTCTCTCTGACTCTTTTCAGTCTTATGAAGCAAGCTGCCTACAGAGATGTCCATGTGATGTCTCAGGAAACTGAAGCTGGCTCATGGTCAGCAGCCAGCAAGCTACAAAGGGCTTCCAACAGCCCATAAATCACTGAGTCCTGGCAAAAGCCACGTGCATGAGCTTAGAAGAGCTTCATCCTCCAGGTAAGCCTCAAGATGACTCAAGCCGCCCTCTCTACATCTTAAATACAGCCTTTCAAGGACACAAGTATGGGAACAATAGACACTGTGGACTACTAGAGGGTGAAGGGAGAGGGGTGGGTTAACAAACTACCTACCAGGGTGGCAGGATCCATAATCCAAATCTCATACAGAATACTCCTATGTAGCAAATCTGTACATATACCCCCTGTTTCTAAAATAAAAGCTAACATTAAAAAAAACCACACACACACACACTTAGGCAAATTAATGATCTTGGCCATTGTAAATAGTGCTGCAATGAACACAGGAGTGAAGTTTAAAAACAAAAAGAAAACCTGGACCAAAGAACCCAGCTAAGCCCTGTGTAGATTCTTGACCCACAGAAATCGTGAGATAATAAATGTTGTGTCTAAATCCACAAAGTTTGAAGTGACTTGTCATGCAGCCATAGATTACTATTACAGATGCTTTTTCCCAAAGGAATTATCCAAAGAACTGCCATAATCAATGAAAACTCAGTAAACTAAAGAACACATGTATATTCAGCAAAAAACTGGATTTAAAAATCTTCATCAGAAAATATTCCATTAACCACAATCAAAAGACGGAAATACTTAGGAGCATTTTTAACAAGAAATATGCAGGGCCATTTGTGGAAAACTATAAAATATTACTGAGAAATATAAGATAATACTTGAATTACTAGGATATAGATCATATTTCTGAGTTAGAAGACTTAAAGACTCTAAACTATTATTTCTTTTCAGATAGCTCTAAATTAGAGTGCATTTCTATCAAAATCATGACAGATTGTCTACTTAACTGGAAAAGATTAATCCAAATTTATCGTGTGAAAAATAAGTATGCAAAAATAGCAGAGAATTGTTTTGAAACAGAAGTCTTATGTGGGAGAATTAATCTTATCAGATATTAAAATACTATAAAGCTACAAAATAAAAAATCTATACAATTTTGACCCAAGCCTAAAAAGAGAGATGCAGCAAAGTATAAATATCAGAAATATGCTCCCTAAATATTAATAATTTTACATGTAATATAAAAATATTAAATACTTTTATTTAATAATCAATACATCAATATATTTATTTAATAATTTAATTGTTAAATACATTTATAAAGTTGCATGTATTCATGAATTAACTCTTCTTTTCAGAATCAAAAAATCACATACCACCTACCAATCACATACCACCTTACAACTACTAACATAGTAACCATTAAATACATTTTAAAATATATTTTCTAAAAACTAAGGGAGAATAGCAGCTCAAATCTCTAGAGCAGTGGTTTTTAAACTTTAGCAAAAATAAGAATCATAAAGAGTTTTCAGAAATACAGGTTTCCAGCTTACCCTGAGAGAGTCTGAGTGCTCCTGCCTATTTTAACAAGAACATCTGATCATTCTGATGATGGGAATCTAAAGATCATAGTTTGAAAATTACTGCTGTAGGAGTAGAAGTTCCTTCTAATTCCAAAAGGGTTGGATGAAATAAAAAGGGGTGGATGAAATAAAAAAGACTTTTAATGTAAATTAAAACCAAGAAACCTATGGTATATAAAATGATCATGCAAATGTATTACTGCGACAGCATATTTATAACAAATGTGGCAGAAAGTTTTATCAATAATGAATAGACAGCTCAAACAGATCAAGAAAATGTACTTGGAAGTTTACCGATAAATCAGAAAAGAATAGCTCTTCCGTAGTAGAAATGTATTTGTTTAAAAAACAATGAGAATATGTTTAAATCTACCAGTAATCAAAGTCATGCAAAATTAAAATCATCACAATGAAATTTCATTGCTTAAATACATTTGCAAAGCTTTTTTGAAATGTCAGTATGAAATGCTTTCAAGTATGCTGAAAGATGACAAAATCTCATGCATTGCTAATTTTTGTGTAAATTGTTGCCACCCCTTGGGAGAGCATCCAGCAATATGTATCATAAGCTTTATAAATATCCATAATATTTGATTCAATAGTTCCATTTCTAAAATGTACCCTTAAAAAGAGAGTGTATAAACATATTCATCACATTATTTGTAATTGCAAAAATCTTGAAAGAGCTTAAATGTCAACAAAGAGGGTTGATTACGCATATCCTTTTATTTTTAGCCCTAAAAATGATGTTTGAATGTGAATGTTATATTATGAAAATTTCTTATCCTAAAATGACAACTAGAAGTAGAGCATCTAATTGACTGTAGTGTTAAATATGCATAAATGAGATGTGATTTTATATTATAGATATTAATGTGTTATATATTTTAATTGTAGATTATATAGCATATATTAAAAAATCTATAACTAAGAACTCTGTAAGTTTGCCCCCATACTGAAATAAAATTTCAAAATTTAATCCTCACAGCCCTATTGCACAGGTACTGTCAATACCCTAACCTTGTCAAAACACGCTTCCAGCAGAGTCAGACAACTGCCAGGTACGGGGCTGGGATTTGAGTCTTGTTTCCCTCAAACCAAAGCCGATGCTCTTAAGCTCTGCTTTCGGATGTACGCCTTTAAAATAAGTGGAAGAAAATGTACAGCCAAATCATAGTAATGACTATCTTTGGGTGATAGGACTAAGGATAATTTATTATTCCCATCATCATTATCATCCTATCTTCACACATTTTTACATTAGATTTGATGAATATATATTATTATGATGTATTATGAGAAAATAAGCAAAACTAAAACAAAACTAAAGAAAATATAACTCTCTTTAAAAATTGATTTCTTTGCTAGGCATATGAGGGAATATAAACAAAATATCACTTGCTCCAACAAAATTGATAGAAAGGGTGAACTTTGCATGGTGTCTCCTGGGGTACAAGGTGTTCAGGCACAGTAGTCCCTTCGCTACACACACTTGTCCTAAGGTCTCACTTCTCTGGCCTGTTTTGACAAATGTACAATGGATAGTCCAATTAGACGATTTCCAGAATACCTTCCAACTCTCTTACCCCAGGATTCAAATAGTATGATTTAAGCACTAATATTTATTTCCCCTAATAGAAATCCCTCTGGGGTCCCAACAATCACATGCCTATTTTTCTAGGCATGTTTAGAAAATGTGTTGAGATCTACTATGCAAAAGTAGTTTCCTTTCCGTTTTCCACAAATTAAAAACAAAAAATTTAAAAATTAAAAAGTTAAAAAAGAGGCATACCCAGAGTCCTAATTGATCACTTCATCCAGATGCCAGACTGACAGCTGCCTGTGGGATCCTCCATGTCTATCCTCACTGGGGTCACTGTGCTGCCATGGTGGATTTCAGAGACTTGCAGGATCCAGTGGTTTCCTATTCATTCCGTACACAAGCAGTGAGCTCCTACTAAGAAACACACTCTGTGCTACGTGCAGGGGATGGAGAACTTTCTCAACTATGGCTTAGACATTCCTGTGAATATTCTGCCTCCGACTCCCTCAGTGTTTGTTAGACATGTCTTCCTTGCAGTCAGATGGACAGCCCTTCGGATCCCAGTTCTGAACTTTACTAGCTACGTGACTTACCTCAGCACCTCTGAACATCACAGCCCAACATTTATTTGTGAAGGGAATTTTCATGTAAATTTACAGTCCGTACATATTCAACTAGACTTCACATCTCTTACATTTACTTACACTATTAGCCAACATCTCAGCTTTGAAGACACAGATACACTTCAAAGACTCCAAATGGACAATCTCTTTGGCATTTGATGGACTCTTCCCTGCCAAGCTATTATTGTGATTTTAAGGAATTCCATTTCATCTTTCTAGAATGACTCTAAGTGGGACTCTCATTAAAATAGAAGCCTTACATCTCAATTACAACTTGTCCTTCTCCCTCTTTGTACATGAAAATAAAGAAAATGCTTTGGGAGGGCCTGCTCCCAAAGCATGGAGATAAAAATAGGCCAGTGGGATATTATAGCCAGCAACGAGACATGGTGGCTAACAGCCTACATCCATGTATGAGAGTGATTTTGGCTCCTACACTGCTTTCAAGGACAGTTGAGGAAATTGTTATGGGTTCTCCACTTACTGTTCATGTGCCACATTCCATAGAAGCTCTCCTAAACTCTCATTACTCTCAGCATTATTCTGAGTAGATTCACCTCTGATGAGCTTCTTTTATGATCTCCCTCTCATGTCACCGTCTCTCATTGTAACAACCTTAACCCCACTACCCTTTTTCTTTTGCCTCTCCCTTGTAACGAGATGCCTCACGACTGTAACACCTTGATCATCCCACTTCTTACCTCTAGGCAAGATCTTCAAGAAATGCCAATAGAAAACACTGGCTTGCTTTGGTTCAATGGTGGCTCATATTTAAGGGATGAATCAAGAAAATATTGTGCTGGCTATGCAAAAGTGTCTTTAACTGAGATAGTTGAAGATAATCCATTACCAGGGATAGCTTCTGCCCAGCAAGCAAAATTGATCATCCTAACCAGATCCACAAAAAAAAAAGAAAAAAAAAAAAAGCCAAAGATAGTCAGTGTTGCTCCTTTGTGCCTATTTCTATTTCTAGAGGGCATGCATAAAATACCAAGTGGGAGAATAGCAGATCGGGAGCAAGTTCAAAAAGGAAGCCCTGAGTTCTGTTCTAGTCATGTCCAGTTTGTGATACTTATGAGGAAGTAGAAGTGGAAAGGTTGAGTGGAGAGTGTGAAGCTCTGGATCTAAAGCTGGAGTCATCGATATATAGATGGCTTCTGAAACTGGTGGTGACTGAGATCACCTAGAAAAAAAATACACAAAGATGAAAGTACCCCGGATAAAAAAAAAATGTCTTGAGAAACTCCAATATTCAACTACAGGATCAAAGCGCAGAGTATACAAAATGTGGACATAGAAAGGGCAATAAAAGAGTAGAAACAGGCCGGGCGCGGTGGCTCACGCTTGTAATCCCAGCACTTTGGGAGGCCGAGGCGGGCGGATCACGAGGTCGGGAGATCGAGACCATGGTGAAACCCCGTCTCTACTAAAAATACAAAAAATTAGCCGGGCGTGGTGGCGGGCGCCTGTAGTCCCAGCTACTCGGAGAGGCTGAGGCAGGAGAATGGCATGAACCCGGGAGGCGGAGCTTGCAGTGAGCCGAGATTGCGCCACTGCACTCCAGCCTGGGCGATAGAGCGAGACTCCGTCTCAAAAAAAAAAAAAAAAAAAAAAAAGAGTAGAAACAAAAAGGAATAGAGGTCACAGCCTCCAAAGAAAGACACAATTTCAAGGAGATTTGGTCTTGTCAGCCATTATTGATAAGCCAAATAAATGAAGACTAAAAACTGTTTTTTAGATTCTGCCACAAAGATATTAAATCAGAGTCTTGGTAGAAAGCTAATGTTCTTCTTCTCACATAGTACTTCTCTTTACTGGGAACTGTTTCCTTCCCTCTGTGCCTTTTTGAAACTCTCCTCTCCTCCTTACTCCATCTATGTGGTTACTCTGGGAGATGTCCATTGGTATAACTGTATCCCATCCTTTGGCCACAGTGCCTTGAAACAAGGCTAAGCACCTGACCCAAAACCATGCCAATGAAATAGCTTCACTGGCAATTGAGAATTAAACGAATATTGTAGTTAAGCCTGGCTGCTTTTGAATTGAGGAGAAGTAAACCAAAAAAGGGTTGACTGTGGCCATTTATGCTCCATCCAGACAATAGAAAAGAAAAAGCCCGTCTTCAGCAAGAAGAATGTATGTGGTATATGAGTTTCTACATTCAACTATTCCCATGTTTTATCTTCTTTCTAGTCTTGGTTTCCATAAATCATTTTTGTCTCAGCTAGTTAAAGTTGGATTTTATTATTTGTAATAAGAGTATTTTGAACAAATATATGAATTGATAACTATCACATATCATATATTATAAAAAGGGTGCACACTGTTTAATCTCCTTTAACCATGACAATAACCCTATTATTACCCATATGATAAATGGGGAAGCTCGGGCAACTAGCAGTCACACAGCCTATGGGTAGTAGATGTTGGTGCCAAGTGAATTTCCCCTCCACCCTTGGAAAGTTCACTGAAAAATCAACTCACAGTAAGGCAGATTAATAAGAGAAAAGTCTTTATAAATATACTGCTACTGTGTGCACAGAGAGAATTACAGGGTAATTGCCTAATATTTCAATGGGGTACAGATGGTGATATATCGTTTGTAATACATGGGGAAATGTGAGTGATTTTAGGAGGATAGTAAATGATTTTTAGTGGGATTCAATGGGCCTGAGAGCATACAATGGTCTGGGGCAAAGTCTACTGGGCTTGCAGAGTGAACAATGGTTTGTGACAAAGTCTATCCATGTTTGTTGAAAGACTTCAGTCTTCTTTCCCTCTATATGTGCTCAGTTAATGAACAGTCAGGGAAGAGATGGACGGTAATTGTTTTCTTCTTTGGTAGGTCCTGACCTTAGGTAAACACAAAAACTTCAGATAACAGCTTTATCCCATGCTTAGGGAGAGATGGTAGGTGAGCAATACAGGCAGAGCCAGAGAGACCTTGAGGTCTCTTTTACAATTCAGTGTCTACCAAGCACCATATCCTGGGGTATTGGTTTCTGAGCCCCAACATAGAGCTAGCACTTAACTCACATACTCTGCATCTAAACTTCACACTGTTAAACACAGCACCATAACTTTGCCACAGGCCGTATTATAAGTAGCAGATGTTCAGAGCTGCAGTGTCATGAGTAATGAGAATAATGAGAATGGATTCACTTTGGACTAAGGAGTTTGCAATTGTTCCATTGTAGTGAATTCACTGGTGAAGCTAACCTGCTGATTTTCCATCTCAGTTGTGTGCATTGACACTAATGATTAAAGGTATTTCATCAGGTCATCATACTATGTGCATGGTTATTTTTAAATTAGATACTATAAGCTAATTGGATATCAGGAACATACATTTATAAAGAGAAGGATTTTCTGCTCTTAACTAGAGATCTGAGACCCCAGGTAACTGGAGGTGATGATGGAAATGTGGATTAGGGTTAGCTGGGAGAAATCAGATGACTTAAGAAAATGTAAACCAGCATGTCTTTCCAGAGGACTCCTGCTTATAGCCCTCATATTATCTTTCTTCCTAAGTCTTCTTTCTAAGGGGCACTCAATTAGAATATGGCTCAGACCAGGGGAGGGTTCTATGCTGGATAGTAAGACTCTAGCACAAGGCTATAAAGGTATACACATAAAAGAAATCCTCTTCGTGGGCACAATCATGTGCAGCCACATGACTGACCATGAATTTCACTCTGTGATCAAAGAGGTGATTCCGAGAATTCATCTTCATGTGCTCCATTCATCCTGTTACTCACCTTACTGTATTTGTTCAACAGAATGTGATTTATTCTCCAGATCAATGACCAGTGCATGCTGCATCAACTTTTTTTCTTTTTCTTTTTTTTTTTTTTGGTGAAGTTTAATGCCATTATCTTGCTTTTCTCCCACCATTGTATGTTTAGAAAAATCTATAGAGCAGAATAGTCAAAAGCAGAGATTCTTATGTAAAAATATAGAGATTGAAGTCCAAGTTCTACCACATATTAGTTGTGTGAACTTGGCTGAATTATCCAACATTTTGATGTCTCACTCTCCTCTTCTCACAAAGGAGATAATATATTGTGGATTCAGAACACAGTGACTCAGATACACCATGTTTTATCCCTTTTTTGAGGAAAGACATAATTTTGGATTCCAAATCTTAAAATCACTTTTTGTTTATTTAGTCACTCACGAACATGTATTGGGCTCCTATGATGGGCCAGGACCTTACCCAAGCAACAAACTGGCCCCTGTTTTTTAGTAAATATAAACTAGTGGGACAGAGAGAGGCTAATTGTGTAATTATACAAAGAAGAATAAAGTTGTAATTCTGAGAGCTACTATTATAATAAAACCTGTAGTGGGAAGATGTGATCATATAGGGTATGGAAGTTTTGAAATTACGTCTATGGAAAGACTACAAGGCTGGGAACCAAGAGGTGAATGGCAGTGGATACCTATTCCTTTGTCAACTTAGTACCCACCACATTGCTGGGATCTGCTTTTCCGAGATCTATCCCTCCCTCCCCCAATTCTACCCACAGGGTTATCGTGAGAGATTCTATGTAATTAGAGTATGACTCCAAATCTTGGTCACAGCTGGTCAGTACAGAGGTGGGTGTCTTACTCAAGCTGGGCCAACTGAAGAGGTCTTCAGGGAATGTGGATTCCATTAAAAGAGGACAGTTGGGTCTGGCTGCTCTTTTGCACTAGAATGATGCAATTCAGATGTTACTGACTAACATAATTTTTTTTCCTGTTTTTCAGGCTAGGAAAGAGACAGTCAGTGTGCAGCAAGAGAAAAGAGAGAAAGAAACATGTGGAAAGACCCAAAGGTAAGATAGAGAGAAGAAAATTTGGTTCTAGTGGTGGCTGAACCACTAGATTCAGCTGGACTCCATTCTTGGGTTCTTTGAGACACTATATCCTAATGAGAACTTTCCTTTTTAGATTGTTAGTTTATTCAGTTTGAGTCTCTGTTGCTTTCTGTTCTGATTTCTGCTATATTATTGTCACCAAATAGTAGAGTCCTAACAAAACTCAGTATAAATGGTGATTGTGAAGGGGTGGGAGCAAAAACTAGACTAGAGCAAGCAAAGAGTGATGAGGAAGTGAAGAAGTCGAATAGCAACCATTTCAACAGATTTGGCTGTAAAAGTGAAACTGGGGACGAGGTGGAATGAAGAGAGAGTGGTAGAGACAGCCTGTGACCAGGTTACTCCCCTGCAATGGTATAGATTTGTGGCTGCAAAGCAGCTGCTTGCAAAGATGAGCTGTAAGTTTGTTTCCTTTTGTTTGGATCATTTAATTTTGTTAATTTTAAGAATGAAAACACAAGAGCATGCCTGAATGCAATGGGAAGTATATCAGTTAAACTTTGCTGCATAACAAGTGGACCTAAAACTGGGTGACTTGAAACAGTAAGTATTTTTAGTTCTTGATTCTGCACATCAGCAGTCTGGGCTGGGTTCAGCCAGAGGATTCTGCTAGTCTGAGCTGTTCTTACTTACGTTATCATTGCAATCAGTAGTCAGTCAGTGGGTGGTTTTCTGGGGCTGGATAGTGTATGATGGTTGACCTTCATGGGTGGCAGTTAGCTTGCTGCCATCTAGGGTCAAGAGGCAACTAGACTACATGTCTTTTGTCATCTCATAAGCTCATCCAGGCTTTCTACATTTTGATCAAAGCAAACCACATACCCAAACCTGGAGTCAGAGTCAATGTTGAAGGGCATTAGCAAAGGGTGTGCACTCAGGGAGGCATGAACAAATCAAGGCCATTATGGAATTCAATGTGCCCAAAAGGCATAGAGAATAAATATAGAAGAATGAGATAGGATAACTGTTTGAGATGGTCATATATAGTCCTCAGGTCCATTATAGCCTTAAAATAGAAGGCAGTTTTGCTAGGAGTTCAACAATTAAAATGCATCATTTTGGTGGCATTTCAAATAAAATGTTGGTGGCTGATGCAGTGTTTTGTTTTCTTGAACTCTTATCATTTATTTCTCATAGAAGCTGCAAAAGGAGGCCTTCCATTTTAGAAACCAGGACAGCCCGCTGCCAGTAGTGTGCTCAGCTCAACTCTCTAATTACTGTCATGCTGACGGAGGTTAAATATTTATGAAGAATGCGCTTTTTATCACCCAATCTAATTTTTAAACTCAGATTTTCTGATCTCACTGAGATGTTAATAACCCGTGTTTCCCCCCTCACCTTTAGTTTTTTTTTTCTTTTTCTTTTTTTTCTTTTTTTTGGCAGAAGTCAAAGATCTCTGCGTTCTCATTTATTTTGTAAGGAGTGAGACATTTATGGGGATAACTACTGCATAAAGAGGATTGCCAAGAATGGAAAGTGGAAGGAATTGACAAGAACCTACTTTCAATTCAGCCAAAAAAATTGTTGGTAGCAGTACTGGAGAGTGAATTTGAACAATTTGATTGTGATACTAGTTCTGCCATTTTATAGCATTGTCATGGTCTTGGACAAGTGAACCCCACTGACACTTAGTTTCTTCATTGCTAAAATGAAGATTTTTATCATACCATGTATTAGTTTACTATATTGCTGCTATATCAAATTATCACCGACTCAGTGGCTTGAAACAATACAAGTGTATTGTCTTACAGTTCTGGATGGGCAGAGCTGGTTCTTTCTGGAAGCTCACCCATTTACTACTATTCTTTTCCAGCTTGTAGAGGCTGCTGGCATCCCCTGGCTTATGACCACACATCACCCTAATCTCTGCTTCTGACTCTGACCCTCCTGCCTCTCTCTTATAAGGACATTTGTCCTTATAAAGTGGGCCCACCCAGAAAACATTTTCATCTCAAGATCTTTAACTTAACCACATTCTCAATGTCTCTTTCTAAAATGTAAGGTAATATGTGCATACATTTGGAGGATTAGGATGTGGGCATCTTTGGGGCTTTTATTCCATCCACATCAATTAACTGGGTTTTTGCAAAGATGGCATAATCCTTGTGAAGGATTTAACACAGTGCTTGGCATGAGTAGATGCTGCTGTTGCTGCTGCTTCTGCATTGCCTCACTGTCTTCTGAATTCCCCTACACCTGCAGTAAAATGTCTCAGCACCATAGCACAACATGTAAGAGACTTAGAGACTCATCCTGATACTGGGTGCCCTGATCTTCATCGTCCAGGCATCAAAAATAGATGATGGCCCACCCCGTCCACTTTTGTGTGCAAGGGGACTCCATGCTTTTGTTAAAACCACCCCCACCTTCACCCACAAAATAATCTTTCCACCTTTATTAGGTGGTGTAATTTCCATTATTTCTACAAATTTCAGTTTGAGCATTACTTTCTTCAGAAAGCTACCACCGAGTGATTTCCTCTTCCCTAATGTTGCCAGGAGCTTCCTCTGAGACCTTTCTGTTCTTCTTTTTTTCATGGGAATTCACTCACTGTTTTGTAATTATCTCATGGGTGTCAATTTTCTCCTTAGAATGTATTTTCTTGAAGGTGGAGCCATCTCTGCCTCTGAAGTGCTCAATGCTTAGTACGCAAGTGCTCAACTCAAGCTAGTTATTATAAACACTGTCAAAGCCACAGATGAGCAGGTGCCACCTGAGCTACTGTTCTAGACAAACAGCAGCAATGCTTTCTGTTAATAGCAGAGATGGCCTTGGAGACTTATACCAACTTACTGAGCTCCTTCATATTGAGATGAAAAACCGAAGTCCATACCTGGGCAAGGCAAGGAATGACATAGGGACACTAACAATGTTGCTTTAGAGGCAAACTCACCTTCACAGTCAGTGGAACAATAAGAAGGGCAAATGGTTTTGGACAAAGTTTAGGGGAAACGCTATGAATTGACAAGATGTGGTTGAGCACCCAACATTAAGTTCTGCTTTGTAGATAGTCAATCCTTGTTTCCAAGTGCCTATTGCCTCACTGAGGAAAATAAATATGCACATATGATAATGACAAGGAGTGGTCCAAGTGTATAAATCACACATTTACGTGTGGAATTGACTATCAGTGACTGCATTTTTTAGAGGAGGGCAGCCACCCTGGCTCTGTGGCTACATTCAGCTTTAGAGTCAGCCAGATCTGAGTTTGAGCCATCCTTTTCTTACTATATGACCTTAAGTGAGTCTAATTACTCCCTGAGCCTTGGTTTAATAAAATAATCATAACCATAATGTAATAACTTTGAGTTGTACACTTTCCATGCACCATGCTAAATAGCTTTAAAGGATTGATTTACTCAATCCTCACCTCCATTTTGAGAATAAGTATCTCTTCATTTACAGAAGAGAAAATTGAGGCACAAAGTGGTTAAATTATTTTCTTCAAGTCATAGCACAATTAAGGGAGCAGCTGAGACATGACCTAAGTTCCTTGCTCCATACCCTTTGCACTTGCCCCCTGTGGCATTGTCATCTCACCGCCAGGGAGAATAAACATCTCTCAGAGCTGCTGCAAAAGCTGAATAGAATAATAGATGTGGAAGATCTTTGTGAGCTCTTGGAAACCTCACTAATGGGAAGAACAGCTCCATTTCCCTGCTTTAAGCCCCTTCCTCTCTATCTCTTTTATTGTCTTAGGTCCATGATCCTGGGGACCTAAAGGATGCTGTATGAAGTGGACATGATGATATTGTTCATGATGTGCCTATCTCATAGGGTGGAAGCAAAAAATCAAGTGAGATTACATATGTTAAAAGACTCCATTGTAGGTGCAGAACACACTTTATTTACATAGTTAACCATTCATCTTTCTGTCAGCCTTCTAGTTTCTTTTTTTGTATAAAAGATTCCCAGATGTCCCTAGACCATTTCACAACTTTGTAGATCTACCAAGTAAGTTCATTTATTGATGCAACAAATATTTATTGCACACCCCTACATCTCAGGCACTAGGAATTTTGTATAAACAAGACATGAGATTCAGGCTGTCATGGAACCTATATTCTAGTAGGATGTCCACAGGCACTATACAAACTAGAAAATAATTGAGCAGATTAAGCAAAATAAGTTCAGATAGAGTCAATTTCTAGGAAGAAAATTAAAAAAAAAAAAAAAAGGATGTAACAGAAACTGACCTGTATGAGTTGTCCTAGAGGCAGTGGTGAAAACAAAAATCATTCAGAACAAGTGCTCCTAAAGTTGAGACCCAAATGATGGGAAGGATGAACAAAGTTGGGGTGTTTAAGGCACAGCAGGAAAGCCAGTGAGCAAGAGAGATGGAGGTCACAGTGGAAGTCAGAGAGGAAGGCAGGATCAGGGAAGACTTTGCGGGCCAGGTCAAAAGTTTCTATTTGATTTCAAGAGGAAAAAAAAGGCATTGGAGGGATTTAAGCAAAGGTACCAAGACACAGTGGAGACATTGAACAACGCCCCTTTTCTTTGGCTGTTTCATAGATGGTGAATAATGATGGGTCCAGAGTAGAAACGAAGGCAGTGAGATTAATTTGGAGGCACTCTTATACACACATGAGGGATGGTTCTAGCTTGAACTAGGTGTAACAGTGATGCCTTCAGCACATAGGGTCTACTATTTGTAAGAGACCTTTTGAGGTATGGCATAAACCTCCATCTTGACCGTTACATCTTTACCATCAGATACCATGTCAGATACTTCTTTCTACCTCCTTATAAGCATTTTTGTGCATGAGTCAATAATGAAAATAAAAAATCCATTTCCAGATGAATTTTATACCCCCAACCCCCAAAGCTCTGCTTTCTATTTCAACAGATACTTAGATCTTAGACTTTGGCAGATGTGTACATTTTGAGAAAAAGCAGAAGCAAAAATTAACACGTCTAGTGTGAAATGCATTGCCGCTGTTTCATTTCTCCTCCCTCAACAGAGCAGTGCATGCCACACTCACTTTAGAGATGATCTGCTTTTTTTTTTTTTCTTTGTGATCTTGCCAAATTGCATTAGTTTCTATATTTATCTCTTTTCTGCCCCCGGGATTGATTCTTAATGATACATTTGGGGAATAGCTCCACCCTCTCTTCCTACATTCCCTGCTAACCCTCTGTGTGTGCTTTTGAGGCACTAAATTTACTGCTGTCTCTCTGCGTAGCACTGTGCAGTTTTGGACGTATCATTCCCTAAGTAGGTTTCGTCTCATCACAAAATGTATCAGTCACCCTAACTTTTCACTAAGGGGTCAAGGAGGCAGATGTTCTTCTGGGACTTGTTTTGTCGCATAACTCTCAAACTGTAGGTGTTAGGAATGGGAGGTACAGAGGGAGTATAAGATCTCTGAACCCCCATAGGCACCATGCTTTGTCTCCAGACCAAATAAAATGGTTTCCTTTTATAAGTTCCAGTTATTTTTTTCAAATGCATGTTAATAATGTTTAGTAGAATACAATCTAGATATATTTTACATTTTTATTAGCTTATGATAGTCTTTTGTCGTGTTTTGCTCAGTATGGACTCTAGATGTATAAGCACTTTTCCTTGGTGGTTGCAATGTGGTTAGACTCTAAAAAGACCTCTACACACGGTGAGCATTCTCAAAATTGCAGGCTGCAGAGTCAGGCACCTGTATTTCTGTGCTTGCTGCACTGTGGTGAACTCCAGAAGGTCAGGGCGAAGCCTGACACTGTCTATGTCTTCCACATTGTGAAGCACAGGCCCTGGGAGCTTTTAGGAAAGAAAAAAGAACCACATTCCTGCGTGGTGTGTACTACTGTGCTATGCATACTGTTTTCTAGACTTGGGCTGCTAACATAATTCATTCTGAAACAAGCCAGTGAAGGAGGTAGTTTCATGATGACAATTATAATTCATAATGATCATCTTCATTTTATAGATGAAGAAACAGGCCCAGAGAAACCTGGAGCTCAGGGAGATTAAGTAACCTGCCTAAGTTTGCAGTACTCAGAGGCAGAGCCTGAACTGGAGCTCACAAATTTGAATCACAATCTCTCAGTAAAACCTCATGTTGTTCCAAATAAAAGTGTGTCACATTGGTAATGAACAAATGACCTTACAACGCCATGTTGCAGACATCTCAAACATCTCTAGTCCTATGGCTGGGACATCAGCTCCTTCTCAGGGCTTCATGCCAGCCTGAGAAAAGATGGCAAGGCAGTGGAGGAAGGAAGAGGAATGTGTAATACCATTTGTTTCTCTAATAGTCCTGTGACACCAATATTTAATTTTCTCACTGAGGATATTTCCCATTGTGTCAGCAGAGACGAAGAAATTGCTCATTGCAGAGAAGGGCCATATTTATGTTTCCATTAGGGAAAGAGCAGAATGATGTTCTGCATTGATATAGTTAATGCCCTTTGCCAAGAACAGACAGCATTTGATATTTATTATTCTTCCCTTAACTCATCCTGCCTCCATTCCCCACCCTGTGCAGCACAAGCAGCCCGTAGCATTCTTGCCCAGCCCCAGAAAAGGAGAAAAGAGCTGGAGGCTGACCCAGACCCTCACGGCTATGCTACGTCCTTGCTTGAGTCTTTGGACAAGTCACTTTCTTTCTCTGAGGTCATTTTTTTTTTAATAAAAATCACAATCTTATATCGCAAGATCATTTTGAAGATTAAATAGGATGGATGATAAAATGTAAGGTACAAAGTTTGTTCTGCTATGGTGGTACCTGCCTTGTAGATTTCGCTAGTTTTGTCATAGGCAGTCTTAAGTAGTGACATAATGGGAAAAGCACTGGCTAGAAGGCAGTTCTGCCTGAGGTCAAGTTCTGACTCTGCCACTTACCAGATTTGTGACATTGTCACCTCTCTGAGACTTCTCATTTACATCACCATGGCCAGTTCTTGATTCTAGAGCCTTCCACTTCCCTTGGTGAGAAATACTTGCCCCTCTGCCTGCAGGCCTGGTCCAGCCTGGGTGGGTACTCAGGGGTCCATCATTGGGCCAGCTGGATTCTAGACCTGTTCTCACCTGTGGGAATCAGGTATCGGGAATTGAGCATCATCTCTTATGTCTGAGTCCCTGTCTCAGCAGCCCCTTCCCCAGAGACTGCAGCCCTAACAGACAAATGATACTTATTGATTGGATTGGTTAATGGGTGTCCATCACTAGGAGCACAAAAGTGGACAAAATACCTCCTGCCCTTGGGAAGATCAGCATTTAAAGGAGAGAGATGGAAATTTTAAAAAAGAGAAAACAAAATGAGCATTGGATGTCTCCTGCCGGTTAGGGACTCTACTAGCTCTTTACTTAAAGCCAGTTCTGATATGTTTGTTTATGGAATCCAAATATGTTCCCAAAAGATTGATCTATCAGGGGACAGTTTGAGTATAATGCACATTTTGTGTTTGCTTAGCAGGATTTTGTCCACAAGAAACACTAGTAAACAAAGAAAACTGCGCCTGCATGAGCCAGAGCATGTAGAAATACACACAATGTACACAGGCAATGCCTTGAGCATCTCCCAGTTGCTCCCATCCACAGCCTGTGCAGTGAGCCCATCACATTTGGTGTGACAGCTTTCCATCGAATTTCGTATAACCTTCTTTCCTCCACTTCACAATGGCTCACAAGCTGCAAACTTCAGTTCATTTTCAAGATCGAGGGCCATCTTTATTAGTATTCCATCTCTTAATATGTGTGAAATTGTGTTACTATTTTTATGAGGTTTCTACAATTTAGGTAAAAAATGTCCGTGATAAAGTTTGTGAGTGTTGTGCCCCAACCCCATTTTTCTTACTATAAACCCTGCTGTTCCTATGACATAATCACTCATAGTTATAATGATATTTTAGAAACTCTTATGTCACATCATAGCAAAATTGATTATACATAATCTCACTTAGTTTAGCTTAATTGAGACAGGTGGGTATTATGTCAGTATTTATTATGTGGGTGTTATTTTTTCCAATTTGCAGCTGTAGGAATTGAAGGTCAGGTTGATCCAGGTCACCATCTACTATGTGTAGTGCTGAAATTAAAACCCAGGTCA
Organism: Hylobates moloch; assembly: GCF_009828535.3. NCBI lineage: Eukaryota > Metazoa > Chordata > Mammalia > Primates > Hylobatidae > Hylobates > Hylobates moloch. The sequence goes on along the minus strand of NW_026652292.1, from coordinate 74,286,584 downwards.
GTCTGCTTCCCACGTGTGGCTATTAGCCATGGTGCTTTAAGGATGGAAGAAATCTACTTCCTTAATACTCAGGAGATTGTACAGAGTCAGGACCAAATACTCACAGAGCATTTGAAGATTTCCAGCCAACATTTTCAGAGCCTGGCTACTATCCAGGGGAATTTAAAGTGTGACGCAGCCCACCAGAGTTGATTGCATCTTAGAGAATGGAATCCAAGTCTCCCACCTGGAAACATACAGGCATTCATTAGTTCCTTCCCCTAAAAGGTTGGACATTGATCCAGGCACTATAGAGCGCCTGGGATACAACACTGAGCAAAGCAGTCTTCCTCCCTGCCTCACTCTGCTTAGAGGAGCCAATTCCTGGGAACGGAGGGGGTTGCAGACATTAAGGAAAGGAAGCATTCCAAACACAAGGGTGTGGTAGGTAAGGCCAAAGTCTGCTGTAAGGTCCGTGTAGAAATGCAGGGATCATTCGGGGAGAAAATGGTATATACATAGTGCACTGGATTGAGAAGGAATGCATGACACATGAAGAAATAGAGGCAGCCAGTTCAGTTAGAGAAGCCTAAATAGGTAGGAGATGTACACGATTAAGGAATATTTTGTTAAAATAAGGGGAAATGAGCCCATGCAAATACAAAAAAGAAGCAGAAAGAAACTGAAGTTAGTGTTAGGGAAAGCTGGTGAGCCAAGTCCCTGGGGAGCTTCCTCCCTGAACTCCTGCACCTCCCTAGAGAGAATTGTTCCAATAGCACCTCCCCTCTGATCATGGTTATGTACCCCACACCCAACAGCCAACATTCTGTGTAATTGAAAGACTTTCCAGTGTGTGTCAGGTGTGATTCCAGCATTCAGACTTCCTGACTTGCCATGTATGACAGGTGCACACAAAGCCACTGGCCTCAGACTTTCCTTCCCATCTCTAATCAACCTGACAATTATCAGCAAAGTGTATGTTATATGAATTTCACTTCAATTAAACATATCTTCTATGTGTCACATAAAATTGTCATGTGTATACATATATACCTATGTGTACACCTATATATACATATGTATACGTATATATGTGTATATACATGCATATATACATGTACATATATATATGTATCTTATCATAGAAAATCATTGATTTTATGTATATTGTTTCTGAAGACAACTTTAAGTAAGAAGAAATAAATTTAAAAAACATATTGAATACAAAAAAAGTACAAGTAGTGGCTGCATGTAGCCTGAACTTTACAGAAGGTACAGGAATTTCTTGGGAAACACTTACATAGGCAAATAGCTTAACAGAAGATACTGTTGTCTCATATTTAAAGTAGGAAATAACAACAATCTCAAGGTTTTTATAAGTTTGACATTAAATTATAAATGTGGAATCTAGACACTCCCCAGTCTTCTTGTCTTGTGAATACAGATGGAATTCCATAAGCATTACTGATCTAAATTTCCAGTATAATCATGTAATTTCAGTCCCCTTCAAAGTCCACCTCTCATTCCAGTATTATTTTTTGGATGTTTTGATCAGTTTCCCAGGTGATTATAATGAGCTGTGGTATCAGAGTCAAGGGTGCCCATGCCTACTTCTACTGGTGTGTGGTCTAAGGCACCCATCCTGGCTGTTCTTCTAGGTGAACACTGCCCTGCTGGAGAGATATCTTCCAGGGCATCTCAGCTGTCCAATCCCTTAGGTGCCTCAGGTGGGTTGGTGCAGCCTTCATGGTCTTCCACATGCTTCCAGAGCAGAGCTCCTTTTGGTTCTGTTTGAGATCCTTTCATTCCTAAGGGCTCAACTCACAGACCGTGCCACCCCCCTGAGACTCACCCACAATGAATATCCCCCTATTATTTTTTAGTCAAGAAAGAAAAGGAAGATGCCCAGTATGAGTGAATAGATACTTGCAGACCAACAAATTCAGCTTTTTTTAGACAAGCCAGGCAAACCTGAGCTACCTATCAGTTCAGTTAGAATCATGCAGACACATAGTAGTTTCTTATCAAAAGTTGTTCGGGACCCTTGCTAGGAATTAAGATACAGATGCCCCCACAACTGCTCTATGCATTCACATTGCATGCCCTACTGCAGGGTGAGGTCACCTCCTGGGCCTCATAACCATGAATAGCACTTGGACAGTCACAGAGCCCTTGTCCATCAAAAATTATCACAGCAATCCTGGGATTTATGTAATATTTACCTTCCCTCACAGGTGAGGCAACTGAGACTAAAGAAAATCAAGTGACTTTCCTACTGACAGAGTTCATCATTGGTGATGCCAAATGCTCTAGATTGAACCCCATCCCAAACTTCCTATGCAGAAATCTTAAACCTGAGTACCTCAGAATGCACCGTATTTGGAGAAAGGCTCTCTATAAGACTTAAAATGAGGTCACTGGGGTGAGCCTTCGTCTTATATAAATAGTGTCGTTCTAAAAAGATGAAATTTGAAGAAAGATAAAGCACACATGTGAAGATAAAAGCAGAAATCAGAGTGCTGTTCCTCCAAAGCCTTCGAAGAAAAGGGATTGCCAGCAAACCGCCTGAAGCTTGAAGACAGGTGTGGGACAGATTCTGCCTCACAGCCTCAGAAGGAACCAGCCCTGACAACACCTTGATCTTGGACTTCTGAGACACATTTTTCATTTTTGTTGTGTAAGCCACCCCGTCTGTGGTACTTTGTTAGAGCAGCTTTGACCAGCCATTGCAGCAAGGCTCAATGCATGTCTGTCTAAAGCACAGCACTTATCACCCACTTACAAGCATGCTGAGAGCCAAGAAGGGCACACACACACCACATACACACACATACATCACACACATCACACACACACACACATCACATCACACACACATACACACACACACATCACACGCACACATCACACACACATCACACACACACATCACACACACACCACACACACATCACACACACATCACACACACAATCACACACACATCACACACACACACATCACACACACACACAATCACACACACACACACAAATATACATGCACCTTTAAGTTACTACAAAATTTCAGAAACTAAAGCTCATGTACAATTGTCCAAGGACCACTCTCAGGCCATCATGTAGCACCCATTAAGGATTATTGCATTCATAGTTCTAACCAGTGTGACAATGTATTTTCCAATCAGTTACAGAAGAGATAGATTGAAGAAAACATAAGCTAACATGTGCCAAGCATTATGTTTATGACTTGCAGCGATAACAGAACATTTCTTTCCGACAAAACCCTTCTGATTTACAAATGTGTATTAGAATATGCAACTAACATAAACTGTCTCCAGAAAATCCTGGAATTTCAAAAGAATGGGAGTCTATAGAAGTCAAAGGTAAAATCTTAGTTACCTAAAATTATTCTTAGGATTCCACCGCATTGCTTTCCTCTTTTCAAATTTATTTTTTAAATTGACATATAAACTTGTATATATTTATCATGTAAAACGTGATGTGTTGTAGCATATATACTTTGTAAATGGTTAAATCTAGCTAATTAACAAATGTTTTACCTCACATAGCTATTATTTTTGTGATGAGAACACCTAATATCCGCTCTCTTAACGTTGTTCAAGAGTATAATATACATTATTTTCTATAGTCACCATGCTGTACAATATACCTTTTGAACTTATTCTTCTTATCTGAGTGTGTATATGTATTCTTTGACTAACATCTCCTCAAACTTTTCTTTTCCCTAACCAGTCAGCCTCTGCTAACCACTATTCTACTTTCTACTCTTACGAGACAAACGTTTTTAGATTCTACGTACGAGTGAGGTCATGCAGTCTTTGTCTTGCTGTGACTGGCTTATTTCAATTAACATGAAGTTCTCTAGGTTCATTCATGTTGTCACAAATGGCAGGATTTTCTCATTTTTTTTATTGCTGATTGGTACTTCATTGTGCATATGTACCACATTTTCTTTATCCATTCATCCATTAATGAATAATTAGGTTGTTTCCGTATCTTGGCCATTGCAAATAATGCTGCAGTAAATATGGAAGTGCAGATAGCTCTTTGATATACTGATTTCATTTCCTTTGAGTATATACCCAGTGTTGCGATTGCTGAGTCATATGGTAGTTCTATTTTTAATTTCTTGAGGAATCTCCATACTGACTTTCATAATGGCTGTACTAATTTACATTCTCATCAACATCATGTAAGAGTTCCCTTTTCTCATGAAATTAAACAGCATTTCAATGCAGCATAATGATATATATGATGGTCCCCCAAAATATCACAAAAATAAAGATAATTTTTCAAGTGTCCTGTCTTAGAGCACAGGAAAATATTCTTTATCACTATAAAAAAAACTTTACCAAGTATGTTTATAATTCTAGATTTAAAGACTTTAATGAGCCAAGTTTTATCAATCCCCCAACATTTAGTCACTCTAGAAATCATAATTTTCTGAGATTCAAGGAGTAAGCTTCGCCTGAACTAATCCTACCACGTTCTCTCCTCCATTATCACTTAGGCACAGCCACTTGGAGAACAGAAGAGTGTTAATCACTTTTCCTAGAGTTGTTTTTAATACTGTTTTCTAGGATGCAGAGTGACCAGTTTTCTGCCTCTAATTAGCAAACTCATCATTTGAAGTGTGACCTAGGCCAGGCCAGCGGACTTTCAATGAATTTCTTGAAGATGCCTCACTTCAGTTGTGCTTCTTGCAAGTTAAATCCATCCCACAAGTATTTATAAGAAGCCTGCACAAGGACAAGCTCAGTGTTAGGAGGGGCTGTCAGTGGAAGTGGAAGACAACACAGACATCTACACACCTTACGTTTGGGGAGTGGAGGAGAAGGAGACCGGATCGGGGCAGGGAAGGGCAGATGGGGCAAGATCCATGAGTCTTGAACTATGAGTTTCTAGGGCTGCCGTGACAAGGCAACACACACCGAGTAGCATAAACAACAGAAAGTCACTGTCTCTTAGTTCTGGAGGCTGGAAGTTCAAGAACAACGTGTGGGTGGCATTGATTTCTTTTGAAGGCTGTGAGGAAAGGATCAGTTCCAAGCCTGTCTCCCTGGCTTGTAGATGGCCACCTTATCCTTGCATCTCTTTACACTGTCCTTCCTCTATGTGGGTCTCTGTGTGCAAATCCCCCCTTTTTATAAGGACATCACTCAATCGAGACCCATCCTAAGGACCCCACTGTAACTTGATTACTTCTGTTGCAATCTCTATCTCCAGATAACTTCACATTCTGAAGTACTAGATGTTAGAACTTCAAAACCTGAATTTGGGGGAAGACATAATTCAGCTCACAGCAGGTGTTATTTCAGCTTTAAACCCTATTCTTTACCCCAGGTTACTCAAAGCAGTTAATAAAAATTACAAGAAAGAGGGTGTGTGTTTCCTGAGCTCTGAGGAAATGAGGGGAGGGAATATGTGATATACTAAGCTCTGAATTTCTATGACCCACAGTCTCCTTCAGTTTCCTTAAATGAATGCATTGCTTCTCTCCAAGGAAATGAACTTGATTGACTCTAGCTAGTATTAAGGAAAACGGCCTCTGGGCTTCCCTTAACTGTAACTTAAAGAAATCCTAGTGTGATAAAACCATGTTCATATTAGTGCTTTGCTGAGGGCTAAGTCCCATATTCTTGCTCATGAGATGAGGACCTTAAAATTGCCAAGCATGGAATCACACGTAGCAGATTTGGGCAGTGAGTGTGTGAACGTAGCAAACACCTGAAAGAGGAATTTGTTTTTAAAGTTCAGCTAACATTTATCAGTTAGGGCTGTTACCAAGGTTAATATTGCTGCTTGCCAGGGTGTAGGTGACGAAAACAGACTTCTGAATCAGACAACCCTTGGAATAAAGTCCCTGCTCTGAGATCTACTTGTGATAATCCTGCTTAAACCAATAAAACCTCTAAGTCTCAGGGTCCTTGTCTGTAAAATGGGTTAATGATTCCTACCCCCACCAGGATTCATATGAAAATTAGACATGTTCACTGACATTTATTAAATGTTAAAAATGCACAAAAATAGAAAAACAAAACCAAATTAAAAGGTTCCATCTTTCACCTATTGCACAATTTATGTTGGGGTCTTCACTGAAGACTCAGCATATCATTATGCTGTTAAACAAAAAAAGAAAAATATATTAGCTACCACTTTTCTTCCCTCCACGTTCAATGTTCCTATATTAATGTCTTCAGTGAGGAAGGATCTGTATAATTAGCCATTCAGATATGAATTCGTTTTCAAAGTAGAGAAAGATGATTAATTTGTTAATGGATGAGTATGTTCACTGGTTAATGAATTTTATAACTTGGCTAAATTCTGTACCTGTTCAATGAGGTTTTATTTTATATGTATTCACTAAGCACAGATTTTCATTATGTAAATTGCACTTTATGAATATTTATTTGGTAGAGTTCCATTTTTTAACATTTAAATGTATTTAATGCCCTTAGATGAATTTTGATGTTCTATGGAAAGCAGTAAGAACAGAAGTAGTGATGCCTGCCATGAGTCTTTGTTTGAAGAAAAATGCTCTCCACCATTAAAACAAAAAAAGTAAGGGCCCCACTTCTCAGACAGTGGCCTGTAAAAAGCAAAAACAAAAACAACAACAAAAAAGAATTTTAGTGAATGAATTAGTAAGTTGCTGTATGAGTAAAATGATTAACATCAGTTGGTGGACACAGATGGGATTCTTAAATGAGTAGACCCAATACATTTTTCTTTCAGAACTTTTAAGTATATGTGCACAGTTTGTTTTTTGTTTTTTGTTTGTTTGTTTGTTTTTTAAGACAAAGTCTTGCCCTGTTGCCCAGGCTGGAGTGCAGTGGAGCGATCTCGGCTCACTGCAAGTTCTGCCTCCCGGGTTCACACCATTCTCCTGCCTCAGCCTCCCGAGTAGCTGGGACTACAGTTGCCTGCCACCGCACCTGGCTAATTTTTTTGTATTTTTAGTAGAGATGGGGTTTCACACCGTGTTAGCCAGGATGGTGTCAATCTCCTGACCACGTGATCCACCCACCTCAGCCTCCCAAAGTGCTGGGATTACAAGTGTGAGCCACTGCGCCCAGCCAGATTGTGTTAAACATTTAACATGGATTGGCTGATGTAATCTTTACAACACCTCTAATGACATTAGACCCCCTTTTACAGATGAGAAAAGTAAGTTGGAGATGCAATTTATTTCTTAAGTTACTAAGATGCTGTGAGACTAAGGATGGCCCCGTGTAGTCTGACTCTGCATGTCAGTGATCGTGCTTTGTATGAGAACAGGTGCAGCCTGGAATAGAGTAAATGGGTTTCCATTCAGTAACAGGGTCTATTTGGGGAGAGGAAAAAATGTCATAATAGTGAAAGGTTAAATTTATTGAGGGCTTATTATGGTTAGGCACTTCACATGTCATACCCTAGTTATTCCTCAAAATAAACCATTGAAATGGGTATTATCATTCACATTTTACCGCTAAGAAAACTGAGGCACAGAGAAGTTGTCTTTGTTCATTTAGGCTGTTATAACACAACACGATACTGGGTGGTTTAAACATCAAAAATTTATGTATCACAGTACTGGAGGCCAGGAAGTCCAAGGTCAAAGTGTCAACAGGTTTCATGTTTGCTGAGGGGCTACTTTCTGGTTCATAGATGGCCATCTTCTCACTGTTACCTCATATGGCAGAAAGTGGAGGGATCTATCTGGAACCTCTGTAATGAGGGCCCTAATCCTATTCCTGCAGGCTCCACACTTATGACCTAATCATTGGCCAAAGATCTTATTTCCCAATATCACTATATTGAGGATTGGGTATCAACATAAATTTTGGGAAGAACACAGAATACAGCAGAAGTTATGTAACTTGCCCAAGTTCAAATGGTTACCAAGTAATGAAGCTGAAATTGCAGGCTCATAACCACACTGCTAGACTCCCACTTGAGTAGGGGGCTGAGTCTGCTCACATCTTTCTTGCTTTGAGCAGAAATAGCTTAGACACAGGAATAAGTCTGATTCTGAATAGGATGTCCTAGGGTCCACTCTGGGGTGGGGATGTCAGAATGACACAGGCATGAGCTGACACTTATGGATTCTTCTCAGGATCCCGAAATTAATATTTTATTTAACTTTTCGTTTGTCTTTTCAGCAGGAGACACATGCAGAAAAGAAGTATAAAATGGCATACTATGGTATGCAGTATCCAGATAGACCTTGTTCTTGAGTGGAAACACATCTACTCTATTCCAGGCTGCTCCTCTTCTCATGCAAACTATAACGGCATATTATAGTATGTAAGCCATTAGCACAAGCTTATGGTTCAGGAAAGCAATCCATTGCAGTGCTACTTCACAGCACCCTTTTACCTCAGCCATGGGCCCATCTCACTGTGAGATGCAGTCACCTAGTCCAAGATTGCCTCCCGACCCCACAGAAGCCTAGCATTATCAAGAAATTATGGTGCATTGTGTCCATGTATTTGTTGACATCAGAGCTTGTCATTCCCAAAGGCCCATTAAAAAGGGAAGTGGAGCCGAGCATGGTGGCTCACGCCTGTAATCACAGCACTTTGGGAGGCCGACGCGTGTGGATCACCTGAGGTCAGGAGTTCGAGACCAGCCTGTCCAACATGGTGAAACCCCATCTCTACTAAAAATACAAAAAATTAGCCAGCTGTGGTGGCAGGTGCCTGTAATCCCAGCTACTCAGGAGGCTGAGGCAGGAGAATCGCTTGAACTCCGGAGGTGGAGGTTGCAGTGAGTCAAGATCACACCACTGCACTCCAGCCTGGGTAACAAGAGTGAAACTCCGTCTCAAAAAAAGAAAAAAAAAGAAAGTGAAGTAGAGAACGATAATTTTAAAAAAGGGTTTTTAGGAATAACGAAATATTCAACAATACCCCCTTTAAGAAAACAATAAGATTCATTGTCCTTAAGAGACTAGTATAATACTTCCAGAATTTATAGCAACAGGAAATGGTACCTGCTAGATGGATTGTATAATGCAGGTAATAACCAGGGGACCATTCAGTGACACTTTCCAGGTGTTCTGGCATACTTCAAAGGAGTCATTTAAAGACCAAATAGGCAAGGAAATAAACAGAGCCAGAGGAGTATCACATGGCCTAAAATATGATTTCTCAACAGAACCTAGATTCAATGGAAAAAATTAAAAAATCTTTAAACAAAAATACAAAACAAAACAACAAAATAACACTCCTATAACAAGGTCTACCAATAATATTAGTCATAGGTGGGACTGTCAACTTCCCAGGGGTCATCTATACTCCCTTAGAAATAAATAAAACGATGGAAATTTTCTACTAGAAGATTTTTAAAACCCTGAGGATCATTGAGGACTTGTAATGTGGAACACAGCAGAGATGGTGAGGGCAGCAACCTAATTAAAATATCAGGCTCACACGTGACCATTTATTTAGGTACTTCTGCACATCAGCAATGTGGACCTTTACATTCATGATTTCATTTAATCCTCACAATAAATCCCAAGAAAGGAAAATCATTCTTGATTCCAACTGGAGAACTCAAACACAGAGCAATTAAGAAAATTGTCTGAAGTGACACAGCTCATTAGCAGTAGAACCAAATTTTACCCACTTCAAGGTAAAGACCATTCTGTTCTGAGACTAGAGCCCTGCCTTTATTATTCAATTTAAAACATGACAAAAACAGCAGCAACAACAGAAACTTGTTCTTTAACTTTCCATGATGGGTTTACGCAAAGAACAATTAGAAATAGTTGAAAACGAAGTATGCTTCATTGAAGATCAAATTGTAGTGCCAAAGAATGACCTCCTTGACTCATTCTTCTCCCCTTCATGCAGCTTCAGACATAGGCAGTGGCAACAGCTGATGATGAAGTTCATGAGTAATTCCGGGATCCAGTTAACCAAGCTAGGACATCAGAACCTTTTTTCTTGACCCGCAGGAACATATGGGGAAATGTCAAACCAGGCAAAGCTTCTGAATGGAATTTCCTGTCTGTTCTTCGGAAATGTCAGGGAGGGAGTAGAAAAGTTACCACTGCAAGTGAGAGTAGTTCCATTCACTTCTGGGAAACAAACTTAAGAGCAACTGATTCAAATAAATCAAAAGATGTACCCAGATAGGAGTGGGATCTTTTTTTTTTTTTTTTGAGACAGAGTCTCGCTCTGTCGCCCAGGCTGGAGTGCAGTGGCGCCATCTGGGCTCACTGCAAGCTCCGCCTCCCGGGTTCACGCCGTTCTGCCTCAGCTGCCCAAGTAGCTGGGACTGCAGGCGCCCGCCACCATGCCTGGCTAAATTTTTGTATTTTTAGTAGAGACGGGGTTTCACTGTGTTAGCCAGGATGGTTTCGATCTCCTGACCTCGTGATCCGCCGGCCTCGGCCTCCCAAAGTGCTGGGATTACAGGTGTGAGCCACAGCGCCCAGCTGGGATATATTATTTATTGTCCTTATGTACCAGCTAATGTCCTCAGTCCTTAAATGTGAACTCGCTTAGTCCTCCGAGTGACACATGACTCAGGAATGGCTAATTCTCACTTTTTCACATAATTAAACAAAGGCTCAGGGCCGTCAAGGCGTCTGAGTTCCCACAGCTGATAACTGCTGGAGCCCATTTACATACACATCTGTCTAACTCGTCTGTCCAGGTGATTGACAGTAAGGAGGCGTCTAAACCCTTGCCACCACACAGAATTAAAGACCAGAGGCAAGTTTTGCTGGAGCGAAGTCTCAGGATACAACAGTTGTCTGACTTCAAGTCAGGGGAGGAAAAAAAAAAAAGATAAAGGCTGAAATGCTTTGCTTAAATGGGGAGAGCAGGTGTTCCAAAAAAAAGTGTTCCTAGGCAAGTTAAGCTCCTGAATAACTCAAGAGGCAACACAGCTTAGAGAGGAAGCAGATGGAGACTCATGATTTCCATTGCCTGAGTTTGCACCTCAGCCTTGCCACCCCCAAGGTTGGTGAATTTAGGCGAACACCTAGGACTTCTGATGGTGCGTGCATTTTGTTCAGGTCCGCTGAGAACCAGTGCCAAAATGTGATTAAACCCATAAGACATTTATTAGAAGAGTGTTTTAGTCAGCTTTTGGTACCATGCGAAATACCATAGATCAGGTGGTTTAAACAACAGAAATTTATTTTCTCACACTTCTGGCAACTGGGAAATCCAAAATCAAGGTGCCAGCCAATTTAGTTTCTGGTGAGAACTCTCTTCCTAGCTTGCAAACGCCTACCTTCTAGCCAAGTCCTCATATGGTAAAGAGAAAGAGAGACAGAGAGAGGCCACAGTCCTATCCCATTAAGGTCCCACTCTTATGAACTCATTTAACCTTCATTATCTCATAAAGACTCTATCTCCAACTACTATCACACTGCCTGTTAGGGGTTCAACATTTCATTATGGGTTGGGGAGGGGAGGTACACAATTCAGTCTATAGCAGGGAGGGAAGGGTGGGGGAACTGTCAGATCTCTATATGGGTCTGACAACTGTGAAAGAAGAGAGAGAAAGAAAAAGTCTTCAGTAGGAAGGATGTTCGACTGTAGCACAGTTTCAAGAAAGATTTGGCCAGGCTCATAGAGCTCAAGAGCTTGAGCCAAAGCCATTCAAGCAGTCCTGCTTCTACCTGGACTGGGAATGGAGTGCCTTGCTGTGCTCAGTAACTGGTCTGGGGGCAGTCTTCAGGAATTGTGGTTTCAACAATCATGATAATGGATTTCAAGGGTCAGCATGTAAAACTATAAGCAAAATACGCCTCCTATTGCAAGAGATCTGAGTAGCACATTTCCCTGGCTGCTTCCCTGCATAGGTAAAGAAAGAGCAACAAAAGTGTGTAGTTTAAAGAGCTTCTTGGCCAGATTAAATGAGTTAATATAAAGTTCATGGCTCGTGTCTGGCACATATGAGCACTTAAAGTATGTTAGTTCTTATTAAAATGTATTTCTTGTACATCCTGGTCTTTGAGTGCCACATGAAAAGAGCTCTCATTACGTATTCATCCCAGGTTGTGCTTGTTGATCATCAACACCCATACTTCAATTAAATATACCATTGGTTTTATTGCTTTGTAAAAGTGTTCCAGAGATAATCAGTGTGGATGCTAGAAAAGTTATTGCTCTATAAAAGGGATAAAGAGCTCAATTTTTCTGACTTGAGTTTGTGACCATAATATGCAATTATAATTGCATTGGTTATTTATTTGTCCCTAGTTTAGTTGAGGTGTCTTAGAATTACAAAGTTTTAGAATTAACTGGAAAATGTTAAGCCATCTGGTCCAAACACTATGCTCTGTTTATGATATGGTTTGGCTGTATCTGCATCCAAATCTCATCTTGAATTCTCACATGTTGTGGGAGGGATCTGGTGAGAGGTAATAGAATTATAGGGACGAGTCTTTCCTGTGCTGTTATCATGATAGTGAATAAGTTTCATAAGATCTGATGGTTTTAAGAAGAGAGAGTTCTCCTGCCAAGCTCTCTCTCTCTGCCTGCTGCCATCCATGTAAGATCTGACTTGCTCCTCCTTGCTTTCTGCCGTGATTGTGAGGTTTCTCCAGCCACATGGAACTGAAAGTCCAATTAAACCTCTTTCTTTTGTAAATTGCCCAGTCTCGGGTATATTTTTATCAGCCCCAATGAAAACAAACTAATACTAATACTAATAAAGTTTAGCTTTCCCAAAGAAAAGATCCTTCAGCCTCTTTTCACCAATGATAATGATGAAAAACATACTGATTTGTGGGGTTGGCTCCTCCTTGTCTGGGCTGTGTTCGGGCCACCTTCTGTTTGGCTCTCTGGATCCTTCTTCAGCACCCTGTGCTTTCCTCCAGGAGGCTGATTTCTATGGACTACATTATTTTTATTTTTTTCTTCAATTTTATTTTAAGTTTCAGGGTACATGTGCAGGATATGCAGGTTTGTTACAAAAGGAAATGTGTGTCATGGTGGTTTGCTGCATAGATTAACCCATCATCTAGGTATTAAGCCCAGCATCCATTAGCTATTCTTCCTGATGCTCTCCTTCCCCTGCAACCCCCAATAGGCCCCAGTGTGTGTCGTTCCCCACCATGTGTCCGCCACTGATCATTAGAGAAATACAAACAAAAACCACAATGAGATACCATCTCATGCCAGTCAGAATGGCAATTATTAAAAAGTCCAGAAACAACAGATGCTGGTGAGGTGTGGAGAAAAAGGAATGCTTTTACACTCTTGGTGGGAGTGTAAATTAGTTCAACCATTGTGGAAGACGGTGTGGCAATTCCTCAAAGATCTAGAAGCAGAAATACCATTTGACCCAGCAATCCTCTTACTGGGTATACACCCCCCAAAATAGAAAACATTCTATTATAAAAATACATGCATGCATATGTTCATTGTAGCACCATTCACAATAGCAAAGACATGGAATCATCCCAAATGCCCATCATTTGATAGACAGGACTGCATTTTTGCTTCCAGTTGAGTTTGACCCATGGATTTAGCCAGCATCCAACAGGATATTGGCAGGTGGGAGGGGGGAAATCAGGCTACTTATTTCCATGGGTCCCAGGTGTAGCCCTGATCGAAGTTACTGCTCTCAAACCACTGAGTGCTAGTAACTGTCTTTCCCACTCTGTTTCTTTTATTAGCTGAACTTTTCATAATATGTTCTGTGGTTCCACTATAGCCCATTCATACCTTTGTAGTTAGTTCTTTAATGAGTTCATCCCAAATTATCTCAATTTAAATTTGTCGTGTTTCCTGTTGGTACCCTCACTGCCACAGACTGCTTTAAATTAATAAAAATATATTCCTTAGAGAGGTGATGCAGCATATTGGAGTCATACAGAGATGGTCTTATCCATTTCTTCAAATAACAGCTCTTCGAATCCACAGGGCAGAACTTAATAGAAACTAAAAAATCTGGACACTGCTACTTTCCAGGCTGATGCTTTTGTGACAATGATTTTGAGAGGCATTTTGTGGAAAATCAAATTCAATAGCTAAGTGTTTTTTGTAAATATCTAGCTGAGCTCAACAATCTTTTGTACAGCTTTCATTCAAAAATTTTTCTAAGTCTTTTAATAATCTATTTTTATTTTCAGTCCTCATCACCTCTTAGGAGAGCACACTCTCTCTGAATTCCTTTGTAATGCTAGCTGCTCTCTCTGAGTGTGTTGAACGGGGTATTGATAGAGCACTGATAGCCTTTCTGTGTTCTTAATTGACTGTTGCTTATTTCCCCTAAAGACACACTATACATCTTTAATGTTATTACATTTTCATTTCTAATGACTGAAAAAGAACCTGTGTGGGGAGAGGAAGAGAAGGTAGGATGGAAAAAGAAAAAAGAAATCTGCATCCTCACCACACAAACCCACCCAGTTAACCATGTTTTGAATAACACATTGTCTTAGTGCACAGAATAATATTTTTATGTTACAATTGTATCCTTTTTGCACTATATTTTTCAACTAACATTAAAATACTTTCCAATATTTTATGTAGCTTTCTTGAAAGAAAAAACTCCATGTGCATATAAAGACTATACAATACACCATTGTGTTTCTATGCCACAAGTTACTTAACCTTGTCTTATAATTTGATTTGTTATGTAAGTTATGTTACATAAAACAAAACTTGATATTTGATTTGTTTATAAGCTTGACTATTATAAATGTTAACAATGTATATCCTTGGAAGTAAGACTTTCTGTTGTTGCTCTTTGTTTTCATTTTCCTCCTTTGGGTTGTATTCTCAGAAATTAACCATAGGTATCAAAACATTTAAACAATTATCAATCTCTAGTACCATGAAAAGTATAAGGATTTCTAAATAACCACACCTGGGCCAGCAAAATATTGTCATCAGTGCAAACCCTGTTAATGTTCCAATTTCAACATTTCTGGTGTTGTTTGTGGTCTTGGCTAATGTTCAATCACTTACAGGAATGATTAATGATATTCCAACTCAGAGGCTTAGAATATTAATGGTTGTAGACTGTTTTCTCTGGATCAAGATGTGTTCTAGACACTATGCCAGATCGGCCTGATGCTTGCATAACATTCAACCAGGACAGTTAAGACTTGAGCTGCATGGACTTCACCTGTGGTGGTCCACTTATACATAGATCTTTTTCAATAAATATATCGGAAATTTTGGGGGGGATTTGAAGTGACGATTTGAAAAAGCTCACAGACAAATCGTATCACCTAGAAATACTGAAAACAATTAAGAAAGGTTAACTATGTCCTGAATCATAAGTATACATAAATACTAGTCTATTTTATCATTTACTGCTATAAGATATATGCGTCTATTATGAAAAGTTAAAAATTTGCAAAATATATGCACACACAGAAAAACCATGGTACCATTTGCAATCAAGAGAAAGGTAAACAAATGTAAAGATGCAGTGTTAAGTTATAACTACATACAATTAACAGTAGTAATACTGTACCGTTGTAATAATTTTGTAGCCACATCCTGTTGCTATTAAGGCAAGCTCATCTGTTACCAGTATCAGATTAAAATGCTGGGTTACACTAATCATATCCCCTGAGCAGTTTGTCTCTCTAGTAAATTGCAAATCACAGCAAAAAATGATCTTTTACGATTCTTACATATTTTTCATTGTGTTTTATGCAATACCATAAATCTTGGAAACACTGTGGGACCCATAAGAAGTGCCAACAGTCTTTTGGTTGTATAACAGTAAGGCCTGGACAACAAGAACCCTTTTTCTGGACTGGTTCCTTTGATGCTTTGTTTCTAAAGTCAGGAAATACCTTGCTAGTAAAGGACTGTCATAAAGTTCTTTTGAAACTGGACAATGCCTCTGACCATCTGAAACCTCTTGAGTTAAACGCTGATGGTGGTGCCAAAGTGATCTATTTGCCTCCAAACACAACATCCCTAGTTTAGCCTCTAGATCCAGGGCCATACAAACCTTTAAGGCTCATTATGCACAGTGATCTATGGAAAGGGTTGCCAACACTGTGGAAGGGAACTTTGACACAGAACATTCTGAAAGTCTGGAAGAATTTTACTATCATTGCTATGAGGCAAGCCATGAAAGCCTGAGGCAGTAAATTCCTGCTGGGGAAAATTACGTCCAGACGTTGTGCTTGACTTCACAAGATTTATGACAGAGACAGTCCAGGAAGTCATGAAAGAGATCGTGAATATGGCAAAGGAAGGGAGGTGACAATTGTGAAGGGTTTCACTATATGGATCTTGGAGAAAGTCAGGACCTAATAGGCACCACACCAGAAGAATTAACAAGAGATGAATCGATGGACCTGAGTGCTCCCAAACCAGTGCCCAATGATGAGGAAGAAGATGGAAAACAAAACAAAACAAAACAAAAAACTGTGCCAGGAAACAAATTGATATTAGATAATCTGGAAGAAGAGTTTTGGTTATTCAAGAGAGCTTCTGTTTTCTTTTTATGACATGAACCCTTCTGTGATGCAGGCACTGAAACTAAAGCAAATGGCAGAAGAAGGACTGGAACTGTATAGAAATATTCATGGAGAAATGAAAAAGTGACATATCAAATAGAAATTAGGTTGTATTTCTGTGAAGTTACACTGAGGGTTCCTGTCTCTCCTGCCTCAACTTTTGGTTCCTTCACTTCTGCCTCTGCCACTCTTCACACAGTAACACCAACCCCTCCTCTTCCTCCTCCTCCTTAGCCTACTCAACGTGAAGACAAACAGAATGAAGACCTTTATGATGGTCCAATTCTCCACTGAATAAATAGTAAATAA
The DNA here is from genome assembly GCF_009828535.3 of Hylobates moloch. NCBI lineage: Eukaryota > Metazoa > Chordata > Mammalia > Primates > Hylobatidae > Hylobates > Hylobates moloch. The sequence continues at coordinate 74,269,838 of NW_026652292.1, read as the reverse complement.
GTTTCTCTTCCTTATAATTTTCTTCTAATATTTTTTTCACTAGCCTATTTTATTGTAAGAATACAATCTATGATACATATAACATACAAAATATATGTCAATCGACTGCTTATGTTATTGGTAAGGCTTCAGATCAACAGTAGGCTACTAGTAGTAAAGGTTTTGGGGAGTCAAAAGTTCTACTCAGATTTTCGACTGCACTGGGGGTTGGTGCCTTCAATCCTCATGTTGTTCAAGGGTCAACTGTATATATAATTGTAAGGCATATAAGAGCATATATATGTTTTTAATAGATACTTCAGTTGCTTTCAGTACCACTTTACACTATCATTTAATAAAATATTTGTTCATACATCTTTCCTTCAGGTATTGTTATTTCCTATAAACAGATTTCTTGAAGTAGAATTATTCACCAAAAGATAATACACCCCATTAAGGACCTTGATACATATGGTTCAATTGCTTTCTTGAATATTTTCACCACTTGAACTTGAGATTCAAGTTCATGTGCTAATTGATAGATCCTCAACAGTGTTAAACCCTACATATTTATAAAATGTATATATACATATACATATATATAAGTAAATTTGATAGGTGAAAGTCATTCACTTATGTCACAATTACCTGTAAAATATTCCTAGAGTGTCTGAGTAATTATCCATATCTTTACTTAGTAATTATTTTAGCTTTTGAGAGTATAAACTTTTCCTACCTGCTCCTAGCACACTGGGCCTCAGTGAAAGTCTTTTTACTCTAGTCATATATTTCTTAAGGTTGCCCATACAGCGCTTTCATTTTTCACTTTTCAAACTGAAGAGAACAAACAGCATAGCAGGCACAGGAGGAGAATTTTCAGCTTGCAGCTGGTTAGTGGTTATCAAAGCGTATCCCACTAATGTTCCAGTTCCACCCTCTCTGGCACTATCTGTGGTCTTGGCTAATGCTGAATCAGTTACACAAATGATTACTGACCCACAGCCTAGGGGTATTAATCGTTATAAAGTGTAGCCTGCTGTGCAAGATGTTATGTAGATGGGTCTCATGCTTGCAAAACATTAAAGCAAAAATATAACATCTCCATAGCATTGTCCTCAAAAGCGCCTATAAAAATGGACCTACATATTTTGAAAAGCATATGTATCTGGAGATAACATGGGATACAGAAAGGAGAAGGAGATTTTCTTATTGAAATGTCTGATAAGAAGCCACCTAATTAGGCTCCCTCACCACATTTTTTTCTCTAACATCTAAGACTGTCGAGAAAAGATGGTCTATGTAAAGTGACTTACACAATGTTCAGCATATGCTTTGTGTTTAGAGAAGGGTGATACATATTATTCACTCAAGCACTACCACTACATAGCTATGTGACACTCTGTCAGCAACTCAGTTTCTCTGAGCTTCAGTTGCTTTATCTGTTGAATTAAGGCACCAGATGACATGAACCACACTCCAATAATGAAATACTGATGAGAGGGGATGGAGAGCTATTGGAGCCCTATCATTTGCACATCTTGACCACGTGATGGAGAACCAGGGATGAAAATTGAGAGGAGAGACACAGAAACCTCCATCTATGTCAAAATGTCCAGTGTTACCACCACCAAGAGTCAGCCACATCAAAACAGTCACTGGGATAAAACACATTCCATCTTTTTGCCAGGTTTCACCCTGTCTCCAGGTAAAAAATCAGGAGATTTTACAGAGCACAAGTGTATCAGTTCATTTTCACGCTGCTGATAAAGACATACTTGAGACTGGGCAATTAATAAAGAAAAAGAGGTTTAATAGACTCACAGTTCCATGTGGCTGGGGAGGCCTCATAGTCATGGCAGAAGGTGAAAGCCAAATCTTACATGGCAGCAGGGAAGAGAGAATAAGAATCAAGTGAAAAGGGTTTCCCCTTATAAAACTATCAGATCTTGTGAGACTGATTCACTACCACGAGAATAGTAGGGGGGAAACCACCTCCATGGTTCAATTATCTCCCACCAGGTCCCTCCCACAACACGTGGGGATTATGGGAGCTACAATTCAAGATAAGATTTGGATAGGGACACAGCCAAACCATTATCAACAGGTGAACTGAAGAGACAGGTCTAAGTATAGGATTTAAAAGACAGCAGAAACATAACACCTGTTGCCCTTGTGAGTATTTGGCAGGTGTTTTTCTATAATACCTCTTTTCCACCCCATGTCCTCACACTTGCTCTTCTCTCTGCTGCGAATATTATTCCTGCTCTTCACATCTCTGGCCCCTTCTTATCACTCATACCTCAGCTCACTCTGCTCCACCACAGACACAATGGCTGCCACTGAAAACCCTTCTGAAGGCACCCCTCCTCCATCAGGATCACATCATCTTAGGCTACTGTTCTCAAACAATTACCACCCCAAAGAGTGTGCATGTGTGTGTATTTGTGTGCATGTGATACATACTCATTTTATTTTCTGTCTCCCCCAAATGCAATTCAAGCTCTAAGACAGGAAGAGCACCTCTTTTGTGCTCATCTTTGTCTAGTAATGCTGCTCTATATTAATAACTGTATAAACATTTGTTAAAGGAATGAATGGATGAATGATCTCTAGGAGAAGCCCTGCAGAAGCTTGTTGCAGGATAGAAGGATTCTGCATAAGGGAGGAAATCATGAGAGATCCTGACCCTGGCCTAACCAGGAGGGGTGGAGGGCAGGAATGCCCTGAAGAGGGGCATATTTTATCAGTGACATTGATTAGCATTACAAGTGCATGGTAATAACAAAAAGTAGACCCACTTTTAATTATTTTTATTACTCACAAACACTACCTCCCTTATCACCTGCACCCCAGGAAGACTGTTCCCATTGCCCTGCAGTACACCACTGGACTTACAAGCTAGTCTTCTGCTCAATGTGGAGAAAGAAAATATCAAATTAAGGAGGGTAGAGGAACCTCAATATCTATGATCTATCTATCAACTATCTAAATATTCTTTCAACAAACATTTGTTGTGTACCAACTATGAGCCAGTGCTGTGTAAATTTCAACAAAACAAGGTGGTGAAGGCATAACTGCTGGGCTCTGTGCCTGGTTATGGACCCAGACCCAGTAGGGACAATGACACTGAATGGTAAAGTCTTCCCTACAGATGAGAGTCAAGTGTTTGATGGATGTCACAGATGTGCTGAGTTTGTCTATTGTGGAATACCACAGGAAGTCAATCCCAAGAGGTGGTGTGTTAGGTGGGCTCTGAAAGTCACGCCAGACATTGCTGGGAAGCAAGAGGAGGAAAATGTTTTGAGTGAGGCATAGAGATGTAAAAAGGGATGGCCTGTTTGGGAATGCAGGCTAGTGTATCTAGCAGTCCTGTCGCTTGAACTGCAGCCCAACATATAGAAGAGCGGGGAAAGAGGACGGTAAAGGTTAAGTTGGGCCAGACATGCAACAGGCCTTGAATGCCACATTGAAAATAAAACCCAATAAACAAAAAAAGCAAAATGACCTTCTACCAATGGGCAGCCCTCAAGGTGTGGAAGTGGGGAATGACACCAGGAGCCTTTTACTTTTAGAAAACTCCCCTGCTGGCTGTGAAGATCACAGCCAACATGGCTGACCTTAACTCTGTGCAAATGTCAACCAGCAAGGAAAGTGGAGCTCCCTATAGCATGCACCTGCTCTCTGCATCAATGTTTCCATCCCTTTATTTGCTGCCAGTTTTCTGAACCTCAAAAACCCATTCATGTTTATTAATGACTACCTATAGTACATCACAAGTGTGACAGTTAAAACTTAAAGTTGCTTGAATTATGAGATTGCCAAGAAACTAAAAGTTCCTCTACATTTGAAACCCTTTCAGTCCTACCAGCCCCCATAGCTATGGAAAAAGAGCTTAAGAGTTTTCAAACTCCGAAGAATTTTTTTTTATGGAAGGACCAACTGTGAAGTATTTCAAACACTAGTTATTATTGTGTTGTTTTGAAAGCTGTGAATGTGTCAAAGTCTTTAGTAGGGAAGGTCCAGTATCTCTAGTGCCATGATAATACAATACATATCATGATATAATTATACATATATTAAAATGATGCATGTGCAGGCAAAGAATCCAGAACCGAGCAAAATGGAAAAAGGAATTAGTGTTGTGTGCTCCGAAGAACGTTGGCTTTAGTGTGAGACAATCCTGGGCTCGAACCCCAGCCTCCATTTCCTTCTAAGGAATCATTGCTAAGCTTCAAGGAAACAGAGTACACCAAAGACATTAATTCTGTCCAAGGAAGGTCACACTGACATTTAATCCAAATGGATGGTGACATTGAGCCCTCTTAGCTCGATTGCAGGGTGTCCTTCCTCTCATCAGCATCTTCCGATTCTTTCTTCCACTTGCAAAAAGATAATACCATGTGCCTACAATTAGTTTACTCATTGCCCTTGTCCTGTGGGTTATGTTAATCGGGTAAAGCTTTGGCTATGTTACAACAGCAGCACCCCTAAATCCCAAGGGGTTTACACAGAAAAGTGTGTTTCCAGCTCACACAAAATCAACTGAGAATCCAGGTGACCTTGGCACAATTATCCCTCATGCCACTTGCCCCCACCATCTCCAAGTCTGAGGAGGAAGGGGGCTGGGATGTGGACAATGGCTCTGCCCCATTTGGAGCTACTTTTTCACTGGACCCGGGAGAAGTCTTTCTCTACCCAGAACTTCACAGTATGTCTCATGAAATCAGAGTCTTCAGCCTCGCTTTCATTTGTGTTTTCTCCTGTATGTAAATATCAGTTAATGAACTTTCGAAAACCATCTCCAGCTGGGTGCGGTAGTGTGTGCCTGTGGTTCCAGCTACTCAGGAGGCTGAAGCAGGAGGATTGTTTGAGCCCAGGAGTTTGAGGCTGCAGTGAACTACAATCATACCACTGTACTATGGCCTGGGTGACAAAGCTAGACCCTGTCTCAAAAAAAAAGCTTATCTATTTCTACAATGATAAGGTATAGACCACAGAACACATTCTAAATCAATTTCACCAGTTTCTGCCAGGCCCCAGCTCTAGGCCAAGACAAGGTTAACTCACTGACTTAGCAACTCCTACCACCGAAATGAGTGGCAAGTGTAGCATGGAAAATGAAAAATGGAAAATAGGTTTCCATGACCAAACCCATCTCTGAATTCCTCTATGACGTCTCAAGAAATGAGATTTGTAAATAGTGAACAGAGGAAAAGGTGGCTGCCAAGGAGTCCTCAAGTTTTGTCATGTAAGAAACATAATAAAATGTCTACAGCTTTTTAGAGGATATCTTTCTGGCTTCTACCCAATACGACTTCAAAATTTCAAGGTACTAATTTCATCCGGAAATTATTTGCTTAAAATCTTGGTACATTAGAGAGAGAGAGAGGAAAAAGAAGACGGGAGGGAGGCAGGGAGGAGAAGGGAAAGGAGGGGAAGGGAAGGGAAGAGAAGGGAGGGGAAGGGAAGGGAAGGGAAGGGAAGGGAAGGGAAGGGAAGGGAAGGGAAGGAGGTAGTGAGGGAAGGAGGGAGGGAAGGAAGGAAGGAAGAAAATTTCCCTTTTTCTTAAACTTTCTTCTTTCATACCTAGGAGAAATTATCATGTTTCGGAACTTTTCAGAAATTTAAAGATAACCTAGTTCTATGACCCTTTTCAGAGAAGGAAATCTGTAGCTCATGGAGGTGAGGCTCACCGTCACTAATCACAGGGTCAGCAAATGAATGAACTAAACCTTTGTGCAGCACTTTCCACAAACTCTGTTGTGCTGTCTAGCTAAACAACAGCTTAGATGAGAGGAAGACCTTGTGGGGTAATTATCTCTCCCAGATCCCAGCCAAAGAATGCAGCCTTCTGTTTGTACCAAGGCACTTGGTTTCTGTGTTTCTGTGCTGAAAGAACAGTGCCTGTCTGAGTCCTTGGCCATTGGCCAGAGAAGCTGGGCTCTGGAAGCAGTTCAAGGAGACTGCAGTGAATAGGAGGAAGGCTCCCAGCTGAGAGGAGGCTCTTGGCTGTCCACTGAGGAGAGGCTAGGAATCCTTCACAATGAACGACTGAGAAATCCTCCAGGAAGGTAAACAACTTCAAGTGTGCAATTGGTGGCCAAGGATGAAATACTGATGTGAGCAAAAGGCCAACTAAAAGTCCGCCTGGTTACTCATTTTTTTCTCTTCTTCTTTTCCACTCCCTTCCTCCCTCCTCTTCCCCTTCCTGCTCCTTCTCCTCCTCCTCCACCTCCTCCTGCTGCTGCTTCTCCTCTTCTTCCTTCCTTTTTTCATAAACCACTAAAATGATTTATTTTTTTTCAGGTATCTAAACCCTAGATGTTTAAAATCTCCAACATCTATTTTAGATGGAGTGTGGGGTGATGCACACAGCCTAGAGAAACTCCTTATGTAACTGAGGTGTTTGCCAACCCTTCACTATTTCTTCTCATTACTGGTCTGTAACTCAGGGCTCTTCTGCACAGATATAGTAGGTAAATTGCAGAGTTGGTGGTCAAATAGACCTGGATTAGAATTCTGACTCCATTTCCATCTAACTGTGTGTCCTTGAGGAAGCTGTTTGATGTCTCTGATTTTCACTTCCCACACTAAGAAAAAGCACAGACCCTGAAGAATCATAAGGAGGAAATCTCAGATACATTCCATTACCCAACTCTCTCTGTGTTAAAGAGCTTCAAGGTTTGCTCATCTTTTCTTCCCTGGTGACAATTTTCATGTGCTGGGTAAAAATATTATTCATTCACTCATTTGTTTATTCACTAAGTGTTGACTTTATGGGATAGTCACTGTTCTAGGTTCTGAGTTTTCAGGAATGAATCAAAGACACAGAATCCCTACCCTCATGGAAACAGGCTCCTGGTAGTGAAGGTCAGTAAGTGAACACCAGAAAAGAAGGTGAACAAAATTTTACCTTTTAATTACTGTTATATTTCCAGTCCCATGGATGGGTCCTGGCACATAGTAGATGGTCAGTTAGTATCTGTAGAATGATTTAAATGAATTACATTTGGTAAAAAAAATTAAAACAAAAGAGGCAACATTTAAAATAATATTTAATCTATATGTTACTAATATATCTAGTAATGATCAGTTCTATGGGGAAAAATCAAGTACAATGAAAATCGGAAGTAAGCAGAAGTTATAAGGTGGTGAGGGAAGCCTTTATTTGGTGGTATGTGAGTACAGAGCTAAGTTAAAGTGAGGCAGCAATCATAATGAATATTCATTCATCACCTAATCACACGAGAAGAGTTCTTGTTTTCCACATATTCGATTATTCAGCCTTCCATAATCCAGTAAGGGATTGCCATTATCATTGCCATTCTAACAGTGATGGAAGGAAGCACTGGGAGTCAAAGAACCTGTCCAGGGTCAAACTCTCTTCTGTCTGTCTGGAGATATTTCCACTCTAGATAGACAGAAGAGAGGTTGAGATTTGAACCCATAACCCTGACTCAAGGTTTGTTGTTCAGCCTTCATGTGGCACTGCCTGAATTCCATCAGGTTCGGTGACATTCTCAAGCCTTGGACCCCTCAGATCCAAATTATAGAATAATGGTTCAATCATATTGTGTGTTTCAGAATAACCTGTGCTTGAAATGTTAGTAGCAGATGGAAATGTTTGTAGCCCCCATAGGCAAACAGTATAGGCTTTAGGATTTTGGAGCAAGCTCTGCCATCATATTCAGAAAACTCTTTTCCTTTTGAGAGACAGCTCTCTGCCAGCTATTAGGCCTTAGTAGAAACTGAATGCTTGACTATGGGCCACTAAGTATCCATGCTATCTGAGCTACCTATCATGAACTGGGTGTTACATGACCTACCAAGCAATAAGTTTAGGCATGCAGTACAATACTTCATCACCAAAGGAAGTTCTGTATACTGATTCAGACCCAAGAAAGTCCTGAAGGCGTAAGTAAATTACATGAAGAAGTGACCCAAATGCCCATGGTCCCTACTCTGGCTACACTGCCTTCTCTCTTCTAGCCTGCACCTGTGGCTTCATGGGTAGTACCCTATGATCAGTTGACAGAGGAAAAGGACAATTGAACCGGGCTTCAGATGGTTTTTCATAATATGCGGACACCACCAAATGTGGACAGCTGCAGCTCCACAGCCTCTTTCCAGAACATCCGTGAAGGACAGTAGCAAAGGGAAAACCTCCCAGTGAACAGAACGTTGGGCAGTGCCCCTGGTTGTGCACTTTACTTGGAAGGAGAAATGGCTAGACATGCAATTATGTGTCAATGCATGGGCTGCAGAATCAATGGTTTGGCTAGATGCTCAGGGTCCTGGAAGGAAATGGAATCTCCATTTATATTTATGTCTTTCACATCAGGCTATGGGCTCCACCAGGACAAGAACTGCATCTGAGCCACCTGTCAGTCACTGGGATTTTAGGGTGCAGAGAGGCCCAAACTTTGAAAAGGGGACACAGAACAGCATGGTCTGAAGAGGAAGAAGCCTGAGGAAGACAAGCCTGACTTTATTGGCTCCATCTCTTAAACTGCTCCGGGGCTGGGAGTCAGAATGCTTCCCTGGGCTAGAAGAACTTGAGTCGTTAAAATCATAAATTTCATCCTCACTACCTGTATGTTTGAAAATAGCTATACCCGCTTCCAGAAGTCACTCAGTGAAGTTAAGAGGCTGCCTTGAAGGGAGTCCATTGAGCTTCCTTTTATCTGTGTCCTGAACCTGAGGCTCCTCACAGACCTGGAGTCTGTGTTTTCTCCAGCACCCCTTGGGGGGCTGAATAATGTCACCACAGATATCCACATCCTAATCCCTGGAACCTGTGAATATGTTAAATTACATGGCACAGGGACTTCGCAGTTATGATGAAGGTTAGAATCTTGAAATGGGGAGATAACTTACCTGGGTGAACCCACAAAAATCTTGAGGGAAGCAGCGGTAGATCAGAGTCTGAAGGAAGGTGATTTGATGTGAGACCGCTAGCCAAGAAATAAGAATGGACTCTAAAACCTAGAAAAGACTTCGTGAAACATTCTCCCCATTGCCTCCAGAAGGAATAGATTCCTGATAACACTTTGATTTTAGCTCACCAAGACCGAGTTTGAACATCCAAATTTCAGAACTGCAAGAAAATACATTTTTCTTGTGTAAGCCACTAAGTTGTGGTAATGTGTTTCCGTGGCGATAGAAAACAAAAACAAATATAAGCCATTTGATGGATATTCTGAGTTGACAGAAGTCTACTTGAAGATGAACAATCCATTCCTGTGTAAGGCAGACACTCTAGTTTCTTGTGGTTATATAAGTGAGCCAAAGATGCCCTCTATGTATTGGCTACTGGGTTGTTTATTTCTTCGCAGAAGGTTGAGACCCCTGAGCTCAAAATTACACTCGCTCCAAAGTCAAATATTTTTGCATATCCAATTATTTAAAATATAACCCAAACAAGCCAATTGTAGCCTGCTTGTTTTGCATACCCCAGGAAACCTCATCAGACAATTGTTACCCATTGAGAAGATAGGGCTTTGTGATTACAAATTCAGAAGAAGCAGCTGCTACCCTTGGGAGCTTTTTGACCCAACCTTGCTGTTTAGCAACATCACCTGGGCACACAAACCACTGGATGGTCTCGTGCTGTAAGGACTTTCCTGTTATGCAACCCTATCCAAGTACTGCCCCATAAGGCTTGTTGTGTGTTACAGCCTTTCAGGATCATATCTTATTTGTTGATCAGCCCCCAAATCCCTTGAACTTCCTATTTACTGGCCTCTAGTAGGAGAATGCCCAGTTGCCCAGGACTTATTTTAAACAACGAAACTATTATTTAAGGAATCCAATCAGATTCTAAGGTGTCAAATTTTCTCCATGTAAGACTGCAGATATATACACTTAATTCTATATAACGTTAAATATAGTCAGTCTTATTTCCAATTATATAACATTTTTCACTTGCTATCTAGCAGAAACTTGGCATACCAGACAAAGTGATGCCTATTCAATTAGCCTGTGTGTCTGATGGAGATAAACAAAACAAAAATAATTTGAAGGTACACCCACCCCTTGTTAATGTATTCTTTTGGTTAATTTTATTACAGCTCAAGTATACTATCTGCTTTTGACTATTAAGGAGCTCATCTATTTTGTACTCCAATTTGGGCAGCTATGCTCAACCCATGATCAGGAATTTTTGTTTAACAGAACTGAGAGGGCAAGGGGTTAATTTCCACCCTGGAAATTGCTGACTGATGATGCATTCACACTGAGGTTGTGTTGCTGAATGTTTTACAGGTAGATTGGGAACAACGTGATTTAGAGAGGCAATAATATACTTCTCAGGATGGGAGAAATTGAAAACTGCTTGTACAGTAGTTTAATTTATAAGTGTAAATGATTTATTTGGTTTGAAGCTAAGTCACAGGTTAGGCACATGAAAAGTGGGTGTAATTAGGCCTGCTTCACATTAAGTACCATGTTTATTTCCCATCTATACACTGATAAATAATGTAGCAATTGGTAACTGAAATTGTCATGCAACAGTGATGCATAGATTTAGCATTTTTATAGAAGATTTTATGCACATCCTACAAATAAGTCAAGAACATAGTTGACTTGCTTGCAATTAAATACAAAGTTCACATAGAACCTAAGATTAATGTTTTCCCCTGTTTTGGGACACACACACAGAAACACAAACACACACTCACATAGTGGTAAAATATATGTAACATACATTTGCCTTTCTAATCTCATGTGTATGATTATATGATTCAGAGCCATTAATTGCTTTCAAAATGTTGTGCATCCATCACCATTATTTCTAAAAAGTTTTCAACACCCAAACAGAAACTTTATACCTGTTAAGCAATAACACTTCATTGCCCACCCGCCAGCCCCTGGTATCTGCTAATGTAGTTTCTATTTCTATGGATTTTCCCATTATAGATATTTCATATAAGTGGAATCATACGAGATTTATTCTTTTGTGTCTGGTTTATTTCACTTAACATAACATTTTTAAGGCTCGCCCTTGCTGCAGCATGTATCAGAACTTCATACATTTTCCTGCCTAAATAATATTCTACTGTATAAATATGTCACATTTAGTTTATTTATTCATCAGTTGATGGACATAGGTTGTTTCTACATTTTGACAATTGTGAATAAGGGTAAGATTGGATTTTAATAAATAGATGGGCAAGGCTGAGATATCCCTTGACCCTTACAGTTCTTTTTGTCCTTTTTCAAACTTGTCATCCTCCACCTCTCTAGAAAAAGTAATAATAATAAGTAGGGCTATTTGCATTGGGTGAGGGGAAAAAAACTGAATTTTAAAGGAATCACCTTGGTAAAAATGAAAAAAAATTGATAGATAATTGAAAATAATCATTTAACATCCTTGACAAACAGTTAACAATCGTCTTTAGAAAAAGAAGTAAATTTCTCAACTAGCTAGTAGAATAAGTTTTTTAAGAAAATTACCTTTAATCTGCATCTGTCTATGTGTAAGAAGAAAGAACAGGAAAATCATCAGCCTTTTCTTCTTCATTATTGGAATATTTCAGAAAAACAAAATGATCTTTATAATCCTGATAATTATCTCAAAAAGTGGTGTTTGTCGTACAGGATAAAACAAATTGTTTATCTTTATACTCATTCAACTTCCACACTACTATTTCACTTCTGGTCATCAAATGTGTGCTATTTTTCTCCCTCACACCAAGCAATTCTTAAATTCTTGGCAGACAACAACAGCTGGGTGTCCTATGATTTAACTCAATTCTGATATGATCCTGAGATCGTATCAGACCCATAGGCTAAGGTTCAGTCCCACAAGACTGCCCCCACTTCAAAAGTCAATAACAAGATCTAAGGTGTCATCATTGCTTCTGACTTGGCAAGTACAAATTCAGGGGTTCCAATAACCCCCTTTCCCAGGTTTAATAATTTTCTACAATAGGTTATAGAACTCAGAAAAGTGCTTTACATATGATTACAAGTTTATTATAAAAGATACAACTCAGAAGCTGACAAATGGGAGATATGTGTTATAGTTTGAACGTATCTCAAAAAATTCATATGTTGGAAACTCAATCTCCAGTGCTTGGGGTTGGGGCCTAATAAGAAGTAATTAGGTCATGAAGGCTTTGCCCTCATGAATGGATGAATGTCATTATCAAGGGAGTGGGTTAGTTACCACAGAAGTAAGTTTATTAGAAAAATGAGTTTGCCCCCCTCATGTTCTCTCACTCCCACCCTCACCTATATGCCTTGTTCCATGGGATGACATGGCACTAAGGTTCTCAAATACTCCTGGACTCCCCAGTCTTCAGAACCATAAGCGAAATAAATTTCTGTTTATTATAAATTACCCAGTTTGTGGTATTCTGCTATAGCAAAATAAAATGGACTCAGACAGAAAATTGGTACTGAAAAAGTGATGTTTTTGCTATAACAAATACCTGAAAATATGAAAGCAGCTTTGGAACTGGGGAATGTGCACAGGTTAGAAGAATTTAGGAAAGCAGGCTAGGAAAAGCCTAGATTGCCATAAACAGAGCATTAAGGGCTGTTGTGGGGAGGACTCAGAAGAAGACAAGAGCTGTAAGAAAAGTCTAAATCTTCTTAAAGGTTACTTAAGTGGTCATGATCAAAATGTTGGTAGAAATATGGACAGTAAAAGCCATTCATATCTCAGCCAAAGCTGAGATAAATACAAGGAATAATTTATTGGAAACTGAAATAAAGCCTATCTTTGTTATAAATTGATAAAGGATTTGATTGAGCTGTGTCCATTCTCAAGGGCTCTATGGAAGGTGCAATTTAAGTAAGAGTGATAAACTATTAGGTTGGTTTTTGCCATTGGACGTAATGGCAAAACCGCAATTACGTCTGCACCAACCTAATAGGATATCTGGTGGAAGAAATTTCTAAGCAAGATATTGAAAGACTTGCCTGGCTACTTTTAACTGCTTATAGTGAAGTGATAGAAGTCAGAAGTGATTTAAAGATGAAATTATAATTAAAAGGGAAGCACAATGAAAAGACTTGGAAAATGCTCAGCCTGCCATGTCAGGAATAGAAAAAAAAATAAAAAAGAAAATAAAAACATGCTTGGAAGAGAACACTAAGAGTGTGGCCAAGTAACCATTTGCTAACGTGATTAATATGGATAGAAGGAAGCCATGTTCCATTTAACCAGACAATGAGAGAATGCTCTTGGAAGCATTTCAGAGATATCCCAAGTGAGCTAGAAACTTGAGGGCAAGGTTTTCAAAGAAGTGCCCATGGAACCTCAGAATCTGCTGCCCTGTGACATCTAAAATTCAGGAATCCCTGAATTCTGGTGCAGCACCCCTTGGCCACCCCAGCTGTGGCTTGGGTGAGTCCAGGTGTGGCTTTACCCACTGTTCCAAAAGTTACAAGGCATAAACTTTGGGAGAACTCATGTGATTCTAATTCTGCAAAGAAAATGCAAGAGCTATGTGGCCAAGATGGCCTCTGTCTAAATTTCAAAGGATGTTTTGGACAGTCTGGGGGCATAGACCTGTCACAGAAGTAGACACCACAGGAAGCACCAACTAGTGCAAAGCCTAATGGTGCTATGAGAGTGGAACAGCCACTAAGACCCCAGAACTGTAAATCCACCGGAGAGCAGCTCCAGGAACCCTGCAGTTGCAGGCACAAGATTTTAACCCATGATAGCTTCTGGATGGATTGTGCCCAGCAAAGCCATAGGCATGGGGCTGCCTGAGACTTTGGGGGCCCAGTTCCTAACCCACTTTGTGCTCAGGATTCAGGACATGGAGTCAAAATAAATTATTCTCCAGATTTAAGACTGAATGTTATTTTCCCTGTTAGGTTTTGGATTTACTTGGGCCCAGTTACTCCTTTCTTTTTGTCTATTTCTCTCTTTTGAAGTGAGAATGCCTATTCTGTGCCTGTTTCACCATTGTATTTCATAACTTGTTAATTTCACAGGCTCACAGCTGGAAAATAATTTGCCTCTGATGAACTGTGCCTTTAGTGTCACTTATATTTGATTTAGATGAGACTCTGGACTTTGAATTTTTGAGTTGATGACTGGAACAAGTTAGGAATTTGAGACTATTGGGATAGAATGAATGTATTTTGCATTGTATGAACATACATTTGGGGGACCAATAATGGAATGCTATGGTTTGAATATGTCCCCAAAATTTATGTGTTGAAAACTTAATCTCCAGTGCAACACTGTTGAGAGGTGGGGCCTCATAAGAGGTGATTATGTCATGAGAGATCGGCCTGAAGGAATGGATTAATGTCATTATCAAGGGAGTGAAATAGCTGTCACAAGAGTGGGTTTCTTTTAAAAGTGAGTTCAGCATATTTTGCTCTCTTGCTCTCACCCTCCCTTGCCCTTCCACCTTCTGCCATGGGATGATGCAGAATGAAGGAGTGCAGAGCGTCCATGGCCTCTCTGGGCTTGCTATCCTCCCAGCACCCCCAAATGTTCATCAACTTGGAAACTCTGAACTCTGTCCTTTTGGGTTTTTATGGTCATATCATTAAGTAGGTATGGCTGATTAAATCATTGACCATTGGTGATCAACTCAATCTTCAGCCCCTCTTCACCCGCTTCCTTCAGGGAGATCAGAAGTGGGGGAGAGTGGCAGCTAGGGCTGAAAGCTCAGAACTTTTAATCATGTGGTTTTTTCCCCTGGCAACCACCTCCCATCTTGTGGTTATCCAGGAGTTTTACAAAAGTCATCTCATCAATGTTAACTCAGGTGTGGTGGAAAGTGGCCTGTTGTGAATAACAAAAGGCTCCCTTCTGTGCTTTATTGCTTTTATCCCTTAGGAAATTCCAAGAGTTTTAGAAGCTGTATGTCAAGAACAAGATGAAGACCAACATAGGGATGGTTCTCAGCTTACAATGATTTGGCTTACTATTTTCTGACTTTGTGATGGTAGCAGAAGCAATACAAATTCAGTAGAAACCATATTTCCAATTTTGAATTTTGATATCTTCCTGGTCTAGTGATATTCAGTAAGATACTCTCTAGCAAGGCTGAGCAGTGGCAGCAAGCAGTAGTTCCCATTCAGCCACTTGCTCACTGGGGTAAACTGACACTTGGTGTCGTCCTGAAGAACACCATTGCTGCTGACCCATAAACAAGCGTCCATGTTCCAGTGCCTTCTATCAGCTCTTCTTAAGCCTCACTGGAAGAGAGAGAAATTGATGATCCTGTTGCTGTGGCATCCCCATCATTCAAAAATTAATTTTAGTTCAATGCTTCAAACATATTTCAGGCCCAGTGTGCTTTCAGCTGTATGTGCTAGTGGTGGGTACCCATACAACCATTCTGTTTTTCACTTTCAGTGCAATATTCAATAAATGACATGAGATATTCAACATTTCATTCTAAAATAGGCTTTGTGGTAGACTATTCTCCCCAACTTTAAGTTAATGTAAGTGTTCTATGCATGTTTAAGGTAGGCTAGGCTTATCTATGATGTTCAATAGATTACGATATTAAATGCATTTTTGATTTATAATATTTTCAACTTATCAAGATATTTCAATAAATCAGATTTTTTTTTGGGATATGACTCCATTGTAAGTCAAGGAGCATTTGTACATAGTTCTTGCTATACCACTGTATCACATTTGCCCATGGCTTGGCCTTATGTAAATGGTTACCATTAGAGGCACAATAAAATTTCATTGATTTTTAGATGTATTGGCCTTGACATTCATGGTGGTACAATGATATCTGAAGGGTTGTTCTATTGTCACAACTGAATTCCTATTTACAGACCCTTTGAATCCACCAACAAAAAGTGTATTAAAAGATCAATGAATATGTATGTGTTGAATATTTACTGCATGCCTGGCTGTGCTCATAGCCTTCAAGAGCCACAACAATTCCTGAAACAAAATCGTATTCCCATTTAACATATCAGCCAACTGACCCTCTGAAATGGTTAATCAAATTTGCCTGGCATTGCCCAGATTTTAAGTGATGATGCCAAAATTTAAAACCTCATTTTCTAACTGATAGGAAAATAAACAGATAAACAGAGAAGAAAATGTAAATCACAGCTGAATTGGATACTTGAAGTGCATATCAGAACGAGGTACAGTCTTTAATTGTGTGGAAAATGTAAATTGCTACTAAAGATAGAACTTCCAAATTAAAGAAAGTGGAAATAGAGTCTGCCATATATTGTCTTTTGAGTGCTGTGCATAGCTTTTAATATCCAGTGTTAAATGTCTCAGCAATAGTCTTTTATGTCTGATGAATTGTCTAACAGATTTTGCAGGTCTGTCAGGGTTTGTGCTTTCATATAACACAAAGTTTTCCAAGCTGACTCCAGCCTGTAATTTGTTCTAAGTGTTATCTTTTCTTCACATGGTTTGGTTGAGCCATAAAAAAATTCAGAGGAAGCAACACAGTGTGCATGCCTGGATTCTACTTGTAGAATAAATTGATTTATGCAAAATCACTTAATCACCATCACATAGGATCAAAAGAGGAGTGAACTGACCACATTCCTTAGGTCAAAATAGTTGAAATTACATAGCAAGCCCAAGGACTTATAATAATGATAACTTACATTTGTGTAATGAACACTAATATCCTGAAAGCTTACACTTATATTAATCTCCCTTTTTAAGTATGACCGCATAACCATTAAGCAGGTGTTCTGTCCATTTTATTGTCAAGCAACAACCAGGTATGGAAGCTAGTCTCCACAGAGGGCCCCCCTGTGAACCACGCCTCCAATTATTCTGCCTCTTTTGTGGTCTTTTCCCACAATGAATTTGGGCCGGCCTTGTTGAAACATTAAATGTGACAATAGTTTCACTATGTAACATTTGTAACTTTTGCCTTGGTTTCTTGGAACATTCTAGGGAAAGCCAGCTACCATATAAAAAGTTCCACCAATAAATCTAAGTCGGCCATGCTGTGAGGAAATACAAGTTGGCCACCCGGAGGTCTTACAGTTATCCCAACATGAGATTAAAGAAGCCATCTTGGCCATCCAGATGAGGTTAGTCTTCAGATGACTACAGTCCTAGCCACCACCTGACTACAACCAGGTAAACCCCCAAGCAAGACTTTCCCAGATGTTTCCAATTTACCCACAGAACCATAAGAGGTAATAGATTGTTTCTTTATACACTAAATTTTGGAGTGGTTTGTTATATAGCCTTAGGTAACTGGAACACCCGGTATGTTTAGCTATTATTGTTTTTCATGCTGTACCAAAAACACTACTAAATGAGGAGCATAATTTCAATCAACTCTCAGCTGGGTATCTTCTTTATGCAGAGAACTGTGTGGTGCATTGGTCTCCACAGTAAGCAACAGGTCTTCACTTGGAGAGCAAGGGATTGGAAAACAGATACATAGTGTGATAGATATTACAAAGTAGTTCTGAGTTCTCCCTTCGATTCTGCTGCTACCTACATTACTTTATTCCTCCAGACCTTAAATCCTTCTATAAAAAGAGAAGTTTGGCTAAAATCATCTGTAAGTTCCCTTTCAACTCTATCAACTGATGGAGCCGCAGTTCTGTGTGTGTGTGTGTGTGTGTTTTTATCTCAAAGGATATAAATAAAAATTTAAAAATTGTCGTCTCTGAATAATCTTGCTATAAGGCTCTGGTTAATATACAATGGAAATGCATTCCTTGGGTAACAAAAATCCTTACATTTTGTTTGTTTTCAAGGGAGCATACAGAAAAGTGAGCATGAGGCAAGATGAATAGACTAGATAATAGAATTACACTTTGAATTAATTACGTATTACCTAACAAATTACTGCAATCTTAGCAGCTTAAACCAATATATACCTATTCTCTCAACTTCTCTGTGACAGGAGTCCAATCACATCCTACCTCTGCTGTGGCCTTCCCAAGCAGCAATCAAGATTTCAGACAGATGACTTTCTTATCCAGAGTTTGGGGCCCTCTTTCAAGCTCATGTGTTATTGCAAATATTTAGTCTTTGAAACTGGAATATTGAGATCTTTGCTTTCTTGTTGGATATTGGCTGGGGACAGTCTCAGCTACTACTGGACACTGCAGTCCCTTGCTACATGGCCCTCTAAAAGTTCTTTCACAACATGGCAGGTGATGCCTTCAAAGCCAGTAGAAGAATCTCCCCAGTGTGCTAAGTTGGAGTCTTACATAACACAATGTCATTATAGCTCATCATCTTTGCCATATAAAGTACTCTAACCAAGAGAGTAAATGACTCATCTTATTTATAACTTCTGCTCATATTCAAGGCGAGGCGTCTATGCAGGGTTTGTACACAAGTAGGTGGAAATCAAGGGAGCCTTTCTAGAATTCTGCCTGCGACAGCCTTTTTTGCTGATATTTATATTAAGTTTCTGGTCTCTATCTTTGCCTTCTTTGTGTTCTAGCTCTTTTTATGAACAGACATGTTGTAGAAGAGATTCTCTTTTGCATTGACAGGAATTATAACCTAGAGGTAAAGCATTTTAGTTATGAAGAGAACATGCAAGAGACAAATCTGGTGCTACTATTTACTAGCCATGTGACCTTGGGCAAGTTACTTAATGTCTCTGTGCCTTGGTTCCCCATCCATATATAAAAGAAGCGAAATAGTAGCATTTGTCTCATAGGTTGATATGAAGGTTAAATGAGATAATACCTAGGTTTTAATAAGCACATGAGTATTATTCCTTTACTTTCTGTCGAAGATGATACCAGCCATGAGAGCTAACTAGGAATTAGAAAGACTCACTTTTACATATTTGGAGAGTTTATGAAATTGTGATGTCTTATATGTCCATTGTCCATTTTCCATAAATTGTTCATAGAATCTCTGTGAAGAAGGTATAATTATCCCTATTTTACAGAAAGGTACTGGAAGTTCAGAGAAGTTAAGGAAATTGCCCAAGGTCACATAGCTGTGAAAAAGGCTGAGAGATAAACTTCTAAATTCATGTCTTCAGAATCCGAGGTCAGCGCTCTTTTCAGTACGCCAACATGAGAAAGTGGTATTAGACCTGTTCATTATGGCACTGTGTGGTAGAACTCAGATTCATGAGAGAAAGTTGGGGGATGTAGGTCGAGGTACAGTAAGTATGAATTTCAATAGCCAGTTTGGAGATATAATGGGTTACCTTGGAGAACTATCCATTGGTTCAATATTCAAGAAGAGGTCATATAGTAAGGCATAGTGAAAAGAGCTTGGGTATTAGGGTGATTTGTTTGATTAATAAATATTTATAGCTCCTATGTCAAGTATTGTTGCTATGTGATGGGGATCTAATGGTAAACAAACACAGGAAGCTTGAATTGATTATTTCCCCTGAGGTTTGTGAAGATTACATAAAACAGCATATTTTAAAGTACCTACCAGTGTCTGGGCCAGAAAGGGTACTTCCAGGAGGCGGGCCAGATCATGAGGCTGGGATGTTGTAGAAGGGGCTTTCGCATAAAACTGACAACTAGTCTAGAGTTACCCTTCAATCCACAAACAAGTATTAATACTCCTTACTTACCATGTACCAGGCGCTGTGTTAAGTGCCAGAGGGTTGAAATCAAAAGGAAGAGACATCCATGTATTAGTTCTAAGTGGAATATTTATCAAACAATAGAAATACAAGATGTTGCTACATAAGATGGAGCAATACCTTCATATTTGTTTGGCCCAGAATTGTTCTATGAAGCTGGAATTTAAGTTTGATATTGATGCATTATACTATTTTGGTAGTCCGATAAGCTAATAAAAGAGCCTACTACTTGGTAACAATTTCAGCCATTATTGAATTTAACACTTTGCTATTTGCTAGCCAATAAAATAGACTCATTCTCTGCTACAACTCATTTAATTGGAAGAATTCTAATAACTCCGTGGGTTGATCATATTATACATTTAAAATACAGAGAGAAGAAAACATGCATGCAAGGTTAAGACCTTAGAGTGGATGGTCTAGAAGCGAAGTCTGAGGGGGGATTCCTGTTTTCTTGGGAAACACATTTACTGAGAATAGGGTAGCAGAAGAAATGAGTAAGGTAATGTGGGAAAAGGACGAAGTTTCAGAAGAAATAAGTAAAAGTAAGGTTTCAGGAGAAGTCTAGCCTCAGCCTGATCTCACGAGGAGCTCTGAGCATGAGTCACACCAGAGGTTGTCCTGCCCAGAGGCAATGAGGGTGGACTGTTACCCTACTACCCCCATGCCCCATCCCACATCGGTCAGTCAATCATTAGTCATGCCCTAACCCTAGGAAAGCAGGGGAGTGGGGTGGACAACACTTCTCAGGCATCTTCAGGTAAGGAAACTCCTGCCAACTAAGAGAAATCCTTCAGGAAATAGTACAGAAGACAATCTTGGTGGCAGCTGGGGTTGAGAGCACTTCCCTAGTAAATGAGCTCTGGATGAAGCATTAGCAGCAACAGCTACAGTCACATAGCTGAGAAGCAGAGCAGGAAAAAGGGCAGTGCATTTCTGCCGACTGGTTCAAAACCAATTTTGGTCTGTCTCCTGAAGTCCCAAATGTTTTTAACCACTAAGTAACATATGCACCGGGTTTATAGTTTTTACCTACTTTATCTCATTGAATTGGAGTTTTCCCCCAAACAGAGTACAGTACATATCTGCCCATTTTTATGGAGAAGGAAATGGAGGTTCTCAGAATCTGAATCTAAGATCCCATGGTCAGTGATTGCTACAGCTAGGATGCATACCCAGGTCTACTGGCTCTCTCTCTTTGCTGTTATCTAACTGGGAAATTTGGGCAAAATGGAGTAAAGGTCTTGACATCAGGGAGAACTAAAGCACCAAGGTCATTTTCTACATCAAAACACTTTAGTGAAGCAGCTAAATCTGATGATGTCCTCTTTAGCTTTGGCCTTCTCTCATTGTACGCTGTTTGGAGAAATCCGTTACGTTGCTCTGGCCTTTAACTCAGGCTGAGTCTTCCGAAATGAGCTGCTGCCGGTTAGAAGCATGTTTTATCACGTCCCTGTTGCATCAAATCCCAGCCACTGCTTTGCTTGAAGGTAATCTTGACAACACCCTAACAGTCCAACTCCAAATCCTAGATGCCCATAATTTCCCTTACAGGCTCTGCCTAATAGACAGATACATATGCTTTATATCTTCCTCCACTTACCCACAAATAGATGGACTGAAAAGGAGCAGAGACACCCGAGACAAAATTTCATTTGTAAGAAGCAATGGCTCTATCAACACGGGCAAGCCCTTTAATTTCTGAGTTTATTTTTCTGTAAAATTAGTAGCCCATTTTCTACTTCCTAGAGTTGTTATACAGGTTAGAAGCAATATATTTAAAATACCAAGCACATGGCAGGTGTGCAACAAATGATAGCTATTTTTATGCAACAGATACACCTGCACAGGACCCAAATTCACATGGGTGCCTGCTAAGTAAGCTTCCAACACTCCAGCCTTGGAAAGCAGTAGCTTCTCACTGAGTTTAACACATTTGACATGCCACTTAGACAAATCTCTTGCCTACCTCTACCCTCTAACCCCAGCCTCTCCCCATGACCACTGTCTTCATGTCTCAAGCTTCCCTTATTCAGAATGCCCTGCTCTGGTGACACCACTGCCATTCGTGCCCCAGCTTTATGGCAATTCCTCCATGAAACCTTCCCATAGGAAGGTCAGGATCTCTGTGGCCCACAAGTTAAGTGACCTGCCCTGCCATGCGACCTCTGGGAAGATTCTCTATTTCCTAATATTTCTGACAAATGATATTCTGGAGAGGGTCTCTGATATTTTTCACCTTCTTTTGTGATATGTGATGTCAACGTTTCCCATTTCTGGACTATTTCCCTGGAGTGAGCAAAAATCCTTTCTTCTGAAAAAAATGACTTGAGGTCAGGATCACTTTTTATTTTTTATTATTATTTTATCTTATTTATTTATTTATTTATTTATTTATTTATTTATTTATTTGAGATGGAGTCTTGCTCTGTCACCCAGGCTGGAGTGCAGTGGCATCATCTCGGCTCACTGCAAACTCCACCTGCCAGGTTCAAGTGGTCCTCCTGCCTCAGCCTCCTGAGTAGCTGGGATTACAGGCACTCGCCACCATGCCTGACAAATTTTTGTATTTTTAGTAGAGACGGGGTTTCACCATGTTGGTCAGGCTGGTCTTGAACTCCTAACCTCGTGATTCACCTGCCTCGGCCTCCCAAAGTGCTGGGATTACAGGCGTGAGCCACTGCGTCTTGCCAGGACCACTTTTTAAATCTCAGTTTCCTCTTCTCTATAAGGGCGCTAGTTGATTTCTCTCAGGAATGTTGCTGAACTGAATGCCAAACCATGGAACACATCCCCCCACCCAGTCTATACACAGCTAAATGTCTTTCCCCTTGTACTCCAAGACCCTCTATATTTTTATTAAACTCCAGAACAAACAGTTAATGAATACTGGTTCCTGTTGTATTTTCTTTTTATGTTTTTGACGACTCAATACCATGTTAAGCATGTGGTAGGGGCTCAAAAAAGTAAAATTTTAATGAATAATGGTGACCTGTGACATCACCCCTGTAAGCAGCAGGCATGCTAGGCATTCGTCTCCCCTGCCCTGCATCTCCTTCCAGTTGGGTAAGCCTCCAAGCACAGAAGGAGTAAAGCACCCTGTGCTCAGAGACATGTCACTTTTCCTAAACTCTCAAACCTTCAGGTTGTGCACTGATAACCAAATGGTGTTAAAAGGATTTCAACCCTATCTGATTCCAGGAGGAAGGGAAAGGGAAGGGGCTGTTCTGACTCTGGAGTGTCACATGTGTGAATATTCCAAATCTAATAGCTGAGGCTTGGTTCAGTTGTTCTCAGCTGCCTCTCTGGAAGGACCCACCTGGATCCCTCAGGCTGCTCCTGGGCTGGGGTGGTCTGGACAGGAGCCCCAAGCCTTCTACTGACATCTGTCTCTGTTAATGGAATTGGTAGAAGGCATGTTTTGGAGGGACTGGGTGCTATTAGGCTCCTGAGTCACTGCATTTTGGCCTATAAGGACAGCACAGGGTCTACTATAAGGACAGCACAGGGTCTTATAAGGACCTATAAGGATAGCACAGGGTCTACTACAGGGCCTCCTTTGAATTTGACAGTGCTTGGTGAGATCTATTAATAAATACCTTGGGTAAGTCTTGAGTGATGGTTTCTTTCTCAGTGTACCTTCTCAATGACTGGCTGGGGTTGTACCAAAAATGAATGAACAGATAGTGCCACTAGGACCTCTGATCCCTTGCTCATGGTAGACTCATTTGAACATTCCTTTAGCCATGACGCTACACCCCCAAAGGAAAACATATTGAATTTACATTCACTGATCATTTTACACTGGACCACCCCCTCCATCGACTATGCCAGTCCCAACAGCTAGATTATGTTCCACGTGCTGTTCCTGTCTTCCTCTGCTCCTCCCCGCTGCCTCTTGCATCAGCAGTTCATGCTTCAACCAGACCGTCCCTGTCAGGGCACAGGAATTTACAGGCAGTTTGCAAAGAGCATCTTCTTCCGAGTCAGAGACTGTCATTGCAGTTTCCTTTCAGTCACCAGTTTCCTGAACAGGCTTGGAAACTTGACTTAACCTTTCTGGGCCCTCTTATTTCTTCAGCTCTTCAACGAGTATGGTAAAAGCAAGATCCAATGATGCACTGCAGAGGGAGGCTCTCTGCCTATTGAAAAGTACCATGTCCACCACGGGCCTGTTGTAAATATTTCTGCTACATCCTCTGGGGGAGATGATGGTTTAATGACGACTTTAATGGATTCTAAAGAGGAAGGCATCCTCTCTGCTCTCTGTGCATGATATGGAGTAGGGCATAGGACATGCTAAGGTCAGGTCAGGCTGGAGCTGCTGAAACACACCAAGGTGACTCACTTCCCTGATAACACTGCTGAGAAAACCGCAGGCTTCTTCTTGCCCTTCCTGTATCTGGGACACACCTCTTAGGATGGAAGATATTTGGCACCTGGGAAGAAATGTCAAGTCAGGTCAGGAAGAACTGGCTCTGAGTCTGGGCCTTTCCTTTTGAGTTCAGAAAGAGTTGAGTAAAAACTAAATACATAAATAACCTGTGCTTTGGCTCTGAGTAGCCTCTAAGCCTGAGTTTATAGTCAATGTGACCTTGGGCAAGTTTCTCATGTTCTCTGGGCCTATTTCCTCCTCTTTGAAATTTCCATAATAATATCTGCATCCTGGGGTTGCTTGGAGAAATTTCAATGAGTTCTTAAGTGTAGGAGATGATTAATAACGTCCATTTCTGTCATTTTCCTTCAGTATAAACTATGTCAGGAAACCGGTTTATTTTGCTTGTTTGTATGTTCTCTTTTACTGTCGTGAATGTTTTATTTTTATTAAATTCCAATGTGTTTAATTCTGTAAAAGGCTGACGGCACGAAGAATGCATGAAAAAACTGAGGATAAGAAGGGTTTGTGTGACCATCTCCAACAAGCTGGCTGCTCAGGGGCAGAAGTAAACCTGAACTCCAGCCTCTCCTCTGAGGGCAGGTACAGTGGCTCTCTTAGGTGCTACCCTCAACTCTGCCCTTTTCTCTTTTTAACTTCAACCCTTGGGAGCTTACTTTTTCTTTCACGTTCAGGACTCCAAATTTAGAGTTGATTTTGAAACATACACATATTTATGTTTCAGTGCATATGGAATATATCTCTATAATGCCAATGTATCTTTCAGGAAGTAAGCAGACTTTCAGACTAAGCAAAAGACTACTACCCTTTTAGTCAGCTTTTCACAGAACCTACAGGATGAAGACACGCATAGATTTTGCAGTTTCTCTTTGCTATTCTAATTGGCTTTCTGGAGGCCAACTGCCACCTGCGGCAAAGTACCCAGGCCCAAGATCATTCTGAAGGCCAAGGGTTTAATCCTCTTTATTATAACTGCTGAGATCAGAAGCGTGTGCAAATATTCTTTGAGGTCAAGATGGATCCCAAGAGACCTCTAGCCAGTCACTAACTGCTTCTCCATCCTGAATATTGCTTTGTTTACTTGAAGTTTACATGTGGGAATGGGTAAAACTGTGACCTCCAAAAATGACAAGGAATCGCCGAGGAGATAAATCTTACAATCCAAGTAAAAATAAATCTGATGATCACAATAAGACATTAAAAATTAAAAAGAGCAATGCAGAAAGGAGAGGGGAGAGAGAGGATTATAATAGCCATGAAAAACATGTTTTTTTAAGTAACAAAAGAATTTAGATTTTGCAATGATTGCAACACAGACAGCTATTTTGAGTTGGGGGCAAGTTAATTATATTCAAAAAAAGATAGCGTCTCCAGAAAAAATCTTTTTTTTTCAGTGAAATAGTTTAGTTCCTTCATATAGAGACATATTACACAATGTTAACAACCATGAAAAACAATACAAAATGCCCTCCATTTAACAAGTAGAAAAATATAACTAGTATATATGGCAATTGTGAATCTAATACTGTACAGAAGTACTTTATGGATTTTACAAATAAATTATACCTTAAATGCTTTTTTTAAAATTCTTCCCCCACCCCCAGATGTACACCAGAACTTACAGTAGGAAAGTTTCTGAGCTTAGCTTATTGCAAATCAGTGCCAGTCAAATGTTCTGCCAACAAGCTCGAAGAATTTCTTATTTGGCTCATGAAAATATTCGTGCAGTTTATTGAGTAGTTTGGGATCAACTTGGGGGTGGGCCCGGCCTTTGGACTCATGTAAGCAGCGGTCCCGGCCGCTGTCCCGCAGGCAGTAAAAGCCCTTGGTTTTGTTAAAGTAGAAGTTTGAGGCATTGATCTGCGGCGACAGCTTCAGGAACCTCTCGACCTTTTGGATCTCGGGGAAAGGGTCCCTGATGAGGCGGTCGCCGTCCACAATGTGGATGTGGCGCAGCGGGAAGAAGCGCAGCCAGTTCTGCATGTGCACGTGGTAGAGGCTGCGGTTGAGGGCCTTGTAGTCCAAGTTGAGCCGGCCGTCGCGCACCAGGAACTCCTCGATGGACGGGTAGGGCTTGCGCTTCTGCATGTGGTTGTAGAACACTTGGGTGTAGTCAGATAGCACGCGCTCCGACGGGTCTCGCAGGATGAGCAGCAGCCGGATGGACGGGTTCATGCTGTAGACTCGCTCAGGCACTTTGGGCGACGTGAAGTACGCGGGGGTCTTCTCCACCGTGAGCTGGTGTGGCCAGGAGAAGGGCATCTGGCTGAGGTACCAGCCCAGGCCGTGGCTGTAATGCTCCTCCCAGTCGAAGAAGTGGACCTCGTTCTCCGCGGCCGCCACGTCGGGGTGCAGGCTGAGCATCTCCAGCAGCGCGCGCGTGCCGCCCTTGCGCACGCCGATAATGATGGTCTGTGGCAACTGCTGGGCAGAGCCGTTCGGGGCCGCGCCATCGCGGACGTCATCCTGGAGGGTCCCCGCTTTCCGCAGAAGCTCCTGCTGGCCTAGCTCAGAGGGGCGGGAAGGCACTATCTGGGGCTGGGCCACCAGCAGCACCGCGCCCAGGAGCAGCGCGGCCATGCTGGACACCACGGTGGCTTCACTGGGCCGTGCGCCGCTGGGTCATGAAGCACCGCAGCAGGGAAGTCTCCTAGTCAGTGGCACATGGGCGTTTCAGGCCTTCAATTACTAGGGAACAAAAAGGGAAGATATTAACATATAACAAACACAGGGATAATTCAACTAACAACTCTGTAGCCACTCTGCAGTGAGGGCTATATTCACCTCCCCAGGACTCTCAGTTTCTTATCCTATACAAGAGCCGATGGCAAACATTTTCTGCAAAACGCCAGAGAATAAGTATTTTAGGATTTAAGGGACATACTTTATGCCAGCTCCAACTCCAACCATGCTATTATAGATGGAATGCAGCCGTAGGCAACACACAAGGGAATGGGTGTGGTTGTGTTCCAAGAACACTCTATTTACGGGCACTGAATGAATTTCATATAATTTTCACGTGTCATTAAATATTATTTTCCTTTTTACTGTTATTATTTTTTGCAATCATTTATATGTTTAGCTGTTTGGCTGCATACAACCAGGCCAGGTTTGGCCCCCTAGTCAGAGCATGCTAACCCTTGCTATAAAGGAAAGGGTTGGGAAGACCCTTTGGAACTCAGCAAAAATCAATAAAATATCTACTACTCACCAGTCCCTGGCAGAGGGGCAGGTGATATAGAAGCAGGCTTTGTTCCTGCCCCCACTCTTCCAGCCAGGGGCTCCTAATCTAACAAAGCATGTGAATTAGTATGAAAGATTGCATGATTAGTCCCAATTCTTCACCTTGTGTCCAACCCTTGAATTGGCCTTGCCACTAGCATATGAGCAGATGTGACAACGTATCAGTTCCCAGCCTGGCTACAAGAGGCCTTGTGTGTTTTTGCTCACCCTCTTTCACTCTTGCCTTTGCCATGAGAAGAATATGCCCTGGCTAGCCCACGGTCCCAGAGGGAGGATGAGAGACACACACAGCCATCCCAGCTCATGACTGAAGATGCATGATTGTGGTTTTAAGCCACTGAGTTTTGGAGTGGTTTGTATTGCAGCGGGAGATTGGCAAAAGTTAATTGATGCAGCCTGACTGTAGGCATCGGGGAGATACACGTTATGATTGTAATTTAGGTAGGGTACTATGAAGACACATTTTCATTCATTTTGCCTAAAATAATTGGGGATGGTTTCACAGTGGAGGAAACATTTGAAGTAGGCCTGGAGGGATAAACAAGTGAAATTACTACAAAGTGCAAAAAAGCCTTCATTTGTACAAAGCTTTACTATTGATAATATGTTCTCATACTATGTTCAGCTATTGTCACTACAACCCTACATTGTAAGGTAGGAAGGCAGGGCAGGTGTCACCACCATTTTTTTTTTTTTTTTTTAGATGGAGTTTTGCTTTTGTTGCGCAGCCTGGGGTGCAATGGTGCGATCTCAGCCCGCCGCAACCTCCGCCTCCCGGGTTCGAGCGACTCTCCTGCCTCAGTCTCCCGAGTAGCTGAGATTACAGGCATGCGCCACCATGCCCGGCTAATTTTGTATTTTTAGTAGAGATGGGATTTCTCCATGTTGGTCAGGCTGGTCTCGAACTCCCAACCTCAGGTGATCTGCCCGCCTCAGCCTCCCAAAGTGCTGGGATTACAGGCATGAGCCACCACGCCCTGCCGGTCACCACCATTTTATAGAGGGTAGTCTTGTCTAAGGACACTATTCTATTAGTCTATTTCAAAATTCAAAGCCCAAATTGAAAACTCTAAACTCAGTGTTCTTTATCCACAAACCACATCTTTTCCACAAAACTTCTCCTCTTAACCTATTTAAGATTTATTACATTTAGTCAGTAAAGGACACAGGAACTGCTGGCCTAGATGCTGTGGGGTTCCACAAGACAGACCAGTCAAGGGTTTATGTTTTCAAGGAGCTGATACTCATCAGTCTGTGTTTCACACTCTCCCCTAAAGAGGAGATTAGATGCTCTCACTTGAGTCATCTCTGTTAAAACACATTAAGAGAAGCGTAAGAGACAAGCCTGGCTTGGGAACTGCGGGATTTACAAAGCTAGTAAAAATGTTCTCCATCAAGAGGACTCATCATCTTTTGTACGGTAGTTTCAAAATGTACTTCATTAGTTTAAAACTTGTCCAGAATGAATAAAGGAAGAACAAATCCCAGGACATCCATTTTTATGATCAACCAGCTGATCTACCTTTCTCAGATGTTGTTATCTGCTTTGAAAAACATATTAAAGAGCAAGTAATCAAATAGATGGAAGGTTTTAGAGAACCACAGTGCACTGGAGAAGGGACCTGAGAGATCAGTGATGTAACTCTTTAAGAAAAAAATCGAGAATGCTCTAGAAAAGCTAGCCAAGAACGATGAGGTTTCAGGTTGGTTCTACCGATTGGTGAGCTCAATTTAATGGACCAATTTTTTTAGTCAACTCGTGCTTTCAGAGTGTTTCAGCTGAATTTCATTTCCTTCTCAAGTCACCTATGTGGTTCGACCAAATGTACCAATTGTGCTTGGCTCTTACATGTTTGAGATGTGAGAATGTATGCAATTGTACGTGCATGCTTGAGTGTGTCTGTATGTGTGTGCATGCATGTGTGTGTGTGTGTGCAGGTATAACAGGTTAGTCAAATGAGAGAGGGACTAACTACTACCCCTTAGAGAGCTATATTGTGTGTGGGTCACTTCTATCCCTGTCTTATAGTTCCATGTTCAGACTCAGGGAACAACACATCCCTATTATTTGATACCTAAGTGTAGAGGCAGAGGCCAGATCTGAAATTCATATTATCTGACTGTTTATGCTCCTTCCACTCTAACCTGAGGCATCCTGGTTAGTATAGTGTACATCTGAGGTTTCTTTCCTGAAGGGGAATTACCAGCAGACAGTAGAGAAGAAACTAAATATAGTTTGTCCTTTATGAAAGAAAATAACAACAATATATTGGGAAGTTAAGCAGCTTATAAGCTCTTTGTTTGTACTTTAATCCTTTCTAAAAATGTATTTACTTATGTCTAGACCTTTTTCATTCAAAAATATTTGAGGCTTATAGAGAAAGAAATTAGCTAATGTCTTTACACATATATGCAAGTATATACACAAACATATACATACACACATACTATATATAGCATATCTATCATGTATATACCCCATGTGTATCTCTTATGTGTATATGTAAAAATGTTTATAAGTATATATGTGTTTGTGCGTGTAAATGTATGCACACATATATTCATACCTAAATATAGTATAACCTGTTTTATATTACATACACACCGTGGGCATTGGGAGCCAACTTCCTCTTGTGGTTTTGTAATTTGGACTTCCCAGTGGCAGAGAAAGGATTTCTGGTCCTTTTTGTAACACTCTCAGAAACAAAAAGATTCCCAAGTTCAGGTGAACCTGTAAGCCATTCCTGTGGGCCACCTTGATCTTGACAATGGAATTATAAACATCAGAGAAGAAGGGAGTCACTTAGTCTCTGCCTTTCACACCCCAAGATGACTTGCCCAGTGTCACATAGTAAATCTGTTCCTAGGACTTTTGGCTCCTGAATTCCAGTTCTGTAGTCTAGTTGCTGTTATTACTGTCTTTCGAGTGAGTGGTTGTAATGTAAAACAATGACAATGTTTTTGGGATTCCAAAGAAGAAAAACCCAACAAAATCTACCCAGCAATGACAACTCCCTGGCCACCAACTTCCAGTGTCAGCTGACACACAGGGTATGTGCAGTACAGGGTCAAACTTGCTCATTTGTTCTGTTCAGTAGAAGGGTCCAAATGAATTGCACAGGCTCTGGAGTCAGGATTCCTGTCTCTAGTTTGGACCTTGGTCAAAGTGACTTAACCTCTCTTAGCTTCAGTTTCCTCATCTGTAAAATGGTAATAATTCCACCTGCTTCAGATGATTACTTTGAGACTGAAATGAAACAATGTGTGTCAGGACTGTCCAATACAAATATATTGTGTATCGCATATGCATTCACACATTTTCCAAAGGTCAAATTTTGAAACATATATTTTATATAGCTTAATAAATCTAAAATGTTATCACTCTAACATATAATCACTACATAATTTTTCTTTTTTGAGACAGAGTCTTCCTCTGTTGCCCAGGCTGGAGTGCAGTGGCATGATCTCAGCTCACTGTGACCTCTGCATTCTGGATTCAAGTAGTTCTTGTGCCTCAGCCTCCCAAGTAGCTGGGACCACAGGCATGTGCCACTACACCTGGCTAATTTTTGTATTATAATTTTAGTACAGATGGAGTTTCATCATGTTGGCCAGACTGGTCTCGAACTCCTGACCTTAAGTGATCCACCTGCCTCGGTCTCCCAAAGTGCTTAGATTCCAGGCATGAGCCACCATACCTGGCCTAATCACTATATAAAATTAATGAGGTATTTTGCATTTTTTTCTACCCAGTCTTCAAAATGCAAGTGCATATATGTTTTCCATGTAGCACATCTCAAGGACACATATGGCTGGTGGCAATTGAGTTAGAGAGCACAGAGATAGATAGCACTGGGCACGTTTGCAATTCTTAATCTGAGAGCTCTTCAAGCGTGGATCACACTCTCCTGAAAGCAAGATTCTCTACCCACTCACTGATGAGGAGCTTCCTGAACAGAAGAACCAGGAAAGCAGGTTTGAACCTGCAGGCAGCACAAAGGCAAATTCCATCTTCTCCCTCAAGAAACAAACCAGGTAAAAGTAAACAAATGGGACCTTCTGACAGTTGAAGCACTTGGCTGATGTGGGCATGGATACAGAATTCTCCATAGCACCTGGAGCTGAGGCCACATCCTTGGCAAAAGCAATGATTGCAGCTCCCATCTGCAGCAATTGCTACTGAACAGGCACTAGGCTGGCAACTTTCCACACAGGGCTTGCTGTAATCCTCACTGCAAGTCTTCAGGGTAAGTGATATTATTATTTTTAAAAATGAGGTGCAGAGAAATGAAGTCTTGTGTCTAGAAAGTTAGAGGAGGTGAAAGGAGTCAAACTCAGTCTAAACAGACAAAGCCAGGAACTTCACTGTCACTTTCACTTTTCTTGGCAATGTCTGGAGTTAGTGAGCAAGTTGTTGATGAACTTGGCTCGACTTCTTCGGTCCTGTTGAATAGTTGTGCCTTGCACCAATTCTTTGATGAAGGTCACAATTTCTGTGAAGGCCCGGACTTGCTAAGATGGGCAAAATGAACCTCCGCCTTCCTTTTATAGATGGGTTAATAGGTCCCAAAGGAAGATCCAGCTACCTCTCCGTTTACTTCCCTTTATCGGGAGGCTGTTTTCTGGGTGTTACGGTGAAAACCCAATTCCTGAGTTTCACGAATTGAAAAGATTAAGGTCCTTCCTATCAGCAACAGTAAGCTTCCTCGAGTCCCACTGTGAAGACAGTAGCCACATGCCAGGCATAGGAAACCCAAGGGAGATTCCACAGAATCTTCCAGATGGAGGCTTTCCTTGCACTTGGAATTAAATCTAAACTCCTTTCTAAGGATACCTTTCCTGCAAATGGAGGTCTTGCCTTGCTCTGCTCTATCGCCTCGGGCCTGGCGTGGTTTCTGGTATATAGCACGTACTAGACATTTTGTTTGCTGAATGAACTCGTCAAATGCAGTAGACAGGCAAATAGCTGGAAGGTACTGGGAACATATTTTAACACAGTAGGAAGAGAAACTTAAAGGGTTTGAAACTTCTGTCTCTAGAGAGTCAAGCAGAAACCAGATGTTGAAAGGGGGACTCGCATTTCTAATCGTGATTGGGCGACCTCACCTGAGAGCCTAGAAAATATTTGGATTAAAAAAGGAGGGGAAGCTATGACATAACCCTTCAAACATATTTTCATTTTCTCCTTATGACTCCTTATTACATAACTCACATCATGACCTAGATTTCAAATGTAATTAACTGTAATATATTCTCTCAGTCCCACTACTGGAACATATTCATAGATGAAATGAAATAACTAGGATATTTCACAAGAGGTACATTTAATGAATCTGGAACAGCGATGCCTGCCATCTGGCTGTCTGCAGGACACCTTCACAGCCCCTCAACAAGAGATGGTGACACACTGTCACAGGCAGGAATCTCCTCTAGGGCAGTGGGGATGATCAAAACATACAACCACAAGTCACTTATGGGATTTAACAGAAGGGTTAGAGGGGAAGAGATTACCTGCTGAGCACTCACTGGGTGTCAGGTGGTAAGCATTTGAGTATAAATTATTTCTTCTAATACTTGCGACAATACAAGAGGTGGTTGTTCTCATTTTATTTTATATTTTTAAGCAATAAAAAGGTGGTGGAGAGTAGTAGATGATCAAAGAAGCTTTTGCAATCAGGTAGATCCAAGCTAGAATTCTTACTGCTAACTGACCTCAGTAAATGTCTAACCTCTCTGGGGCTCCACATTCCCCTCTGCAAATATGAGCTTAAATCTACTTGATAGGGGTGTCATCATAATTAAATAAGATGACCCATGCCAAATACATGGCACAGTGTCTGGCACACAGTCATTCAACAAATGTTAATGGCCTGCCTTTCATATTCGTATCTGCCATGACAGAAATGGAAACATGCTGTTAAGGTTAAATGACCTCCTCAAGGTCACAGAACCAGGAAATATCAAAACTAAAATATTCTACTGGCCATCCTCAAAGCCCATGGTGTGCTTTTGTCCCATTTGAATGGTGATGCTTACCCTTGGGCAGTGGGGAGTGCATTCCAGGCGAGGGAGAGCTTACTTAAAACCACAATGAGATAGAAGTGTGAGATTTATTATACTGTTATGCAAGAACTGCTTCTTTCCAAGAATCCCATGGTGCTGAGTGATTTAATTTTCTGGAACATACTGAAACATGAGAAAGACAGGTTGAACAACAGAACTGTCATTTTTTTTTTAATCTACCAAACTTCTGGACAATCAAAAGTATAAGATTATTTTTTCATTGTTAAGAATGAAAAATGTCTTCACTTTCATCTTTGCACAGCTACTGAAGAGCACCTCGCAGTGGTGTCAGATTTTCATCCTTGGCAGGTCATTTTGGAAACAGTGAAATTGGAAATAGATTTAGTTTGTGCCTGTCAGTCTATGAGAGGACAGTGATATTTCAAGACCTACATAAATATTTATTTTCTTGAAATTGTCTATACGTGTCAATCTTCAACGAATGTTGACATTCACTTTTGTTTGGATTTCCTTATGGTAATTGCTGTGAGCTGGGATGGGGTGAAAAGAGTTTAGGGTAGAAGGGACCGTAAGTCAGGCCATATAATGTTAATAAGCTTCCTTGGACCACATTTACTATGCAGTCGGGGATAAGTTAGAGTCATTGGCCCCATTTTTTCCTTGAAAAAGAGGAGGACTATTCGAATATCTCCTCCTCTAGCTTTCTATGCTTCCTTGAGTCCTCTGCATGTCTGCGAGGTGCCATATTTGCAAAAGTTTAACTTGATAGTAAATTGAATTCTCTGAAATTGAAGGAAGGAGATGCCTTGGCAAGCCAAGGAAGGCAGCGTGGTGTGGTCACTGGGATAAGGTTTCCCATCTCAGTGTTATTTGTGAGCCTCTAAGTGCTCCTTGATAAAATGAGAAAGATAAATGCAACCTGTCCCATAGGTAGTCTGAAGTTAACCCACAAAACATTATTGCCCAGATGAGGCGAAGGTTTACGGCCCAAGGATCTGGATATGAACTTCGCATGAGCGGTAACTAAAGATTTCCTCTTGGGAGGGACTTGTGGCCGCAAGTTATAATTATCAGGCATAGTGCTTTCCAAGCATGCATATGCATGCAAGTCACTTGGAAAGCCAGTTACAAATGCAGATTCTAATGCAAGAGGCCTGAGCAGAGGCCTGGGATTCTGTATTCCTCATAAATTCTCAGAGGAGCTGATGTAACCCTCGATAGTCTTTGGAACGGCTAGGCCCCTGTGAGCTTAGAATGTGGGTGCCAATTCAGATTCTGATACTCTTGGCCTGGGGCAGAGATGGGCAATGCCTTTTGTTTTTTATTTGTTTGTTTTCTACTGTTGTTGGGGTAGTATATTTTTAATTCCAGGACTGAAAACAATTGTGGTAGACAAAATAGATAGGGATTATTTTGGCTGCCGAGTTTGTATTTTGGGAGGCGGGAGATGGAGGGAAGATGCTGGGAATTAACAGGATTTAGAGCCAAAAACCCAGTCTCAAATGTTAGCCCTGTAACTTGAAATCTGCAAGACAGCCCTGAAACTCAGAGCTTGAGATTGAATGTCTTGGCCCTACATATTTACTGTGAGGATTAAATAAAATAGTACATGTGGCATGCTTAGGGCATTGTCATACTGTCTGGCCTGTGGTAAGCTCTCAAATCATGGTAGTTATTTTTGTCCCTTAAAAAAAAAATGTTGGGTGGTATAAATGGGATCCTGGGATGATAATTAGTCAAACACATTTGTTCATGATGCAAAGTACTGCAGTGACTCAACCAGACAGAGGCTCAAAGAAGAAAGGACAGTGACACATAGAAATAATTTAGCTCTCTGTGGAAGGGCACGCAGTGGCTGTGGGTCCTTCATAAAGGGATCCTGAATGAATGATGAGCAGCCAGGTGTGTGCAGTGGTGAGGCAGGCCCCAGTGAAGGAAGAGGAGGAGTTACTTCTCAACATGTTTAATCTGCATTGCTGTGCACAGAAGGCAGCAGTGACCTAAATAAATCCTTCATTAGAAGCAGAAACACACTGGCTCAGGCACTGCGCAGCAGAGCTCCGTGACAGGAGGGCGGACAGACGGGGCTTCTCTTATTACTCAGTGCAACTGAGTGGAAGAGGGGCCCCACAGCAGACAGGAGAGAGGAGCTGGGCTGCCCTGGGCCCACGCTGGGGTGCATGGCTTTGGCCCCTGCTCCAGGTGTGACTGAGCCTCTGAGAGGTACCATCTTAGCTGAAGAAGCTGAAGAAGCTGAAGAAGCTCCCCTGGCTGGGGTGGACGGTCATCTATCACCCTGCAGATGGTGAGTACCCACAGATCTTTTGTGTTAACCCAGAATTGGTCAGGAAAGACACACAAGGCATCAGAGGCAAAACAGCCATGTACCATCATTTTGTTCTGTCTTATCATTTTGCAGATAGAGAAACTGAGGTAAGCAGAGAACAAGAACCCCAAGGTCAGGCCTGCAGGGACTGAACTCAGTCAGAAACATGGGTCTCCCAATTTGCGTCTCACAAACCTCCATACACATGGAAATCTGTCCTTTTTTGTTTAGGTAAGGAGGATTGGAATAATTCACAGCTGAAAATAAACTCATACAAACCAAAGTAAATTGTTTCCCTGAAACAATTTGGACAAATAGGGAGAGATGATTTGTCTCATTTCTTGAGCCATATTGTTATGGACTGAATGTTTTTGTCCTCCCCAAATTCATAGGTTGAGACCCTAACCCTCTGTGTGATGGTATTTGGAGGTGGGGGCTTTAGATGATTAGGTTTCCATAAGGTTGTAAGGGTGGGGCTCCATTCTGACACGATATTGGTGTCCTTATAAAAAGAGGAAGATAAAACAGAGCTCACTCTATCTCTCTCTCTCATTCTCTCCACCATGTGAAGGCACAGCCAAAACGTGGCTCTCTGCAAGCAAGGAATGGGGTTTCATGAAGAACCACTTCTGCTGACACCTTGATCTTGAACTTCCAGCCTCCAGAGCTGTGAGAAATAAATGTCTGTTGTTTAAACCATCCATTGCACAGTATTTGATGATAGCAGCCCTAGCTGACTAGTACATGGTCCTCAGAATAATTAGTAAAGCAAAACAGTTTGGCTGGGACTTCCTCCATTGTGTGTCTTTCCAGGGTCAGCACTCAGATGCTTCCAGGTTTGGGCAGGTGACATCTATGTATGAAGCCGGCTGGCTGGTGGGAGACGGTGGCAAGCAGCTGTGTGTGTAGTTTGGCCAAAGAAGCAGGTGCTGCCAACTCTGGCAGATATTATCAGAGACCAGGGACCAGAGTGGTCTGATCTTCACATTTTTCAAAACTCAACTATGGATATTTATGTGAAAAGTGCTGATTTTTAGGAATCTCATAAATGGATATAAGTTGCCAAGTAAAGTGAAGAAAAGGAAAAAATAAAAATAAAAAAGACTGAATGGCAAGTCTGCAAAGAGCAATGCCTAAGGTCTATGCTTTGCCCATAGGTGATCACTCAAACTCTTACAAGACATCTACGATGTTTCTAAAATTGTACTGAGTCCCTGGGGACACTGAAATAATCCCGTCCCTGTCCTCAAGGAGCACCTTATAATGTGGAAGATGCACGTGGAAGGAATGAATGACTAGACTTCAGAGTAGACATAGATCCAGCCATGGAAACTCAAGAGCCCAGAGGAAAGAGATGGGAGCTAGCAGAGGGTCAGGGAGGGCCTGGAAGGACCTCACTGCAATGATCATGTTCGAACACAATCTTGGAGAAAACTTGGCCATTGCTCAGGAGAAAGTCCCACGGGAGCATTCATTCAGGGCAGTAGGAGAAAAAGCTAAATGGGGTACAACAAAAACCTCAGCCTATGCTAAGATGTGCTATGGTGAGCACAGGCCATGGCAGGTGCTGGTGTGGATGAGGCTACAGGAGCCACAGCTTGAGAGGCTGCAGTGCTCTCCCTAGAAATTTAGAAAGAGGGTAGAGGAGGCTGGGAGCGGTGGCTTATGCCCGTAATCCCAGCACTTTTGGGAGGCCAAGGTAGGTGGATCATGAGGTCAGGAGTTCAAGACCAGCCTGTCAAACATGGTGAAACCCCGTCTCTACTAAAAACACAAAAATTAGCCAGGCGTGGTGGCATGTGCCTGTAATCCCAGCTCCTCAGGAGGCTGAGGCAGGAGAATTGCTTGAACCTGGGAGGCAGAGTTTGCAGCGAGCCAAGATCACACCATGGCACTCCAGCCTGGGCGACAGAGCGAGACTCCATCTCAAAAAAAAATAAAAAATGTAGAGGAAAAATAACCCTGGCATTGGGACGAAGCATATAGTCCTGAACTTAAACCTCAGCAGTGTCACTTCACTATGTACAAGCTCTGACTCGAGAAAAGTTAAGGCGTAACTTGGAAACTTTTGTTCAGCTTTGGCCCAGGAACTTTTTATTATCTTGCCAGGCACCATGAAAAACACCAGGGGTAGAGCAATGACAAAGCAGCATCCATGCCTGAAAGAGCTCAAGGGGAAAACTGGCATAGAAATAATACAAGTAGTATGCCCTAGTAGGTTTTGATTTTATATTGAAAACACTGTTGCAGTTCATATGATAGCACTAAATAAAGCAATAGTACATGGTTCTTTCCTCTGGCCCACATACATATACACACCACTGTGATTTCCATTTGTCCCTTGCTTGAAATGTTTTTAAAGTGTCATTCAAGTTGAATATTTCATTATACTGATGCTTCAGGTTCTACAAGTAAATTAGTATCTCATTTGCCTCTGACTCAAGCTTTACTTTAAACAGGAGATGCTGTTTTATCATCTTGCTAATCTTGAAATATTTAAATGCCATGTAATCTATCCAGAGAAACAACAACTAGATCGTGCACTCCACACAGCCCTCTCTGTAATCTCTTGTTATCTCTTATTATAATTACACTATCTTCAGATTAAATGCACTGGTGTATGTCAAGTTAATCCATCAGTGGCCTGGTCATTCGTTCTTTCTGAATGTTGATGCAAAATGATTTACATTTGATACTTTTAAAATGTTATTTATTATTACTCAAATAAAGTAATGTCAGAAGAAGTTCAGGAATCATCAAGATGAATTACAGGAGCTCAGAGTGGGGAGGATGGTGATTAAGGGCCTGGGTTTGAATCCTAGCTGCACCCATACTGACTCTATATGACCAAGAGCAAGCCATGTGACCTCTATATGCATTTTCCCATCTGAAATATGGGGATGGTAACAGCACCAACCTCATGGGATTGTCATGGGGATCAAAGGAGATGTGACTGTGTGAAGTATTAAAGAATGGGGCTGGCGTAGAAAACTCCCACCAAATTTCAGTTTTTGTCACTGTCAGACTTTCATATCCCAATAGTTGATAAAGCTTCTATTCAGGTAATCAATAATTCAGACACATAAGATGCATATCCACAAAGTCTTCTTTGCTCGAAAGGGCCAAATCACCAGGGTAAATAGGGTGCTGAACTGGGAGATAGGAGCTAGGGTCTAGTCCCTGGTTCTGTCTTGACTTCCACGTGATGGTAAGCAAGACACAGGGCTACTCTAAGCCTTGTTTACAGAGTGAAACGATTGGGTCGTAAATTCTAGGATCGTATAAGATCAATCTAAAACATGAATGCTTTAGAGGATTGAGAAACATATGGGTTGATCACGTCAAGAGACCATGGCTCTCTTGGAATCCAAAATTTCAAGAGAATTTTCCAAGAGCTACAGAATC
The DNA here is from genome assembly GCF_009828535.3 of Hylobates moloch. Lineage (NCBI taxonomy): Eukaryota > Metazoa > Chordata > Mammalia > Primates > Hylobatidae > Hylobates > Hylobates moloch. The sequence goes on along the minus strand of NW_026652292.1, from coordinate 74,230,957 downwards.
CAAAATTCCTAGCCAAAGTGATTACTGTTAAAAATTAACCACAAAGTTTTGTCACCAATGTGGGCATCTAACATTTTATAGGTTAAAGGTAGCACCATATATCAAACTTCTAAGCTGCTGAGGTCTTCTTGATGGGGAGGGGGAAGAATACAGCCTTTAGTGGAAAAGAGGCTGTTTCCTTGGGTAGGACCTCTCAAACTGCACTTGCTGATCTGACTCTACTCAGATCATACTTAGCACTCATTCAATGAATATTCATTGAACCTAGGACCTGATTGAGAGGTGGGTCAGTTAGACTGAGAAATAATCTATGAAGAATGCTTAACCATTACTAGAATGAAGCAAGGCAAAGAAGAAAGCATTGTACTCCTATGGACTGAATGTTTGTGTCCTTACAAAATTAATATGTTAAAATTAAATCCCCATCATGATTATATTGGAGGTGGGGCCCTTAGGAGGTAAGTAGGTCATGAGGGTGAAGACTTCATGAATGGGATTAGCGCCCTTCTGAGAAGAGGCCAGAAATCTGGCTCATTTTCTTTCTGCCATGTGGGGATACAAGGAGAATTCAGCAGGGGCTGCAACCCAGAAGAGGGCTCTCACCAGAACCCAAGCATGCTGGCATCCTGGCCTCAGACTTCCAGCCTGCAGAACTGTGAGAAGTCAGTTTCTGTTGTTCATAAGCCATCCGGCCTGTGGTGCTTGGTCATAGTAGCCCTAATTAACTAAGATAAGTATTATATAAAAAGTTTCTCAGTGACAATAAAACATACCATTAGAGGAGAATCCTTTCAACCTGGGGCATGTGGTGGGATAAGATTTCCCTTATCCCCACACCAAACAGGCAGCTTAATCACCTTCTAGGCTGGAGGAAGGCAGTTTGCTCTAAGGCTTCTGCTTGCTTAAATGAGGTATGGACAAATGGGAGTGAGTAGAATTGCTTGGGAAAAGAGCCGAGGACTGAGAGCTGCCACAAGGGTCTAGTTTCCTGGTTTGCACCACATATGACACTTAGCCTCTTCCTTAGCAAATGGAGAAGCAAACTTTGTAAAGTATCAGGGTGTGAGAGAATCCGCAATTCAGAGTCAAGGCCTAAATAAATGTACGGTGCATCAGGCACTAAGAAATTAGAGACAGTTGACACCCACCCTGTCTCTTCCCTCAAACAGCTTGGGACCATGCAGTGTATAGGGTGTGGAGAGGGAACAATAGGAGAGAAGGTACAAAACAAAACAAAAACAGCCATGATCACATTAGGGTTAGGGCTGTGAGAGGGCTAAGGACAGGATGCTTGTGGGAAGAGCACAGAGACTCATCAATAATGGACTAAGAGATCTACATGAAAACCATTTTGGTCTTATTCATGTGTTACGAGATACGAAGAACGATAGCAGAGCTACAATTAGAAATAGATTGCTTTGTGTTTCAAAATTGAAAAAAAAACCATGTGAACATGATTTATTATCTGTTAATAACTGTATTTCTTCCTCTAAATCATAGTAAGAAAGAAGGAAAAGCAAAGATATCGGCAGGAGAAATGAAGGACAAGCAGGAGGCTGCATGAGATAGGCTTTTTTCCTTCCTTTTTTTTAAAGCACAAAACACTGGATCTTCCTGGACAGTCTCCCATCCCAAGTACTAACCAGGCCTGACCGTGCTTAGCTTCTGCAGTCAGGCACTTGCAGGGCAGTATAGTTGCAAGCAAGAGAGCCTTTGCTATGTTATTCTTTATTCCATCATGTTCATTAGATTTGACGGGACCTTAGCAAGGTTCACTCATCAAGTCCTGGTTCCATCTCCTTTCAAGACGGGCCTGTGGCATATAATTGCTGTGTCTCTCTCTCTGTGTATGTGTACGCATGTACACACATGTGTGATTGTTCCAATGATGAACTAAGTTTTCAAGACTTCCTGCTTCTCACAACCTCCTCTAGGTCATCAGCACATTAATGAAGGAAGCAATGCCTAGAGGTCCTGAAATGTTCTAGCCCATAGCATACTACCATAAAGATGAGTTTTCAGAGGCATCTAAACAATAAAACTGACTGTGGCTGCCTTGGTCAAGTCAGTCCCATTGCTTTTCTACTTTAACAACCATATTTACTTCCCCCACTAGCTTGTGTGAACGCTCAGGCCTGGCTTTGTATTCCAGATTGATATCAAATCTAAACCAACAGATTCATTAGTGTCCAACAAGCCAAGGAAGATGAGTAGGCTTGGCCAAAGAACAGTAGTTCATGTTAAATAAGCTTTGGAAATTGTGTTGAGATTTCTGGATTGGTTTTTCACAGTTTTTCTTCAAATGCTTAGATTCATAGAGAGAAAGAATTTTAATACTGTGAGTCACTGAGTTGGAATCCAGGATTTCTTTCTACAATTATTATCCCCTTTCCTCACTCCCACAATGTAAGATTAGCAAATTCAGACACTGATGAGGGTTAGATGTCATTTGCTCAGGTCATAGGTAACCAAGCCCAGAAATGTAGGAAGAAAATGAGGTCCCATCCCAAGGAACCCACTGTGTAAGGGGAAAGATGGATTTGGAAACAAACACTACCAATCCAATGAGATGAAAGAAACTGTGGAATAGACACTATTTCACCAACATTAAGGAGGTTGGGATGAGGAAATTTAGAATATGCTTCATGGAGAAGGCACCTGAGGAAAGTTCAGGGGTCTGGTGAGGACAAAAACAAAGTTCAACACTTTGAACTAATGTCCAGGCTAAAGTATGTAGATAGGGAAACAGAGAAATAAATGGATGGGGCAGAAAGATCAAAGCAATCATGTTTAAATTATCTTGGGTTTGCATTCTGGGTTAGTTACATGCCCTTGAAAAAGCTATTTTTCACTCTGGGCCTAATTTCCTTATCTTGAAGAAAGGGACCACTGCCTGTTTTCTTAGGTGGAATTAAGTAAAATATTATAGAAAAATCATTTTAGCCCACCTGACATATGATAGACTCACAATAAATAATTGCTCAATAGTATTCACTCAATCAATAATAGCTCAATGATATTAACTTGAAAAGGGAAAGAAAAATATTAGTAATAATTTAGGTTTAACGACAACTATTTTTGTCTGCTTAAATAGTTGTCATAAGAAAGAAACAACATTCTGAAAATTGATGAGTAAGAAAGAAACATTCTCCAGTGAAAGCACAAAAATGCTCCTCTATTGATAGCTATGCAGAGACAGATGACAAAGAAAAAGCAGAATAAAAAGCATAAAGTGGCTGCTAATCTAGTGTTTTTAAAGGACAACTATCATAAGATAATTAGCCTTTGTGCTGCCTTTAGCAGAGAACCTTAAGAACTAAAGCAAGGAAAAGTAGCAGGTGATGACAATCTTAAACCAAACACATGGGTTTGTCTAAATGAATAGGGCCCAGTGGTCTATGTCACCAAATGACCCGATGACAATGCAGAGAGAGTGCTTCTGCAGAAATGTGTGCAGCTAAGGAGACTCGTCTGGGAGTGAGAAGCCGGCAGGAGCAGGCTGCTCCAGTATGACTGAAAGTGTAAAAACATTCCTAGAACAGGTGCCTTCCTGGTTGGGGAAGGGCTGATGCACATAAGAACTCCCATGAGAGAGTTCAGGGAAGGACAGAGTGCAGGTAGCATTGACCTTACCCAGGGAACATTTTCTCAGGTCACTTTAAACCCTTCATGAGATGACAAAGGACAGCTGCCAATCTGAACTCAGGCAATCCGAACGAAAAGATCTGCCTCCACTCAAAGACTGGTAATTCTTTTTATCATAATGGTACTTTCACTTCCTAACGACCATGACCAAAGGCCCCTCCTTTCATCGCCTCTCACCACATAAATCTATATTTCACTCAGGGATGGAGGACTTATACTCTGGACTAGGCACGAGAGGTGTGAAGGAGCATGAAGGGGCCTGACCGGGGTTCTGTCCTGCTCTCTGGGACCTGTCTCCTGAGGGATGCAGCCAAGTCAACGAGCAATGACCACAGCGCCACCTGCACAATGTGGAGAGCTCCAGGAGGACTGGAGAGGCAGTGCCTCATTCAGGGTATGCCAGGTTAGGCTGAGATCAACACCTACATCTCTGTCCCTCCTCCCTTTGGCTGTTTGTCCCACGAGGGTTGGTGGCAGGACACTGCTCATTCGAGTCTCTCAGAGAGGCAGAAAGACAGAGCAGGTACTCTCTGTAGTAGTGCCAATCACCAGGCTGGCGGGGAGGAGATCTGGCACAAAGCATGGGCTGGCTCTTAAAGCTTCAGGCCAGGTGACCACACCTCAGTTCCCCTCACTTTTGCATGGCCCTGCTGAACTCCAACTAGGAAGGAAAGTACGTCCCATCGAGTGCCTGGAAGAGAGAGATCCAAGGCAAAAGGCACACATGCTGTGATTTACTATGGAGAGGGAGCAGTGTATTGGGACAGAGCTAGACAGCCCTTAAAGAATGATACAGTCTGAACCTGATAAGAAAAGGGAAAACGTACAAAAGTTCTAGGCAGAGGAAACAGTATGTGTAGGGGTGTGAATGCTCACATTCCTGATTTATCTGGGAACAAAGGGTGGTCCTGAGGTCAGATTATGAGGTATGTATACAGAACAGAGAGTGGCTAATGATAAGGCTTAATAAATTAGAATGTGAGAGCCATCCTGCAGAACTTGAATTTTGGTACTACTTTTATTATTAAAAAAAAAAAAAACTGAAAGGACAGCCAGCTTTCAAGCACCCACTATGTGTACTAAACATTCTAAGTTAATCAAATACATTTTAATTAAAATAATCAGTAAATGCATTATCATATTTAATCCTGGCTATTCTATGAAATGGAGGGCGTTAGGTTCCACGGTTTTTCACTCCACAATTATTTCCTGGGTGACCACTGTCTTCCAGGCATTGGTTTAGATTAGAGACAGATTTTGTTGGGGGGGGGGGGGCTCTAGACAAAGTCCCCATCCTCCTACAATTTTATCTATTAGAACAAATTAAATGTCAATAAATGAGTGTATGAAAAATACATAATTAAAAATCATGGAAGAATATCTGAAGTTTAGAGAGATTATTCACCTGCCCAAGGTGATATTGTGATGAAGTGATGTGGCTGGGACTTGACCTCTTCTTGCATCTAAAAGTCCTGCACTTAAACATTAATATCATGAGCAATGGAAATCCATGGAACATTCTGAATTACGAGACTGGGCAATAACCTGATTATATTTGTGTTTTACAAAGATTTCTCAGGTTAGCAAGAGAGATTAACATAGAGAAATATTGCAGATTGCAAATGGCTGTAAAAATGACAGAGCTGGGAAGGAAAAACAAAACACAAGCCAGAAAGATATAAGATTTGTATTTTAGCTGAAGATGGCAGTAAAAGAGAAGCGATGAAGCGGAGCAGGATCAATCTCCAATTGTAATATACAAACAGAAGTGTAATTGTTGCCCAAAGGCAAGAGGGATCAATTCAGAGTTACCATATTCGATTCATTTTCCTCTTTCACTGCTTCAAATGTCTTTGTGCCTCAGTTTCCTGTTCTGTAATGATTTTGCCTGTGAGCCTGTGACCTAGTTTTTGGCCAAGGGCACACAAGGGGAAAATATTCTGGCATTTGAGAAAGATTTTCCTCTGTGATTAAAAGAGAGCCTCTCTCTTTCCAGCCCTTCTGCACCTTGCTCCCCTCCTACTTTAGAGCAGAGTAATGAGATCGGCTGCTTTGGGACACTGTGGCACTTTAGCCACCTGGAGGGGAGGATCGGCCAGAAGGCAGAGGTGGACTGGAAGGCAATAAGCAGCTAGATCTATGATGACATTTGTAATCTGCTTTTCAATCAAAATCAGGCTTACCAGCAAGAAAAATAATCATTGCTATTAAGTGCCACATTATAGACACTTAACTACATACCAGGCTCTCTAATGGGTGCTTTGCATACATTATGAAATGTGATTCTCACAACAAAAGTCCATAAGGAAATATAATTCCATTTGACAGATAAGGCGACCAAGGTTCAATGATGCAAAGTCATTTCCCTGTCATCAAATGCTTCAAATACTACACTCCCTTTTGGATCAGGGAATAGTCTCTCATACCCAGAGCCACCATGGATTTCAAACTGCATGGCGAATGGAGCTCTGACCCCAAGAATGATCCTGCATCACAGAATGACTGGTGACCATGTACTCATCACCCCAGAAAGGATCAGTTCCCACGGTGCAGGCAGGTGGGGCTTAGGGAGAGGAGGAAGGCCAGGATACACCATGCAAACCATTAAAACCAAACCAAACCCCCACACAGTGAAAGGACCACCAGGGGCACCATGGCCTGTTCCTCCACAAGATGGCACTCAGGTCCCTTGCCTTCAAGTTTCATCTGCGATGTTCAGCTGTCACAGAAACAGACTGGGGAGAAAGCACATGGCTCGCTGCTCCTATCACGCTCCATACGCTTTCTAGTTGGAACACTACAGTTTCTATGTCTTTCCCTCAAGGTCATGAGGCATTGTGTTGGGGTCCTGAGAAGCTCTGCTGAGGCAGGGAGAGGGAGTGGCATGTACCACTCTCAGTGGCCTGGCTGCATTGGGGTTTACTCAGGGGCTGCTGAAGACCACCCTGTCTCAAAACATCACTGGACTTCTATGCTCTTCAAATCCTTTTTTCTGCTTTTCATGATTTTTCTGCTCTCTTGTCTTGTATTCTCTTCCCTTCTCTCACCCTCTGTCCATCTCGTCTTATCTCCCCACTTCTCTTCCTCTCCTTGTACTTTTTCTGCATCTTCCCCTCACTGTTCCTTCCATATTTTGCTACATTGCTGCATCTCATTGGTTGGCCTAGAAAATGAATAACAGTGCTTACTTGAATTATACAAATTAAGACTAAAGAAACAAAGGGCAAAAGACTGAGACACTCTCCCATGAACATGATGCATAAAATTTAGTTTGTGACACCGCATGTTCTCACTCGTAAGTGGGAGTTGAACAATGAGAACACATGGATATGGGGAGGGGAAGAACACACACCGGGGCCTGCCAGAGGTTGGGGAGAGGGGAAGAGAGCATTATGACAAACAGCGAATGCATGCGGGGCTGGAAACCTAGATGAAGGGTTGATGGGTGGAGCAAACACCATGGCATACGTTTACCTATGTAACAAACCTACATGTTCTGCACTTGCATCCTGGAACTTAAAGTAAAATAAAATACAATAAAATTAAAAAAAAAAAGAAAAAGTAGGGGCCTTCCAGTAAGAAAACATATATGGTGGGGGCACATTTAACCCATTAAAAATATAATTTGAAAAAACAAATTAGTCTGTGGTCTTTGTGACAGGACATTGAGTTCGCAATCCAGAGGCCTTCCTTGCTTTCCCTCATCATTAATGGCATCCTTTAAAAAAAAATTCTGACCGTGAACCAGACACTGCATAAGTGCATGAATAACTTGTCAATTTAATGCACATGAAATACAATCTGTGCTATAATTTTAATTAAGCCTATTTTGCGGAGGTGGAGCCTGAGACGTTGAGCTATAAAGTAGCTCACCTCTTATGGCCTGGCTGCAAAGTAGCATAGCAGATTCTAACCAGATCTCTCTGGCTGGTTAAGCCTTCACACTAATCATACTGCTGTAACCTTCTTTCTGTCCCATATTTCATGTAAACACCCTGCTAGTTAGCAGCTCAGGTTAAATGAGGAGTCACTGATATTACACGCAACAGGAACTGGTTATTTTGGCATGAGCAACACCTCACTATTGAAGAAAGCATGGAACTCTGCTTTGGAAAGACCACACGCAACAAAACTGTTGTTAATTTAGTTCCCCATCGGTCTATCACCTGAAATGGAAATGCAACATTTTCACAGCCCTCCTCAGAACAGCATGCTCCAGCAGTCGCAGGAGAGATCTCAGACTCAATTTATAATCTGTGTTCATCTTTTTGGGGGGAGCAAGTCTGAAAAGCTAACAGTTTTATTAGCTTTTATTGCAGGAGGAATTTCAGGTGTGAGTTTTCAAAGCACAAAGTATCCCTTCAGTGTATTCAGTGGAACGCTGTGTGAGGCTAGTCTTTCTAATTCCAGCCCTACAGTAACGAGCTTGGAGCAATGTTAGTATTTCATAAGGTTCTATCTTAGCGGAATGAACACTACCCTGGTGGCCTCACGGGGTTGAAATACCTTCTTCTTGAAGGGTGTTGAGAATAATCTGGCTTGTGCTTTGGTGACATAGGCAGGAATCGGCCTCACTTCTTCAATGCCCAGAGTTCTGTTTTGCTCTACACTTTTTTGGTCCTTTTAAGCAAAGAAATAAGCTTGCTTTGGTTTGATTGTTCTGTTGCTTAGCTCACCAAGGAAAACAGCCCTTCTCTTTCACCTTGGACCCTACTCCCTGCACAAGTCATTTCACCTTGAAGACTACACTGCTTTCTTTATCTTCCTATGGCACAAGAACTTTCAGAAGAGAATCTTTCAGAACTGCTACCAGGAGAATAGGGATGCTAACAAAATACAGGATGTCCAGTTAAATTGAAATTTTAGATAAACATGACACACTTCTTACTTTTTAGTATCTGAGACATACTATACTAAAAAATTATTTGTTGTCTGTCTTAAACTCAAATTGAATTAGGTGTTCCGTATTTGTATTTGCTGAATCTGGCAAATCTACACAAGAAAAAACACATTGAGCGTTGTGCTAGGCCCTACATATTGGCCATCTCCCTCAGTCCTCACTAGGGTATGGAGAAAAACTGAGGCCCAGAAAAATTGTCTATTACTCAGAGTGACACAACCAGTAAGAACCAGGCCAGAAATTCAAACATACATGACTTCCAAAGTCAAGCTCTTTCAACCACAAAAATAGCTCCAAAATCTAATCTCAGAAATCTGTAACCAACACCCTCCCCCACCTTCCTACCCAGGACACTGGGAGAGATCTGGTTTTAGAAGTAATTCAAGTAAAGTGCAAGCCAGTTTTCCAGAGGAGGCTCCCAGCCCACTCTCATTTCCTGCCACACAAGTATGTATTTTTCAGAACACAGCTAGGCAAGCGTGCCTTTTCATTTCAGCTGCATCCGAAATCACCTTTCTCTCACTGTATTTTAACAGCTGATACAGAACTTTGATTTACCCTCCTAAACTAAAGAGTGAAGACATTTACATAAAACAACCTACTGCAGGATGTACAAGTACTTCGTCTGCAGGAATTCTAGGGGAAATTCGACAAGGCATAAAATGCTGAAATAGAAGTTCTTGAGGGATGAAAGGAGATGTGAATGTTTCACATCTAAATGTATTTCTTTGCTTATAGAAAATGTGGGGTACTCAGTTCTCCAGGGATTTAACAAATCTCCACCTTGAACCAACTGCTCACAGCAGGTAGAGAATCTTGTCCCTGGATCCAGAGTCTGCCACCTTTACTTTGGGCATCTCTAAGAAAAGTTTCTTCACTTCTGGACCTCAGTTTCCTTGAATAGCAAATGAAGACGGTAAGAGCTCCCCTGCAGCCCTCACAGGGCTGGGTACGAGAGATAAAGGAGGCAGTGGGTATTGTCACATTATGTGAAAGTAAGGAATTATCTACTACATTCTTTTCATGCCAGAGTGCTTTTGCACAAGCAGACCAGGATCTATTCAGCAAAGGGCTTCTATTAATATGCCAGTTATTCAGCTGGACTGACCGTATTGGGAATCTCTAAAATAGACAAATCAGTTTTCAACAAAGGTTTGAGGGCTATGCAATTTTGACTACATCTTATCATTCTTCTTTGGCTGTTCTCACCACGTCTCTCTTTTCTTAAACATTTCTTCCACCATGAACCGTTTCCTAACTCCCCCAGACAGAAATGCCGCCTGTTTCTTCATTTCTGAGCAATACACTGTTCTAGAAACTGGAGCAAACGCACACTTCCAGGCCCCTGCTCTCCTGGAGCACGTATTCTGGTGGGAGAGTGCGAGAAAGTAAGCAAATAAGCAATCAAGTAACAAGGTGACTCCACATAAACATACTTGCTACCCAATTATGTTACTGAAGAAATTATTACCATGAAAGAAAGAAATAAGGTGATGAAAGGGAAATATTCTTGGGATGGTCCATCTCATGAGAGAGGCAGAGACTTGGTTATTTATCTGACTCTCATACTAAACTGTAAATTCATCAATGACAAGAACTGTTTCTTAATCTCCTGCACAACTGCCTTGTGAACAACAATCAATAGCAAATGTAGGGGCAGATTTGGGAGAAGGTGTACCAGAGTCTCCAAGGGCACAAGCACACTTTACACTTGGAACACATTTTTTAGAAATACATGCTTTTCGTAACACAAAATGAAATTTTATAATAAAAATGTCATTGCCGATAAAGAAATTAAAGCCTCAAAAAAATTTCCGTGGACGATGGGAGCAGGCTTAAAGTAAGTTAATAAGCACAGATGTAAACTGTGCCTGGAACAAAACAAATGATCAATTTAAAAGGTGCTCAGGAGGCTGAGGCAGGAGAATCCCTTGAACCCAGGAGGCAGAGGTTGCAGTGAGCTGGGGTCACGCCACTGAACCCCAGCCAGGGCAACAACAGCGAGACGCCGTCAAAAAAAAAAAAAAAAGAAATAAAAGGTGCTGAACGTCAGAGTTCTGAGTATGAAAACTCAACAATTAAGGCATCCTTACCACAGTCCTCAATCACTTTAGTTGCCTAATCATTTGAGATCATGTTTAATGTATTTCATGCTGGTCTATAATTTCCTCACAGAGTAGTCCTTGATTGGTTCTGTTCATCAATGTACTCTAACATGTAATGCAATGCCAGGTATATGACAGACAATAAATGTGCTCAATAGTCAATTTTATTAAAATTGAGAGTATAGCTCAATATCCAAAACTACCCAACAGATGATAGTCCCAGGATACAATCAAACTCCCACATAGAAAATATTTTATGTTGGATAATGAAACTTAACTTTGGGTTATATTGAGCCAGAGACTGAACTGCAGGCTCCCTGGCTAACAGCCTAAGGTTGCTCCCCAGTATCCTGATGTTTCCTATCACTGTCCCCTAGTTTTTATTTATTTTTTAATCCTTAGCACATCACTATCTAACTAGGAGAGATTCTGCTTATCTGTCTTGCGTTTTGTCTGTCTCCTCCGCTGGAAGATAAGCACAAGGGCGAGGACTTCCAACTGTTTTGTTCCCTACTGTGTCACAGGTGAGCAGAACAATACGTGGTACATGGCTGGAACTCAATAAACACGTGTTAAAGGAGTAAACGTGATTGCTGTAACCGCTTGCAGAGATAGGAAGAAGGAACATCCCGAACAGAGGTTCACCCTGTAAACAGTAACTAACTAGAGCACTGTCTGCGCTCCATGTCCCTACACTCTTGCCTCGATATTCTGAATAGCGTACCCTCCTGAATTTCATATTCCAAATTTCCCTCATATCTCTGGAAACCGGAGGCCATACATTGGAGGCCTGTGTGACAGATATAAGGCTTACACACAGAAATGTTTGGTTTGGCCCACATGGTGTTATTTAGGAATATTGAATTAGCTGCTGGCACTTGAAAGTGAGTAGATTTCACATAAAACTGTGAATTGACAGTCTATCTTGAAAAAAATAAAATAAAATAACCAGATCTGGCAAGACCAGACCTGAAGTCCCGCCTGCAGCCCCTGTGCTGGATCTGGGCTACAAGCCCCACTTAGGCAGGCACAGGGCCCAAGTCCTGTTCCACTCAAGCGGTTACTTGCCTGGCTGCTGAAGGCATTAGAGTTTGCGACCCCTGCTGGAAAACTACCAAAAAGCATGTATTAGAGAAAAAGAAAGATGCCCACTGGGATCTATTTCTGTTATGTTCAGACTATTGTTTGGAAGAATAATGTATTCATTTTTCTAGTCCTCTTGTAGTAGCACATAACTATTGACAAACTACGGCCCAGTAGATATTATTCTAACGATCTGAAAAAGCTATAGACTTCATTTCCCATGGGTAGAGGAAGCTAAGGATGCTTCATGCTGGAGACAGGCCTGAAGATGAATGGGGAGAGGCTGCACATCAGTGGGTTGCAATTCTGGCTAAGTCAGGGCGAAAGGGAATTCACTTGAAGACTATGGGTTGCCTGTAGGAATCGCCAAGAAGCTGAAAAGCCAGGATTGGAAAATGAGAAGGAACGAAAGGAACCCGGGCACCAGGGGCACGTCAAGATGGTGTTGCAGAAAAGGCACCTCTGGGACCACAGCTTGGGACATGCATACTGCTGCCGACGCCACTTGATCCATGACCCAAGGTGGTAAATAAACACTCCAGTGTCCCTGTGCCCTTTAGCTAGTCTTTCAAGATTCCAGGCCCCAGGTGGGATCATTCAACTAAGCCCTAGTTCAGGGCTGGGAGATATGGACAAGGAGAAAGAGGCCCATCTCCCACCAAAAAAATCCTTCTATGAAGGGAGTGTTGTGTTCCCTAAATAGGATGTTTGGTTCCAACTGCTTAGAAGGGTTTTAAGTGAGTCTGAAGAGAGAGAGCACTACAAGCACGACTGTAGAGTGGAATAAGAACAGACAGGCCTGAATTCTAGTCTGGAATCCTTTGTACCTTTAGAAAATTAATTAAGTTTTCCGATCGGCAGATTCCAAATCCTTAAAATAGAAATGACGCCATCTGCTCTCCAAGGTTGCTGTGAAGATTCAGTCCAATCACTCATTCAATTATTCCAAATATACTTATTGAATGTCTAAGTGCCAGGCAGGCACTGAGTTAGGTTCTGGAGACACGTTTGGAACAACACCTAAAATGCAATGGGGAGCCAGTGCATGATGCTGATAAAGATTTAGACAAGGGGGAGCCGGGTCATCTGATGACGCTGGTCATGTTTTACTTTTCCCCAATGGAGTCACTCCCCATTTATGACTTTTCTCCTTTTTTTTTTGATGAATTAACATCAGGGCCCTCTCTTCAAACAGATTTTCTTAAGACATGTAATGTGTATTATGTTAAAAGGAAAAACGCTCTAAAAATTAACTGTGATCCTGAAAACAAGAAAGGAATCATTCTGAGAAGCAGTGAGGCCTGGTGCTTGTAGCATTCAGGCGGAGTGATCACAAGAAGAGACTGGCCAATTAAAGGAAATCTCTCTCACTTAACGTTTAGCATATGTAATTTTCTCAGACATATGCAAACTAGGATTAAAATGAACATTAAAATAGATCTACGATAAAACTTAATAATTTTTTGTATTTTTTACCCTTTACAATTGCACAAGTGTTCTATAATCGGCAAAATGCACTTCGTATACATTTTCTCACTTTCTCATAATAATCTTTTCCTCACTGTTTTGCAGAGGAAGAAACTTAGGCTCAGGGAGGGAGAAATTGTTGCCCAAGGTCATGGGGCAAGAAGTTGGCTTTAAATCCAGCTAGCACTCTCTTGCCTTCTGCCGTAAGAAAAGAGCAGCCTCAATTGAAAGCACTAGGTCAAGTAGCCAGGTTGAGGGAAAAAAAAACTGGGGAATAGCCCTGATATTTTCCAACACTAGCTGGAAAGTTACTGCATTTCCCTGGAAGCTGCTAAAAAGTTACCACTCTCCTGCAACAACTGTCTCTAACACAGGGACCCAGGCTTAGATGCAGGCCCGGAAACCTGGTGCCTGGGCACTGACCCAGCCTACAGGCTCAATTTCATCAGGACACCCAATACATCTTACTGTGCCTTCCTCCAAACCTTAGCCCCCATAGACAGACATGATTTAGCAACCACGGTGGGATATGCCATCGTGGGTAGCTGCTATGTTCTCGGAAAGGCAGTGTGCATGGGTGAAGCAATTTACGCCACCCAGGCCATCTTTCTAGCCCCTTTCTAGTCAACATCGAGTTTCAATTCAAGGCAAGAGAAGCTTCCATGTGGCTTTTCCCTTCAGAGCCGCCCCCCGCCCCAATCCTCGCAGGATTTTTCCAGTAAAATAATTTCTTATTTTAATAAGAAAAGTACATGCTCCAACTTTTAGGGGGACCCGGGGAGGGCTTGAGGCTTCATCCTAGGCATAACAGGAAAGTAAAGAACCCTTTGCTTTTTCCGATGCCATCTCAAGGTGCCAATTTCTCACCAGCTTCTCAGAACAAAAATCTCCCATCTTAAAACTACAGAGCATTGTATACCCTGTGGCTTCACAGAGGATCCACAGTCTAGAAGCACAGCTTAATAAGCCTCACTAAGGAATCTTCATCTATGCTGCTGTTGTAATTAACTGCTTCCACTTAAGAGTGCTTAGTCATCAAGTTGTCCATCCCTGTCAAACTCAGCGGAAAGAGTTAGATGGGCTAACCGAAACCTGGAAAGACTCTTTTAGAAGCTGTTCTTTCTCTGCTTAGCGCTGGAGAAAACCTTATGTAACACAGTGGTCCATTTCAATATGTTATTTCTGCAATCCTGTGGGGGAAAATTTAAGCACTGGATATACGAAGGGAAGGGTAAGGCAGGGATTTGCAGCCAAGCGCATCTCCTGGAATTTCAGTAGGTAAGGCTTATTCTAATTGCACTCAGTGTTACCCAATATTACCAGGAATGCAGAAAGCAAGAAAAAAATCCGAACGTCAAAGGATGCGCTTTGCTTTAGAAATGCAGGGAGGCAGAAGTTGGGTTATTTCTCCCTCCTTTTTTTTTTTCTTTTTCTTTTCTTTTTTTTTAAGATGGAATTCCTGGAATTAACCTTTGGGTGGAAGCATTTCAACAAAATAAAATGAGATTTGCCTGCAAAGCGAGAACGCACGGGTGGGAATGAAGGATCCTGCCTGTGCCAGGCTGCTGCCTCAGCAGTCCCCAAGCACCCAGCGCCTGGGAGCGAGAGCGTGGGGACTCGTCTGGGGACCCTCTTCCCGGGCTACTGGCGGGAGGCGCAGCCGAGCTGGTGGTGGCGGGGTTTCCCTCCGGGGCTAGGGCTGAGGGAGGAGAAGAGGGCGGACTGGCTCCTTTGGTTCTCGGCCACCCTCCCCGCCACTCCTTGAGGCCGCTCCATGCTAACAGGAGACTGTTTCTGGGAGCGCAGCGCAAAGACAGTGGATTTGGAGTGGCCTCCCTAGAATCCCCCCAAAAGCATCTTGGCACAAGTTGTGGATAAAAATAGCTCATGATAACGTTGTGGGAAAGGGAGGAGCGAGACTCGCGCAAGGCGAGGCAAGGGTACCACTGGCTCTGCAAAGGAGGAGGAAGAGGGAGGATGCAACCCTTGGCCCAAGAGAGCGCCCCGAGTGTGCGAGGAATCGCTGGCTCCCAGGGGAGGGAAAGAGATGGAAGACCTATAGCGCCGGCACATAACTGCAGAGCCCAGCACACCCCATCCCGCGCCGGTACCCGGCTTTGGCTCCAGCTTCTTCTTCCCATCATCCGCCTACGTTCTGGGTCTGTCCTCCGCTTCCCGGGACAGGCTGGGGCCAGAAGGAGGAGCAGCGCGCGGTCCGCCCCCTGGCTGGTAGAGCGCACCTGGAGAGGTCAAGCTCCGCGAATAAGACCCTTCTTGGGAGCTGGGGGCTAGACGCTCCAACCGCGGGTTCGCGCCCCGCCATCTCTCACCTCCATCCGCTGCCACTACCCAAGGGCCCGGAAATAGAAACCCACGACGGGAAAAAAAAAATCAGTAAAAAGTAACAAGAAAAAAATCAAGACCCTCATGTAACTGGCATTGGGGATGAGAGGTTTATTGTCAGGGCTGTCACCTCAACCTCTCTCCTTGGGAGATGGCTATCTCCAACCAAATGCAAAGGCAAACCCGATCAAGGCTTCTCCACTCCCAAAGGCTCCCTCGGCCGAGTTACTTTTGTGGGCTGTGTCCTCGCCCCAGTTTCTGGCCCCAGGTGGTACCCAGGCTCCGTTGAGTGCTGCGCTCTCGCTGCCCTACAGGGTCCTATGGTGAAGCTGCGGTCGCGAAGCGGCCGGCAGGAGCGAACCTCCCGACTCTGCTGGGGGGAGAAACATCCGACCCAGTAAGAGTCAGAAATCTGGGTCCCTGTCCTTACAGATCAACCGATCCCTCGGGACTTCCAGAGCAGAGGTGCTAGGGCAGGAGGTGAGGAGGATGGGAAAATCCCCAGCCTCTTCTTCCTGGTTCCCTCTGCATCCACTCCACCTGCTCCAGCCCAGATTCTTCTTAGGTTTTGCACTTGCCCGAAGTCCAGAACGCCAGACGAAGGCGCCTCGGAGCCCTCCACGCCTGCGTCCTGCCACTCTCCCACCCCGCGCGCGCTGCACTCACCTGAGCCGCGCCTCCGTCCAGCCCGTCCGGCACCCTGAATAGGCTCCTGGGCTGGGCCATGGGCAGCACTGCCGAGCACCCTCGGCGGGTGGAGCAAGTTTCTGGATGGCCCGGGGCAGGCGGGCGGGGAGAAGGCGCAGGCACCCACTGAGACCCGGCGGTCGTGGCGGCGACTCCTGGCTGCCAGCGAGCAGAGGACCTTGCAGGCGGGCGTTTTGGTGCTCAATCCCAAGGAGGGGAGGAGCGGGAGGAGGAGCAGGAGCAAAAGGAGGGGACGGAGGAGGCCGGGCCCGGAGGGAGAGCGCGTTGGGCAGAGGAGGATCGCGAGCGCCCACTGCTGCCCGGCCCGCTCGGGTGCGGCCCGGAGTCCGGCCCGATAGGTGCCTGGTGCTCCGCTCTGCGCTCAGCTGCTCCGCACGGCCCCGCCTGGCACGCAGCTCCAGCCGCGGATCCGGGAGTAGTCGGTCCCGCCTACCAGGTGCGGCGGCCCCTGGGGTTTCAGTCCAAGGGGAGGGACCAGCGCTCCAAGAAGGTGAGGCTGCTGGGATGGGTGACTCCGCCGTCACTGCAAACCCGGGACGTCCCGTCTACTCCCTCACACCTGCTTGGTCTGAGCCCGAGCCTACCTCTTCCCTGAGTCGACAGCTTGGCACTTGTACCCGGGACCTGTGCTCCTCCCACGTGCGTCTGCACCATGCGTGTTCCCTTCCTGGCAGGTGACCCACCTTAGGCGCTGGCGCTCCTTCCGCCCCCCGGGAAGCAGGAGGTGCCATCCTCTCCAATTCGCTCTGCAGCCGGACTGGGACCGGAGCGGCGGCCTGGGCCGGAATCCGCGTGAGGAGCCAGCTTCAAAGAGCGCCCTGGCGCCATTGAACACTCCTTTTCCTGTGGTTTCGCGTCGGAGAGCGGACGCCAATTTGCCAGGAGAGCGCGGAAAATTCAGCTTTTTTTTTTTTTTTTTTTTTTTTTTTTTTTTGCTGGTGCACTAGGATTGCAAACGTCAGCTCTGAAATAAAAAGCAGGGTCTTTCTGCCCCGCCCCTCTGTTCCGGCAGCTGGGAGGTTCTGTGGGAGAAAGGACCTGCACCCAATAACTCAATTTAAGATTTAAGGTTTTGAGGGGCGTGGGGTTGGAATCGCCTTGGAGAAACGGGCTTGCCTGCTTACCTGAGCCAAAGGAGGTTGCCCTGAAAGGCAGGTCAGCAATCATACGCCCCCCCAAAGCAAAGGCACATCAAAGTAACTTCCTTTAAATGAGATTACTATAGTTTTCATGTCTTCCATATTAGTAAATAAATACTTGGAAGACTTCGAATTTGTGATTTACGTTTAAATATATTTCACCAACATTGTTTAATTTAAAAATATTCTCCCTTCTAAGAGAAGGTTCCTATAGGAAATTGGCCCTTTAACTCACACGCAGATTACCCTCGGCACTTTGAAAAAACAACACAGTGACCAGTATTTTCTGTCTTTTTGATACAGCCAGAAGCACCCTGAAAGCTGAGACCTAAGTGTGCTTTTGGAAGATAAGCTTTTAGGAGTTGAATGACCTTGTCTACTTCTTTTATCAGAATAATGTTGGCATGTCTATTTTAGGTTAAAAAAAATACAAATTCTAAAAAGTGACTTTAAAGCCCCATTTTGAAAGCCTTAGCATTTAAACTAACATTAGATTTAAAATAAGTGCTTTTCTCCTCCATTATAGGAAGCTGTGTAAAATCATGTGTGAGGTTGTGAGGGTCAAATGGAAGTCTAAGGTAAAGCTCTGCCAATTACTGGTGTCTTTAAGCTTCCATCAGCAGCCAAGCACAGTGCAGATCATGAGTCCTTCAAAATACGGAGCGGTTTTGATGCTCTAAGCTGGTATGATCACTTTTTCTAAAGAGTTCAAAGTGCTTTGGTGCCATAGTATGAATTTCATTACCCATTGTGAGACACAAAGGGGTTAGCAATGATTCTGTTTGCACCCTGGAAGCCAAAGGCAGGTTTCCCACCTACTTAGTTCCCCACCACAAGACCTTGAAAGAAACTGGAACCCCAGGTCTCCAGCCTAGAGTTGTTGTTAGAAGTTTCCATTTGCAGGAAATGACTGCAGGCACATGTGGGAAGTGACAGGAATTTGAGGACTAACATTTTAGTTTTCCTGATTTCTTTTTAAATCTGAGCAATTGTTCATTGATCAATAATCAATGTTCTTACATTCAGATGAATAAAAATACCAACTGGCTATTTTGTTCTTACTTAGCTTTATGTGTGTGTCCAGGTATTTGCCACTGCTCCTAAATAGCTCTCCCTGAAGTCTTCTGGTCATGAGTTAGGTTTCCTATCCAGAAGCTCATATAGTGTCAGAGCTTAGCTCTCCTATGACAACGCAATCACATTATTGAAACATCCATTTAGGGATCTGTCTTCCCTGATAGATTATAAATGCCTTGAGCTTGGGTATCGTGATTTAATGATGAATCCTCCATGATATCTGAATCCCAGAATCCTGCAATCCTGCATAGTATCTGAAACATACTATGCTCTTAAAAAAAAAAAAAATTGTAAATGGAACTTCCCTCAAGGAGTCAGGGTTTAAGTCAAACATGTTTCCCTTTCAAAGCCTTGGGCGTGAGAATAGAGGCTCTTAGGAGACACAGTAGTAGTTGACTGTCAAAGTGGCTGTCAGTCATAGATGTGTGGCCCAAGACTCTTTTTCTCGGTGCCAACAACTGAAAAATGAGAGGCTTTTAGTGGAAGATCTCTGTACTGCTAATATTTTCAGATCTCAAAGTCTTTTTTGAGCACCTAGTATGTGTACAACACTATGCCAGTTACTAAGAGAGAGATGAAAAATTAAGACATCTCCATTGACCTAAGGGAGCATAAAATCTTATCTCAAGGAAAAACAAGGCAAACGCTCATAGCCTACCTTTACAGACACTCACAGACATCAGTTAACACAGTTGTAAACTGTTCTGAAGAAGATAAAGGCTCAAGGAGTGACAAGGCGTGAAATAGAAACAAAAGCAACTGACCTATGAGTTTGGGCAATAATCAGTAATAATACCAACTAAAGTGTATCTAAGGTTTATAGTGCCAGGTACTATGCAAAATGAATCATATGAGCTGCACCTTTTGTTCATTTTACAAATGGGGAAACGGAGGTTTAGAAGAGTTTAGTGACTCGTTCAAGGTGACATACTAATAAGTGGTAGGGCTGATATTCAAATAGTTCTCACCTGACTCCAAAGTGTGTCTTCTCAACCAATCTTAGAGATTATTAGCCCAGACTTCCCTATTTTATAATTGAGGGAGTTCATTAGAGCACTAGAGGAGGAAGCTACCCTTCCAGTAAAAACTAGACTCCTAGTCCAGTGCTCTATGTAATTAAGTAATATGCTTATATTTGCTATTTTTGTGGTTTTTCTCTTTCCCCAAAAATATGTAATAGGAGACAGGAGGTCAGGAAAAGGGGAGAGAGAGAAAAAGAGAGAAGTTGCTTCTTTTGAAGATGTCCAGAATCCACAGTAGTCTACCTGCTCAGACTCAATGGGGTTTTATTTGTAACCCCCGTCTAGTGGGCAGCCCTGTATAGCCTTTTCTTCCCATCATGGCTTTTTTAATGTTTCAGGTTAATAGCATGAATATTAAAGACTCTAGCGGGATTCTTTATTCACAAAGGAAATTGGGAGCAGGTTAAAAATTCAATTTTAATAAACTTTCCAAGTCTTGATTTAGATGATGTACTAATGGATCTTACTGCTGAATCACCTTAAAAGTCAAATGTATTTTTAAAAGGAAGCTTGTTGGGTATTGTTTAATTGTGCATTGTACGTTCCTGTCTTAATAGAAAAAGATCATCTGTAAAACTTATGAGAGCAGATAGGAAATGCCACTATCCACAGAGCCAGTTGGGTAGAGGGAAGGGCGTTGGGTTTGAAAGATAATTTTCACTCGTTTGACCAAAACAAAGAGAGCATGATTGCACTGTGTGAAAATGATATCCTCAAATAACTCCACTCATTTGATTGTGTTGAGGTCTAGAATTGTTTCTATTGCTTTTGATTTGCTAATTAGCTAGAGCAGTCTGCTAGTGAGAGGGGAAATGAGGGTCACAGCCATAAAACATGGAGGATTGTTGTTCCTTCCAACTCAGCTCACCCATCTCATGCCTCCCCAACCAGCCCGTCCCAACTCCCAATTTTGTCTCTGTGTATGTAACAACAATCCATCCATCTATGACAAATTGAGTGATTCTTTTCTGAAAACAGGATTGTTAAGATTATCTACTTTATGACACCAAATTTGACACATCTTGGCATATGTGGTTATGAGGTCCAGTTATGACTTTTATGATGTTTTCCTTTATGAATCCCGCTCCCTGCCTTGCCAAGTTAAAATTATATTTTATGAGTGCATTAGTATAAAGGTGAATATATTTTCTTCTTTATTTAAATATCTTCTTTAATCTAAAAGTTTATCTTTTTCTGATTTTTAAAAGAAATTAAATCATTTTTGGGAAGCCCTCAAGGTACCATGAGCTCTGGGCAGTGTGCCTAAGACTTCTAATGGAGAATTTGGCCCTGTGCAGATGATATTGCAGAGGAGGAATGCTTAGTTAATTTAGGTAAAGTATGCACAGTAAATACAATTTCATAAAAAAGCTTATAGTCTGTGGTGTTAGATAAACAACTATAGACAAACAGAATATTGCTTTTATTTGTTATCCTGTGTTAAACTGTGGCCAAAATTACACACATCAGTGTTACAAAAATTGCAGTATTGCAGGCTTGAAGTGGTTCCCTTGTTCAAATTACTAGCCCCTGCTGAGTGCTGGAATACCTTCAGGGCAATGGAAAATTGTGGCACTCTCTTTGATTTTAGATTTTGGGACCAAAGCTGGCTGATCTTTTGATGAGTAGGTCTTAATGATTTGCTCTTTTAGGCCTTATTCAAGGATACTGCCAACCTCACACTCTTCAGAAAAAAAAAAGTTTTCTCTCCTGGCAAGGCCATCAGTTCAATTGAATCAATATGTATTAGGTACCTCCCATATAGCAGCCTCTGTGCTAGGTACGTGGGTAGAGATTTATTAAGAAGAACGAAATTCAATCCCTTACTTAGGAGCTCACATATGTGCATTAACAGAAAAATTACAATTCAATCTAATCATTCTCATGAGTCCCTAGTTCTGTTTGTAATAGGAAGGTCCAAGGAGCATTTGAACTGTGACTCTCAGACCCTTACCTCTTACTCTGAACTCTCAACTTCAATCAGCACATGCTGTTTCTAGCAGCTCTCTTCCGTCTTGGAGTCCCCACTGAAGTCCTCTAGAGTATGTCCCTATTGTCCCTGAAAACTGATGGTGCTGGCTTTTCCTTTCAAAGCCTTGTTTTAATTCTAGATTTAAAATAGCACTAATGTCACAAGAAGTCTCTTAGACAATGGTGGAGTTCTCTTTCCACAGACTTTGGAATACTGTTCTTTTGGAAATGTTTACAATGACACTTACAAGAGCTGGCTATATATATATTAACCTGCTTTGTGGTGGAAATAAATATTTTGTAGAATGCTTTGAAGCTTAGGCAATTAGTTCTTTTTAACAAAAATTAATTTAATTTTCTTTTAGTTCCAGGATACATGTGCAGGATGTGACGTGCAGGTTTGTCATGTAGGTAAACATGTGCCATGGTGGTTTGCTGCACCTGTCGACCCATCACCTAGGTATTAAGCCCCACATGCATTAGCTATTTTTCCTAATGTTCTCCCTCCCTCCACCCCCTTGACAGGCTGCAGTGTGTGTTGTTCCCCTCTCTGTGTCCATGTGTTATCATTGTTCAGCTCCCGCTTATAAGTGAGAACATGTGACGTTTGGCTTTCTGTTCCTGTGTTAGTTTGTTGAGGTTAATGGCTTCCAGCTCCAACCATGTCTCTGCAAAAGACATGATCTCGCTCCCTTTTATGGCTGCAAGTATTCCATGGTGTATATGTACCAGTAATTAGTTCTTAATTTTTTTTTAAAAAGCTTTCATATTTAAAATAATCAAGATAGGATATTTCAATATATGCACCACAATGATTATTGTAAAGTAAGTTCTGTAAACTAATGAAAAATAACTATTTTGTGCAATCTTAGAAAAATCTATTAGATGATATGGGAAACAAGAAAGAGAAATGAAGAGGCAAATAAAAACATGGCATTTATTGAGTAGCTGTATGCTGGGAGATTTGAATATTCTCCTTTCCTTTCCCCTAATTTTACGTAGAGAGAAGTAACTTCTTAAAGGTTGTATGTTCCAGCTTGCAACTAGCCGTGTTGGATTTAGAAACAGGTCAAAGTCAAGTTCCATGCTTTCTTCCTGTCTCATGATAGAATTCTCTCCTTCCATTCTCTACCTGCACATATATACTTCATAAAACTAGAAAGAGGACTCCACTATATTTTACATCATTTCTTCAAATGAAGAAGATATCTGAGTTCTTAATGCCTTCAACATGTACTTACATTCCAGGAATTTAGCTATCCATAAGGTATTTAGATCCTATATTCATGATATTGTTTTAGTTGCCCTGAGTCAACTAATTGACAAAGGAAAATGCTATGCTTAAAAGCTCAGTTCTCAGTGTAATTATTTTTCTCTCCCCACATATAATCATCCTTTAAATATAAAAGCTGTTATAGAGATGCAGTTTCCAGCAAACTTTATCTCACATTGAGGCCCTTGACTTTATGTGGTGTTTCAGATCACCTTTTTGGTCGAGGGTCACACATTCATTTCAGCATCACTTAACTCTTTAGCTCTTAGTCTCCATCCAGCACTAGGGTAGACCCTGGAGATGCAAAAGCAAGCTAGAGACAGTACCCTTATTCTCATGGAGCTAAACATTAGAGAGGTATTGGTGTATTCTTTGGAGTATATAATGCCCTTTCCAGCTATGGAGTCTGCCTGCCTTTATGTATTCACCTCTTCCTGGAATCCACTTTGAGTTGGCAGAAACACTCTGCCTGCCTCAGGAGATAGAGGGACTTATTTATTGATAAATTGGGGAAGTATGGCTATAAATGCTTTCATCAGCTGTCCTTCCTCTTGGGAATGAGATGCATGCAGGGAGCATTTAGCCTGCGAGGCTTCTCTGCTGCTCCTCAGGGATGCTTCCCTGTAGGGGAGAGATCTACCTGGGTCTGGGGTGGCCTCTTCCTCCCTGGGTGGGTGTGCCTAGTTCTGGGGTTCAGCTAGTGGGTATCTTGGCTCTGTCACAGTTATACCCTCCATCATGGCCTCTATTGGTAATAAAGGAGATACTTAGCTCTCATCTGTCTTAGTCTTTGTTGCATGAGCAGGGAAGAGGGGTGTCATTCATCATGGCTGATTTAAAGCTACAAAACTGATGAGCTTTCTGTATCCCTTTCTTTCTGGCTCCTAATTCACTTATCCTTTGCCCATAATTAGCACTCATTATGCACTGTCCTGTTCTTTAATTGTTACCATGGCTATGGCTTTTTCTTGATGTTTTTGTGAGTCTATCGTGTTTATAGCTTACATCTTTTAGGCCCTACTTATAAGTAGAAAGAGAACAGGAAGTGAGCTCCCCTGAAATAGACATGCAGTCAATATCACAAACCCCAAGAGGGCAAGTTCTGGAACCAGCAGATTCCAGCTCTGCAATATTAGCTCTATAACTTCACCCACATTACTTAACCTCAGTTTCTTCCTCTGGAAAATGGGGAAAATAATGACACCCTTCTCATATTATCACACATAATGTTCCTGACATAGAGTACACACTGAATGCATGTGTGCTGTTATTACAAAAAGGAATTAAATCAGATGGTTTTACCTTCCTTAGAAAGAATTAATACAGAAAAAAAAAAAAAGCTCCTCAACTCTCTTAAGTATTCTGAATGAATGACCTCTGTATTGCGACTCTTTAAGGCAGCAGTCTCCAACCTCTTTAGCACCAGAGACTGGTTTCGAGGAAGACAATTTTTCCACAGACCCGGGTGGGGTGGAGGATGGTTTTGGGATGATTCAAGCCCATTACGTTTACCATTACATTCTCATAAAGGAGCGCACAAGCTTGCATGCACGGTTCACAGTTGGGTTGTGGCTCCTATGAGAATCTAATGCCGCCGCTGATCTGACAGGAAGCAGAGCTCAGGCAGCCAGTGCTGGCTTGCCTTGCCTCCTGCTGTTCTGCCCAGGTCCTGACAGACCACGGAGCAGTACTGGTCCACAACCCAGGGGCTGGGGACACCTGCTTTAAGGGAACAGTTCTTGAGAACAAACAACATCTGCTCCAGAGGCCATTGATGCTTGAAGATCATAGTGAAAGAAGAACGTTCTCAAAGAACAAGATTTTTGGGTCAGATATTGTATGTTTGAATCTCTTTCCTTCAAATCCACTTACATATCCCCCCTGAACCTCATGTTTTAAATAAAATAATACAATGATATTTACATATAATACAGTATTTTGAGATTTCGGTTAAATGGTGCAGTTGAAAGCCACTAATAGTATATGGCATATGGCATATCGTACATCAATATATTGTATTTTATATCAATATATGTTGTATTCAATATTGTTCATTATTCAATATGTATTCACATTGTACATCAATATATGTTGAATAACTGAATCCAGGGAATATTCCTTCTGCAACTGATTTCAAATAGTGCCATTACCCAGAGCTGTGGATGTTGCCTGAGTTGACTTGTACTTACCTGCAAAGCAAGTGACCTTGAATGGGCAGAGCAAGAGGAAGAGGCCCTCCATGGAAAACTAAACAACTGGCCCATTTTTGTTTGAATAACCAAGTCTGGGAGATGTTCCTTGTGCAGAACACATTATTTTATTTCTATATAGGATAGCTGTACCCCATTCACGGGGTGACATGCCATTCATACTGCAGCAGTAGGAAAGTCCCCATGGTTTCTCTTTCATCATTCACTTTTATATATATATATATATTACTATTATTATACTTTAAGTTCTAGGGTACATGTGCGCAATGTACAGGTTTGTTACATTTGTATATATGTGCCATTTTGGTGTGCTGCACCCATTAACTCGTCATTTACATTAGGTATATTTCCTAATGCTATCCCTCCCCGCTCCCCCTACTCCACAACAGGCCCCCGTGTGTGATGTTCCCCTTCCTGTGTCTAACTGTTCTTATTGTTCAATTCCCACCTATGAGTGAGAACACATCATTCACTTTTGATGTCGGTAGAATAGTGGCCCCCACAAAGACATACACATCCAGATCTCCAGAACCTATGAATATGTTACTTTACATGGTTTTATGGATTGATCTGTATGCTGCCAAAATGAATATGTTGAAGTTGTGGCCCACAATACCACAAAATGTGACTAAATTTGGAGATAGGTCTTTTCAGAGGTAATCAATTTAAGATGAGGTTATTAGGGTAGATGCTAATTTAATGTCATTTGTGTTCTCATAAAAAGGAAAAATTTGGACACAGAGATAAGGACAGAGGAAAGATGATGTGAAGACAGGGGCAGAAGTCAGCCATCTACAAGCCAAAGGGAGAGACGTGGAAGAGATTCACCCTCACAGCCCTCAGATGGAAGCAACTCCACTAACACTTTGCTCTTGGACTTCTAGCTTCCAGAACTGAGAGACAATATCTTTCTGTTGCTTAAGTCACCCAGTCTGTGACACTGTGTTTATGGTAGCCCTAGCAAACAAACACAGTCCCACGAAGATTTGGTTGTTGCTTTGCAAGAGAATGGTTATTCCTACAAATAAGGGCATTGACTTTATAAAGCTACAAGTATACCCCAGTATTCTGTTTCTGGTTTTGTTTACTTTCATATATGCTACCTTTTCAAGGTGAAATCATAGTGCATTTTAAATGATGTTTTAAAGAGCAATTATACTCATCATATGTACTTCAAATAATACTGATTTCTCAGGTGAAGTAATGGTAGCATGAGCGTATTAGTTAATTTTTTCTGAATAACTAGTTACCTCCAAAGTTCATGCCTTTGAGCAACGCATATTCATTACTTCACAGCTTCTTTGGGTCAGGAGACTTGGCATAGCTTAGCTGAGTCCTCTGGCTCCTGGTGTCCCAGGCTGTAATCAAGGTGGTGGCCAGGACTGCAGTCATGTCAGGGCTCGCCAGGGAAGGATCTGCCTCCAAGCTAACTAGCGTGGCTTTTGGCAGACTGTATTTCTATGCAGGTTGTTGGACTGAGTTTCTTGCTGGCTGTTCCAGAGGTTCCCTTAGCATCTTGTCGTGTGGCCTGTTCATAGGTCAGTTCATATTGGCTTCATCAAAGTGAGCAAGTAAGATAGCAAAAGAGAATGCCCAAGATAGAAGCCACAGTCTTTTTGTAATCTAATCTTAGAAGTGACAGCCTGTTATATTTGCTATATTCTGTTTGTTAGAAACAAGTTTCTAGGGCCGGATGTGGTGGCTCACGTCTGTAATCCCAGCATTTTGGGAGGCCGAGACAGGCAGATCACCTGAGGTCAGGAGTTGGAGACCAGCCTGGCCAACATGGCAAAACCCTGTCTGTACTAAAAATACAAAGCCGAGTGTGGTGGCGCAGGCCTGTAATCCCAGCTACTCGGGAGGCTAAGGCAGGAGGAGAAGCACTTGAACCTGGGTGGTGGAGGTTGGGGTGAGCCAAGATTGTGCCACTGCACTCCAGCCTGGGTGACAGAGTGAGACTCCATCTCAAAAAACAAACAAACAAACAAAAAACCAAATTGCTAGGTTCAGCTCATTTTCAAGGGAAGAGTTTACTCAAGAGAATGAATACCAGGAGGTTGGGATCACTGGAGGCCAGTTTAGAGTCTGCCTACCAATAGGAGCAAGGCCATCAGTGTCAGTCAGTGACATCAACATCATGTAGACTGCTTGGCCAACAATAATGCTAAAATGACATCAATCTTGAGATCATCCTCATTTCATAAATATTAAAATGTAAAAAAAGTCATTTTAAAGTAAAGAAAATATGTTATTTTTTAACATCTGAAACAGCACCCTGAAGTCATGTTTTAGAACATTTTCTCATCTTTTTTTGTGTGACTTTTACATTATCTTTTATATTATATGTTATAATAGGGAATAAAGAAAGTAAAATAACTCCAAATCAAATTTTGAGCACGTACCAATTATTAAATCATTTAAACAGTCAGGAAATGGATACTACTGTGTTCTAGAAATGGGTACCAACTCTCAAAATGTTTGACATACTCATGGAAATAACATGGCTTTAATGGAAGGGCTTTGGGAGTTCTGCTTCTAGCTGGCTGATCAGAAAAGGGGAAGCCTCAGAAAGGAAGTGGGATCTGTACATGCATCCAGGAAGCACAGCTTTAGTGTCAATGGAGAAGTTTCGAATAGCAAAATTCTCCACTGAACTTGCTGAAAGCAGGAGGGGAGAAAGAAGCATTTGCAGGCCCAGATGATACCTAAGAGAGGACTGTGCATTGCTTTTCAACCTCCACATGTCAGTACTCAAGGGTTAAGCTGAATTTTTAAAATTTACTCTTGCATTTATTTCATTGTATATTACTACCTGTTCACTATAGTTAATTGGGAAATTTACAAAAATTAGAAATAATAATATTCCTCTTTCCCCAAAGTCACCACTATCTTGAATTTTAAAACTAGAGCTTACTATTGCAATCTTTGACACTTTATTTCACTACCGTCATATAGCATCCTTCTGTGTCTCAGTCCTTTTTTTGACGTTGTTATGAAGTTCGTCCATGTTGTTGCCTGGGCTAAGGCTCATTTTTATTGCTGAATAATGTCATATTGTATGAATGTACTAAATATTCTTAGTCATCCTTCTGTTGAGGGTATTTGTGCTGTTTCCAGTTAGGACTTTCACAAATCATGGTTTCATGAACATTCTTTGTGATGGTTAATATCAGGTGTCAACTTGATTAGATTGAGGGATGCCTAGGTGGCTGGTCATTGTTTCTGGGTGTGTCTGTGAGGGTGTTGCCAGAGGAGATTGACATTTGAGTCAGTGGACTGGGAGAGGAAGATCTGATGTTCCTCAATGTGGGTGGGAACCATCCAATCCACTGCCCCCAGTCCTCTCTAAGACAAAAACAAAGCAGGTGGAAGAATGTGGGATAAGTTGGCTTGCTGAGTCTTCTGGCTTTCATCTTTCTCCTGTGCTGGATGGTTTTTGCCCTTGGACATCAAACTCCAGACTCTTCTGCCGTTGGACTCTTGGACTTACAGCAATGGTTTTGCTGGGGGATTTTGGGCCTTTGGCCACAGACTGAAAACTGCACTGGCAGCTTCTTTGGTTTTGAGGCTTTTGGACTCAGACTGAGCCACTATTGGCTTCTTTCTTCCCCAGTTTGCAGAAGTCATATTGTGGACTGTGCCTTGTGATCATGTGAGCCAATTCTTCCTAATAAACTCTCTTTCATATATACATATATCCTATTAGCTCTGTTCCTCCAGAGAACCCTGACTAATATACTCATAGATATGCCTTTTGGTACACGATTTCAAGCATATGTTTGGTGTAAACCTAAGAGTGAGATTGTCACATCACAGGACTTTCAAATGCTCAACTTGAGTGGTTAATGTTGAACTGCTTTCCAAAGAAGTGAGGCCAACTCATACCCTACCAGGCGTGTTTCTCTGCTTTTTTTCAAAGATGTTGGTAGTATCAGTCTTGGCAATATTAGCCATTTTGTTGAGTAGGTAGTAGTGTGTCATTTTGGTTTTCACTGGATTTTGTGATGACACATGAACACTTTTACTTAGCTATACTTTCAGTTTAGTTTACTTGTAATTAGTTACAGTGTTTAATGGCTATTCGGATCTCTTCTTTAATGAAGTGCCTATTCTTGTCTTTTGCCTATTATTTCCTGTTGGCTTGTTTGTAATTTTGTTACTGATTTCTAGAAAGCCTCTATATATTTGGGATAAGTGGCTGTGACTCAGTTTTTTAACGTATAAAATAGAAATAATAATGCTCCCCACATATGATATTGTTATGAGGAGTGTATC
The DNA here is from genome assembly GCF_009828535.3 of Hylobates moloch. NCBI lineage: Eukaryota > Metazoa > Chordata > Mammalia > Primates > Hylobatidae > Hylobates > Hylobates moloch. The sequence goes on along the minus strand of NW_026652292.1, from coordinate 74,201,739 downwards.
AGTTAATACACAGAAAAGCTTCAAGCCAACTGTGGCACAGAGTAAGTGCTCAGTGTTATTGTGATTAGCCGAAAGTACACTGCTAGCAACTGTGGACACAGAAATCCAAAGGGGTCTTCTAACTTCCATTTAACACATTTTGCCTTGCACAACAACTTTACCAATTCAGAAGTTCTGAAACTCACTACACTCGCCCCTAATTGTGCCCCAGTACTAGCTTTAGTGAGAAGTAATGTGATAATTTTGTTACAATCCCAACATTATTTTTTAAAATTGTATTTTTCCTTGGAGAAGAAGGCAGTTTTTTCAAGCTGAAAATTAATAGAGAAGCACTTATTCTCACAGGCACTGCATGGTACAATTGGCATTTAGCATGTTCATTGCAAAAGTTTTAAAAGGAATAGCACTGCAGCAGGAGAAAGAGGAAGAAAACAATAACAACAACAACAAAACAAAGTAAAAATTACTCCCTGAATGCAGAAATAAAATGTATTAAAAATTAAAGGGTGCACAATGGGAGTAATTAAGTGTTTTAGGCCAAGTGCCCATTCTTGCCTCATTCAGATTCCCTTGGTTCACTAGCCACACTTTAGAAAAGAGGGACAATTTTTATCTTCCACCCCAGTGAAGATTGTTTTGCTCCCAGTAGCCAGACAATAAAAATTTCCTATAAACAAATAAACAAACTTTAATCAGCGTGGTTATTCTCCTATCAGTGGAATTTTCACAGATAAAGTTTTTTGAGGAGGATGGAAAAACCACAATTTAGGCCTTTGAAACCAAAAATGACAGAAAAATCTTTCATTTATTATTCCTCATGGACAACATCTCTTAATATCTTCCTTCTAGGTTTCTTAATTAAATTCAGCTTCTTATATTTTTCTCTTGATTCACCTACTTTCATTCCCAGATTAACCTAGATCTTTATAGCTATAATTTCTCAACTGTTAAATTTCACTTACCTCATTTAAATTTCTGTAGATTTCTCTCCCCAAGTGGAAAGTTTGATTGTTCACTCTTTCACCTTTCTCCCCAGGCAATAAAACTATCCTGCTTAGACCAGTGCTAACTGATTTATAAACATTCACATTAAATTGTATTATTCTGTGTAATGCATAGATGTGTGAATATAGAGTGACCTTAGAAAGTGACGGTGATAGTCCTAGCCTGTGAAGAATGGCCACCATCTTCAAAGATCCTTCTGAAGTGTTATCTTTTCCACACAATCTCTGATTTCTTCCGGGGGAAAGGACTAGTTTTCTCTTTCAACTCCCCCAGCATGTCTCCAAGGGCACTGTAGTTGATTAGTTCATTTTTTTCCTGATCATCTGCTCCCTGCATCTACATAGAGGATGAGACATACCTGCCTCTTGCTATATGACTTTCAGTGGCCCCCTGTGCTTTTCTGTCACTGGTGCCAGGCTTTGCCAAGTGACATTCTTCAGTCAATGGAAAGTGAGTAGATTAGTTCCTTCTGAGAGGAAGTTTTCAAAGGCATTATAAGTTTTTGCCAGCTTCATTGCTCTTTTCCTGTGCCAATTTCCTTCAGCTTGGTCCCCAGAATGAGAAGGCACATGGAACCATGGGACTTGAGCTGTGGCCTCCTAGAAGTGACATGAGCAAGAAAGAAATATCTGAGGTTTGGGGGTCATTGGTTACTTCAGCACTTAGCACTTTATTGAAATTGGTTGTTTGCTTGTCTTATTCAAGGTGCATTCAGGAAATGCATCTTCTTCGTTAGATGTCTGCATAGTTTGGAGCTTGGCAGTCAGTGGGAGCTAATAAATGTTTGTGGAATAAGTGAATGACTCAATGAAGATCTCCAATGAGAAGCATCTATTATCTGCTATGGCAATTGTGCTGACTGGAGAATGTTTCTTACCCCGAGCAGAAATTGAATCCTCCTGTACTTCCTCTATAGGTTTTAGTTATATCCCTTAGGCTCACATAAAACCATCTAATTCCTCATCCATATGGCAGCCCTCTAATGCCTGACAGCAGTGCTACTACTCATGTTAGGATTGTATCTTTGCAGAATAGGTATTCCCAGTCCTTATCCATTTTGTTATCTCCCATGATTTTAATGTCCTTGGTTTCCTGGGGGTCCTCTTTGCAGGTGCTGTTGATGCATGTCTCTCTTAGCACATGGGATCTGCAATTAGCATCATTCTGCATGTGTGGTCAGAGTAGCACAGGGTGAGGAAGGAGTGTCTCCTCCCTCTGTCTAGACCAATTATACTGAGTCTAACACAGCCTCCAGTTGCCTTCACTGGTTTTGGCAGCCCCATCATCCTGCTGACACATGTCCAGTCAATCAAATCCCTTAAGTGTTTTCCAGGAGCCTTTATTGTCAAGCTCTGCCTCAACTTGTGCAGGTGGTTTGGGGAACCCAAATGTAGATCTTTAGACTTTTCCCTGTTTGCTTACTCCCCTCATCTCATCTAGTTAGTGATTTCTGTCTGCAGCATTTGGGGAAATGAAGGCTTTGGTTTCTGGGAAAGGAAATGCAGCAGGTAGTCCACACAAAGGAGAAACAACTGTGTCTCATTAATCCTGGTATGGCTGGAGAGCTCCATTTTCAGGTTCGGCAACGTATACTTCACTATGTGAGGTAGCTTATTTCTGGTACTGTGCTGTCTTTGCTTGGTTTTTCAAGGAGAACAGAAGAGTAGCATCAATAGCACACACCAACAAGAAGCTCTATGTGTGACATATAGACTGACTGTAAGGTGCTCCCCATGACCCCTGCCTGCCGGTAATCATGCTCTTTGATAATCCCCTTGGCTTGAGTATAGACATGTCCTGTAACTTGCTTCTAACCAATGGAATATGGCAAAGCTGATGGGATATATGTGATTGCATGTACATGATTATATTTGGTGTGATTGTAACATTGCTTCCTTGCTGGCTGTGAGGAGCAAGCTTCCAGGCTGTGAGCTGTCCCTGGGAGGAGGCCACATAGTCAGAAACTGAGGGCAACTTCTAGCTGACAGCCAGCAAGAAGCTGAGGCCCTCAATCTGACAGCTTGCCAGAAACAGGATGCCATCAACAACCAAATGGGCCTGGAAAAGGATGCTTTCCCAGTCCAACCTTGACGTGAGGCTGCAGCACTGGCTGATGCCTTGATTGCAGCTTCCAGATGAGACTCTGAGGCAGATGATTCAACAAAGCCAGGCCTGACTCCTGATCCATGGAAACTGTGATATAATAAATGTGTGGTGTTTTATGCTGCTAACTTTGTTGTAAATTATTTATCAGCAACATGCAATTAAGTGGTAGAAACAAAATTCAATTGGAAGCCTGTGACATCATGTAGCCAAAATATATATATGCCCACTGGCCTACTGTCTCTTTTTGAAGGGTTGCATTGACTTATAGAACCCCTAATAATTTCCATGGCCTACACCACGAGAATGTTAAAAGGCCATTTATCAGTAGTAGCAGTAGTAGTAGTAGTAGTAGTAGTAGTAGTAGTAGTAGTAGTAGTAGAGCTGTTTTTTCTTTCTTTTTTTTTTTTTTTTTTTGAGTTGGAGTTTCACTCTTGTTGCCCAGGCTGCCAGGCTGGAGTGCAACAGAGTGATCTCGGCTCACTGCAACCTCCGCCTCCCAGGTTCAAGCAATTCTCCCGCCTCAGCCTCCTGAGTAGATGGGATTACAGGCACGTGCCACCACGGCCAGCTAATTTTGTATTTTTAGTAGGGACGAGGTTTCTCTATGTTGGTCAGGCTGGTCTCAAACTCCCGACCTCAGGTGATGAGCCCACCTCGGCCTCCCAAAGTGTTGGGATTACAGGCATGAGCCACTGTGCCTGGCCAGTAGAGCTGTTTTCTAGTATTTCCCCGGACTAACCTTCTGCTCACCCATCTTCTCCAATGCCAGTTCTCTTCTTTGCCTTCCTTTTGGACTTCTTGGTTCCATACCCAGCTGTGAATATTTGCTCCTGCCCTCCAGGCCTTCTAACTTTGATTCATCATTGGAGCAGGGTTTCCCAGTTTTGATCACTTCTATACCCTCAACCGGAAGTGTTTTAATCTAGCTTCTGTTTTGTCTATATTTTCTAGGTCTAGCTCTTATAGATCTCCTGTTAAAGAAGATTTTAATGCTCTAAGCTCCTTTAATGATAAAAATAAAAAAACCTGTATTGGGTAGTGTGAACTTCAGCAAAAGAATAGATATGGGGGACGCCAAGGAAGACACCTCAAGCCATTTTGTTATTTCCATTGAGGTTCTTTTCATCTTTGAGCATTATTGTCATCATCATCATACTAAAGCCCTGTACACATATTATGCATGAAAAGGAAGTTGTAAGTACTATGGTTTGTAGATCCTGGGGAACTGCTTGATGCCATGAGGTTAGTTTGAATCCCGCTTTTCATTTCTAATGGTTCAGACACTGGACACGGGGGCCTGAGGTAGAAGCTGATGACTCACTTTTTCTGTTTGTACCAGTATGCTATTTTTGCGTGCAGCTAAGTTTGCCAGAGAGAGAAAGGTCTTCTGGAGTCCCTCAGTCCTAATGTACTTTAAATGCTATACATAGAGAAGTAGAGAATCCAAGAGCTCAGTTCCCACACACGGAGCTTGCTCTCTAAAAGCAGAGGGATGTTTGAATTTAGGTATGTGAGCCCTCTTAGACTTGAGCTTTCAGGTTCAGGCTATTTCATTTAAGGTGTTACTGCTGAGGCAAAACATATGCTATGAACAATTTGAGTCATGCCCATGGATGTCCCTAGAATTACAGACAGATCAGAAATGGGACTGAGCTAAGCTCTAATACAAACCTTTAATTTTACCTACAGAAAAATAGAAACTCAGAAACGTTAAATGCCTAGGCAGAATTTATGCAGTTAATTAATGACGGCATCCAGACTTGATTTCAGACAAAGTAGCCATGGTGTTCTTTGAAAGGCCGTAAAGAAACTGAAGCTCAGAAAGGAAAGTCAGTCGCTCTCAGTTGCTTGGAGGAGAGGTGAGTTCTAACTCAGGATGCTGGACCTGGGAGGGGAAACACTCCGTTCAAGGAGAATGATTCTCCTTCTCCTTGTCTAGACTTTTAGGAGTCCAAATGATAGACAAAGATGAAAATAATACCTGTCAAGTCAAGGGCGATCAGGACATAGGAAGAAAAGGAGTCAGGAGTAATTCCCTTTCCTTAGGGGTTCCATGTGGATGGAGTGGGCTTCTTTGAGTTTTGATTTTATAGGACTGTTTATTTCCTTGTTTCTGCTCTTCAGCATTTAGTAAAGGGCCTATTGATTTTCACTATTTTTAATTTCAGCCTTGCCTCAGCCTCAGCTGGACGATGGGGAGTTCATTGAAAGGGCTTTCTTTTTTCTGTCTGGGCCAGAGTGTTTGAAGATTATTACCCTCTGAGGCCAGCAGGATGGTGATAGTGGAACCAGAGAAGGAGACGAAGCAAGAGAGGATTTGAAAACAAGTTCGGAGCTCCAGAATCTGGTGCTTCTTCCTCCATGTTATTTTCTTTCCAGTGCCGGCCTCAAAGGGATTGATTTTTATTTTTGCTCAAAATCCATTTAGGCCCGAGGTCAAAGTCCTCCTTTCTCACCCAGTCTCCACAATTTGCCATCTACCCCTTCAATGCTGTCTTCTGTCTTCTATAGCCCCTTAACTGGACAGTCACTCCTATGCTTGTAGTTTGGCTTGTATTCAAATTAGTTATGAATAGTTCTGTCCATCCCATAAGACTGTAATCCTTCCCACAGCAGGGAAAGCATCATTTTTACTTTATACCAATCCTCTCCTCTAGCCCCTGCTCCAATAGACACCTGATAGACCCTGCTAGGTGTCTATTACATACCTGCACCAAGTAACTAATTGCACGGTAGTGTTTTCCACACTTTTATGATGACAAGAATTATGTGGTAGAACTGGTTAAAAAAAAACTTCTCAGATCCCACCCTGACCCTCTGTATAGGAATCTCCAGGAGCAAAACCTAGGAAGCTATTTTTTTTTTTTTTTTTTTTTTGAGACGGAGTCTCGCTCTATTGCGCAGGCTGGAGTGTAGTAGTGTGATCTCGGCTCGCTGCAAGCTCCGCCTCCTGGGTTCATGCAATTCTCCTGCCTCAGTCTCCTGAGTGGCTGGGATTACAGGCGCCCACCACCATGCCCGGCTAATTTTGGTATTTTTAGTAGAGATGGGTTTTCACCATCTTGGCCAGGCTGTTCTTGAACTCCTGACCTCATGATCTACCCTCCTCACCCTCCCAAAGTGCTGGATTACAGGCATGAGCCACCGTGCCCAGCCAGGAAGCTAAATTTTGAACTGGAGTTGCAAGTGAATCTTATCAGCAAAGTTTAGGAAACTCTCTTCTAGGAGGTGAGGAGAGGTAGCTCTATGCTGGGGTGGCCTTTTTGTGTCGAATATATTGGAGATGAGTATTGTGGAGTCAGAGGATGTCAGAAGGACAAATCATTACCAGACTGTTTATTCTTTCTGTTCCCCTGAAGTGAGCTACATGAAGCCCTGCAAAATCGCTCAGGAGCTGCGTAAAATGTCTCTCCTGCCATCCTCATTTGCCCTTGCCGTTGCTTTCAGACACATGCAGTTTTTACAGTCTCTTGGTCCTTGTCTTCACTTCCTGGTCCCCCGAGTCTGAGTGTGATGCTAAAGCGAGAATGTCCTTGAATGTTCTTGATCTTGATGTGTCGGCCACTCTCGGAAGCCTTCTGTCTGCTCCCCACCCTTCCGGGCAATTCCACGTGTGTGACCTATGGTTCTTCCTCTCTCTCTCTCTTTCTCTCTCTCTCTCTTTTCTTTCCTTCTTTTTTTCCCCCTAACTCCCCTCATACCCCATGTCTCTGTTTTCCCCCTGGGCAACGAGTGCAGAAAGAGTTTTTACGCGTGCAGTGGTTTCCCACTGCCCTAAAGTCCAAATTTCTAAATGAGGCCCTGTTCTGCCTACTTGATTCAGACAGAGGCTTCTTTACAAGCAACAAAGATGGACTCAGTGAAAAGGGAGATTATTGGAAGGGTTCTCGGGGATCTATAGAAGAAACAAGAAGCAGGAGGACCAGACTTAGGAACGGGTAATCACCAGGGGAGCTGATCATTGAAGATTGCAGCAGGGGTCACAACAGAAGCATGAGCTGGCTGCTGAGGCCTCCGCATTATTGGGCCACTCTTTCAGGATACAAACCCCAGAATTAGTTGACAACTGGATAAGCCCAATTCATGTGCCACCTTCCTGTTGACCCAGGACAGGGTGGGAAGAGCTGCGCTTGCTTTTTGTTTTTAAGTGATAGACTGGAGCGTTTCACCAAGACTTCACTAAGAGGAGTTTCTCAAAAGGGAGAAAGTGAGATAACAGAAAAAGAAGCTTGGTTGTCAAAGAGCTTAAAATTGATGTGTCTTCTGTGACAATGCTCCAGCCTTAAAAAAATGGAAGTGTTTGGAGAAAAATATAAATTACACAAAACTCAAAGGCTTTTAAAAAAATTAATGTATTAGTCTGTTCTCAGACTGCTAAGAAAGACATATCTGAGACTGGGTAATTTATGAAGGAAAGAGGCTCAGTGGACTCACAGTTCTACACGGCTGGGGAAGCCTCACAGTCATGTCAGAAGGCAAAGGAGAAGCAGAGTCACGTCTTACATGGCAGCAGGTAAGAGAAGTGCTGAACAAAATGAGGCAAAGCCCCTTATAAAACCATCAGATCTCGTGAGACTTGTTCACTACCATGAAAACACTATGGGAGAAACTACTCCATGATTCAATTATCTCCACTTAGCCATGCCCTGTATGGGGATTATTACAATTTAAGGTGAGATTTGGGTAGGGACACAGCCAAACCGTATCAATGAACGCACCAAGTGGCCTTATCTTCCTCTCTTTCCTTCTTTTTGCTCCCCGCTCCTCCCATTCCCTCTTTTTCTCTTCTCTCTCTTTGCCTCTTATTCTTCTTTCTCCTTCTCATTTTACTGTCAGTTATGTTCTTCTGTTCAGTATTAGGAAAGTTCCAGATGAACTTGGAGGAGGAAGTGGAAAAGTAAGATTCTAAGTTGTGAGAAAGGAAATTGGGATGAGGTGTGTCCATGGGAGTTAATGAATTAAAACCACTAAGAGTTTATCATCTTGCTTTAGCGTTGATTTGGGGTTCTTCTTTCCAATCCACAGCACACAGATGTTCATTTAAAATAGGCCCTTAGAGTTTGAGGGTCCTTCTAACATTTAACTCAGAAATTTCCCTGCAGATATTCCTCCGTAAGAAAATAATCTAGAAAAATTGGGGAAAAGGTTTATACAGAAAAATGCTCACTTCAGCTTTATTTATAACAGCCTTCAAATTGGAAACAACCTAAATGGGATAAGTATCTCCATGGTATGCTCACTTTATGGTATATTATGCTTACAAAGCATTTAAAACTTGGAAAATGTTTATTAAAAAGTGAAGTGAAAAAGTCAGTGCATAAAATGCTGCATAAAATATAATCACAATTACATAGAATAAGTTAAAAGAATAAAAACTTATCAAGTGAGAAAACACAGAAGTTAGACACAGCATTATTACAGGGATTGCTTTTAGATAATGGGATTCTTGGTGATTGATTTAAAAATATTTTTGTTTTTTGCCTTTTGCATTTCTTTGATCTTCAAAAATGTTCACATTGAGCACACTAAAACAAGATGCGTGCATTTCTTTACACCAGAATAAAATCAAGTTTTGTTAACAACCAAAGGAGAAAATGTCCTTGCTTAAATATGGACCCACGACTTCCAGTTTTCACAGGATCTTCTGAGATAGCTGCTCTCTTGCTGAGTTCACCATAGTGTTCGCATAACCAAACCCAGTAGGCACACTGTGCCCTCATTTTCCTCAACCCTCCAGCAGTATTTAATGTGGTTAATCCGTCTTTCTTGACACGCTATCATTTTTTCCTGGAAACTCGCCTGCTTCTGTTGCCACCTTTGACCCTTGTCTCCTTCTCAGTTCTCCTTGTTCATTTCTTCCTCTTGTACCAAAAGTCTAAATGTTACGCTCCACTCCTAGTTACACTTGCTTTTGTCACCAAAGGCATCCCATCCACTCCTTCTATATTCAGACACCTTCTTGGTTTATGGATCTGCCCTTCTCTTTTGTGATCACTTGTCTAGCTGCTTCCTTGACGTCCTTGTTTGGATGTCCCCAAAATATTTCAAACTTATATCCAAAATGAAATTCTTCAAGGTAAGTCTATGACATAGAGACTGAATGAAGGTCCATGTGTCAAGTGATATAGTAAACACTGGTGTAATATAATTTTCTTATTTTTTCAATTTAAAAATATGTGAAAATAGAAACTCTAATATTTTCTTCCTGAATCTCAATGGATCATATTGCTTACTCCTTAAAACACAAATTACCTTCTTAAAGACCAGTGTTTGCATTGCCAAAATCATAGATGATTCTCTTCTCTGGAATCTTCAGATTCTCTATCTTTTAAAATTAGAAGTGCAACAAAAATTCCAGGCTCTGATAAGACTTGCAAAATAAAAGGATTTTTCTACTGTCACTTTATTTTATATCTTATGCAATGTTAAGCAACATTTATATAGTACTCACATTATTTCCAATCCCCTGTATATGATGTTTTTTAAGTAAGGTCCTAGGCCATTTGAACACCACTCACCCACTCCCACACACCAATGTTTATAGGAGAAGGACACACAAAGTTTTGATTATAACCAGTGACTACATTAAAATATTTTGGGGTTAAAAAAATCATTCCAGTGAGCAATGAATAGAATTATTTTCTCATTGGATTGAGTTCAATGAAAGGAACCCCCAGTGATTTTTTTTTTAACCAATTAAACATGACAACATAATTCTTGGACAGGTTTTTGTTACAGGGACTTTGTGACATATCTATTCAAGTTCTAGCTGTTTGCACTATGTCTTAAAGGAGCTGCAGCTATCTTGATGCATTTATTAATTACATTTCTATTTCTTCCAAAAATAAAGGAAAACATAATTACATGCTGAGTGTTGTTCAGCTTTGGGGTTCTAAAAAGGTAATTTGAACCAGTTTCCTTTAGTCTCTTGTTACTCAAAATGTGATGCATCAACTAGCAACATAGTCATCACCTGGGGCTGTATTAGAACTCGAATTCTCAGGCTCCACCCAGACCTGACGAATCAGAACCCACATTTTGAACAAGATCCCTATGTGACTTGTTTGCACACTAAACTCTGAGAAGCTGTGATCTAGAACTGTAAGCCTTTCAACTTCTTAAAATCTAGATTCATATTGCTATCATTAACTCAAATTCTATGTATTATGATTCTGACTATGTAGCTTCTACTTAATAAAATATCAGACTTAGTGCAGTGGCTCAAGCCTGTAATCCCAGCACTTTGGGAGTCCAAGGTGGGCAGATCAGGAGGTCAAGAGATCAAGGCCATCCTGGCCAAGATGGTGAAATCCCATCTCTACTAAAAATACAAAGATTAGCTGGGTGTGGTGGCATGCACCTGTATTCTCAGCTACTCGGGAGGATGAGGCAGGAAAATCTCATGAACCCAGGAGGCGGAGGTTGCAGTGAACCAAGATCACACCATTGCACTTTGGCCTGGCTACAGAGCGAGACTCCGTCTCAAAAAAAAAAAAACAAAACAAACAAACAAACAAAAAAAACATAAGCTTAGAAATTACTTAATAAATTCAGCAGAAAGAAAAATTATTTAAAATTAGAAAAAACATTTGAACAGATATTTCACTGAAGAAACCATATGATGGCAAAACCATGTGAAAAGATGTATATCATTAGTCATTAGGCGAATGCAAATTAAAACAACAATAAGATGACACTACACAACTATTAGAATTGCAATCATAATAATAATAATAACCAGAACAATAATACTTAACAATATTAAGAGTTGATGAGGCTGTAGACTTTCTACTAGTCTAGTCATACATTGCAGATGGAATTGCAAAATTGTATAGTCACTTTGGAAAACAGTTTGGCAGTTGCTTTTTCTTAAACTTTTATTTTAGGTTCAGGATTACCTGGGTAGGTTTATTGTATAGATAGACTCACGTCATGGGGGTTTCTTGTGCAGATTATTTCATCACCCAGGTACTAAGCCTAGTACACGGTAGTCATTTTACCTGATCCTCTCCCTCCTCCTACCCTCTACCCTCAGGTAGAACCTGGGTGTCTGTTGTTCCCCTCTTTGTGTCCATGTGTTCTCATCATTTAACTCCCACTTATAAGTGAGAACATACCACATTTGGCTCTCTATTTCTGCATTTGTTTGCTAAAGATAATAGCCTCTAGCTCCATCCATGTTCCTGCAAAGGACATGATCTCATTCTTTTTTATGACTGCATAGTATTCCATGGTGTGTGTGTGTGTGTGTGTGTGTGTGTGTATATATATATTCTATGGTGTGTATATATATATATCTCACATTTTTTAATCCAGTCTACCATTGATGGGTATGTAGGTTGATTCCATGTTGCTACTGTGAATAGTGCTGCAATGAACATACATGTGTTCTTTTTAATAGAATGATTTATATTCCTTTGGGTATATACCCAGTAATGGGATTCCTGGGTGGAATGTTAGTTCTGTTTTTAGCTCTTTGAGGAATTATCACACTGCTTTCCACAATGGTTGAGAAAATTTACACTCCCACCAACTGTTTATATGTGTTTGCTTTTTTGCATAACCTTGCCAGCATCTTTTATTTTTTTACCTTTTTTTTTGAGACAGAGTCTCACTCTGTCACCCAGGCTAGAGTACAGTGGCATGATCTTGGCTCACTGCAATCTCTGCCTCCTATGTTCAAGTGATTCTCCTGCCTCAGCCTCCCGAGTAGCTGGGATTACAGGCACATGCCACCATGCCCTGCTAATTTTTGTATTTTTAGTAGAGATGGGTTTCAGCACGTTGGTCAGGCTGGTCTCGAACCCCTGACCTCAGATGATCCATCCAGCTCAGCCTCCCAAAGTGCTGGGATTATAGGCATGAGCCACTGCACCTAGCCCTTGACTTTTTAATAATATAGTTTGGCAATTTCTTATAAATGTAAACTCATACTCATCATATGATTCAACAATCCTACTCACAGGTATTTATTCAAGTGAAGTGAATTTATGTCATACAAAAGCTCGTAAATGTTTATAGCAGTTTCATTGGTAGTCACCAAAACCTGAAAACAACTCAAGTGTTCTTTAACTAATTTATGGACAAACACTGATATATCCATATAATACAATGCTATAGGACTATAAAAAAGAACAAATTACAGATATACACAAAAACATAGATGAATCCACAACACGCTATACATTATACTAAATGAATAAAGCTACACATTTATACGACATTCTGGAAAAGATAACACTATGGGGATGAAGAGCTGACAGTGGTTGCCAGAGGTTCAGGATAGTTGGAGGTGGAGTATTTAAATATAAAGAAATAGTCTTTGTTGTGTATCACTGGAGTTACTCTGCGTCCTGATTGGGAAAGTAGCTACATGACTCTAGGCATTTGCCAAATCTCATAAAACTGTATATCAGTCTGGGTGCAGTGGTTCATGCCTGTAATCTCAGCACTTCGGGTGACTGAGATGGGACGATCCCTCAAGCCTAGTTGGAAATCATCTTATGCAACATAACAAGACCTCATCGCTACTAAAATACAAACAAACAAACAAACAAAAAATTAGCCAGGCATGGCTAATTATGATTGGCACACACCTGTAGTCCAAGCTACATGGGAGGCTAAGTCAAGGGAATCACTTGAACCCAGGAGTGTGAGACTACAATGAGCCATGATTGTGCCACTGCACTCCAGTCTGAGCAACATAGCGAGATCCTATTTCAAACAAATGAACAAAAACTGTGTATCAGAAGAAGGAGGCTGGGCATGGTGGCTCACGCCTGTAATCCTAGCACTTAGGGAGGCTGAGGATGGAGGATTGCTAGAGCATCGGTGTTCGAGACCAGCCTGGGCAACATGGGGAAACGCTATCTCTACAAAAAATGCAAAATTAGCCAGGCATAAAGGCATGCAACTGTTAGTCCCAGCTACTGGGGTGGGAGAATTGCTTAAGCCCAGGAAGTGGAGGTTGCCGTGAGCTGAGAACACACCATTGTATTCCAGGCCCAGTGACAAAGTAAGACCCTGCCTCAAGAAGAAGAAGGAAGAAGAAGAAAGACAAAAAGAGAAGAAGGAGGAGGAGGAGAAGGAGAAAGAAGGAGAAGGAGAAGAAGAAGAAGGAGAAGAAGGAGAAGGAGAAGAAGGAGGAAAAGGAGGAGAAGGGAGGAGGGAGGAGCGAGGAGGAGGGAGGAGGAGGGTGGGGAAGGACGAGGGAGGAGGAGGGAGGAGGAGAAGGAGAAGGAGAAGGAGAAGAAGGAGAAGAAAGAAGAAGAAAGAAGAAGAAGAAGAAGAAGAAGAAGAAGAAGAAGAAGAAGAAGAAGAAGAAGAAGAAGAAGAAGAAGGAGAAAAGGAGGAGGACACTTTAATGTATGTAAAAGTAAATTTATAGGAATCATTTATTATTTGCAGTGCATGCTCTTTATTCTTGAGCCAAAGAGACATAGCTTAACCAAAGCTAACTATGATCAGTGATGTCACATAATGGCAATTGTGACAGCGAGTTTGTGGCCCTTTATCCCTTAACACCCTTCCAATCACATCGGCTGTGATTGAGTGCAGACTGCTTCCTTTGTTTGTTTTCATGCTCCCCCTTTGATTACTCTCTCTTTTCTGAGCTCTATTCTCCTTCCCTGTAAATAAAGTATGACCTGTAAAACACAAGAGGAAATGGGAGCATAAAAATTTGCATACTGTAATTAAACTGCTGTATCATGAGCTTTCTTTCTTTGGTTATGTTGGAATGAAAACAAAGGTATACCTCTGAATCGGAGTTTGGAGTGTTAGCCCTGGAAACTGGAATGAATAAAATAGGCCAGGAAGGCTTGCATGTCTTACAACCTTAATGCAGCCATGTGCTGTACTGTTTATGGGTAAAGCACCTGGCATAACAGTCCTTCCTGGACTGGCCTTTATCTCAGGTAAGTGAGGCCTTTCCTGTTGAATCTCTTCCAGACAGGGGTGCAGGCAAAGATGATAGCCTGGCCCATAACTGAATGATTGCTTCTCATCCATGGAATTCATTTTCATATCTGAAATGCTGCATAATCTGACGAATAAAGCACTAAACTGGAAATCCAGGATATACAGTTTGTGAGGACTTGCTGACTGCACTTATGCGATCATCTTAACAGCTTAATGCTTGAATTAACTCAATCAGTATCATGGTTGGTAATTTGTAATAAAAATTCTGACAACTTATACACGGTTTAAATTTATAAAGTGCTTTTATGCAGTTTAACTCTTTTAATCTTCAAGTTCAGATAGGAAAAAAAAAACAAAAAAAAAACCTGGGGCCGGGCGCTGTGGATCCTGCCTGTAATACCAGCACTTTGGGAGGCTGAGGTGGGCAGATCACGAGGTCAGGAGATCGAGACCATCCTGGCTAACACGGTGAAACCCCGTCTCTACTAAAAAACACACAAAAATTAGCTGGGCGTGGTGGTGGGCGCCTGTAATCCCAGCTACTGAGGAGGAGGCTGAAGCAGGAGAATGGCGTGAACCCAGGAGGCGGAGCTTGCAGTGAGCCAAGTTCGATCGCGCCACTGCACTCCAGCCTGGGTGACAGAGCAAGACTCCATCTCAAGAAAAACAAAAACAAAAACAAAAAAAACCTGGCTGAGTGAAGGTCGGTGTCCTGTTTCTTATAGGACAGTTACCTCCTCTTTCCCTCCATATTCATCCTGTGAAGACACTTTAAGTAACAAAGCAGATTTGATCTGGGACCTTTCATGATCGTGAATCATAACATTCAAGACCTGACTTTCTCTTTCTCTGACTTAGTATTTTTTTTTAAGATTATAGATGAAGGTAAAGGTCACTCAGCCTGTTAATTGCATCTTTAGAAAATTGGGCCATAAGCTTGTGAAATATGACTCCATGGAACTGGAATGTGTTGATGCTCATGACATGTATATAAGGGGATGAATTGTTTCATAGATATAGTGACAGCTGAGGGAGAATAAATAGAGGTGGTTTATGAGGTGCTTTGAATTCTTTAGGGTCAATAAAGTGATTACAAAGTCACATTGGTCAATGAGACATAAAAAGAAAGTAAAAATAAAATGGGGCACAATTACAGACTCGGTGATGGGTTAAAGTCTAAGTTAGGCATATTTGAGTGGAAAAAATTAAAATGCTTGATTAATCTTAAAGCTAAATTAGAAATGTATTTGTGAACTTCATGACCTTGAATAGAAGTCATTTTTTTTTTTCAGTTCTTTCTGTCTTGCTGTCCCCCAGTGCTTATGGACAGTGAGTGGCCACATCTTATGCCCTAATACTAATTAGTTCTTAAACTACAGAGAACCATGGCTCCTTGGAGATCAATTGATTCCATGCCTTGGGTGCCTTGGGATGAAGCAAAATTTGGATAGATTATGAGCTGGAGTGGCTGCCAGAAAACAAGGAAATTGTAGCAATGCGTAGAGTTGTATGGAAAGGACAAAGGAGATAGCTTAACAAGACCCCCACTAGCCAAGCTGGAACAATTTGAGCATCTAAAGAGAGAAACTGTAACTAGTTGGGATGAATTGAGTCTATAAGAAAGCCATGACATTCAAAGAGGAAATAAGTTTATTAAAATGTATGAGATGATAATTATACTACAAAAAAGGGTGAATGCGATTTTTCAATTAACTAAAATTAGTAGGTGACTATTGATACATTTGTTTTGTATTTCCAAGTACATGTTTATAGGTATTAATATGTTGGTTTTCTGTTTTGTTTTATTTTGGTTTTTACTTACCTCTGTGTGTAGTAGGGAAGGAGACACAAAAAGAGTCTAAAAGGAGAGAGGAATTGCACTGAGAACACCTAGGGACCACCACCTCAAGGAGCCATAGACAAGAACCAGGTGGATAGAGTGTAAATGGGTTTGCTACATAATGGAGTGGTCAAAATTTAGAATGAAGACTGACAGATCGACTCAGCCTTGTATCTCCTAGCAAATAAAACCTATGGAAGACTCAAACAATTTTACAGAGATACAAAAGTTATGCAATGACTTAAGTTATACATTGAGGTTAAACATCATGTATTAGTTAGCTAGGGTTGCTGTAACAAAATACTGCACACTGGGCCGTTTCAAAAACTGAAATTGATTTTCTCCACTTCTGGAGGCTGGAAATATGAGATCAAAGTATCAGCATGGTTGGTTCCTTCTGGGGGCTATGAGGAAGGATGTGTTTCAGGCTTCTTTCCTTGCCTTGTAGGTTGCCTTGGCCTCCCTCTGTCTTCACAGAGTTTTCCTTCTGTACATGTCTGTGTTCAAATTTTCTCTTCTTATAAAGACACTAACCATTAGATTAGGGCCCACCTTAATGATATTATATAATTTAATTACTTCTTTAAAGATTATATCTCAAATTATGGTTACATTCTGAAGTACTGGGGATTATAACTTCAAATATGGATTTTGGGAGGACACCAGTCAGCCCATAACATACCCCATGACACCCATGTAGTGAAGAAAGATAGAGAGAGAGAGGTTGGACAAAAAAGCATGGCTATGAACATTCTCATTGGCACAGTCTGTCAATCTTCATCTTAAGAGAAACCTAGGTAATAAATACCTGGTAGCGTTCAACTCACTGTGGAAGTCTCAGCTGGGTTCTTTGGTCTGATTAATAGTTGATTGATAATGCAACCATTTCAACTGATTTGTGGTAGTTTTTGGATGTTTGAGAGGTCATTGCAATCTGGAAAATGCATTAAATGTATTAACTGACATAATGAAGAAATTGATTAAGCCTATAAGATCGACAGTTTTCTGATAGGTTGTGTACAGATATAAAGATATATTTTATAATTATTGAGATAATTTGCAACTATCTTATCTGTTTTGAATCGCCTAAGAAAATGTATCTCTCTTAGTCTGTTCTGGCTGCTATAATGAAAAGACCATAAACAGAGAGGCTTATATACAACAAACATTTATTTCTCATCATGTTTTCCCATGTGCTTCCCTTTACTCTTGTTGATATTCCTTCATGCAACACTATGCCCACATTTTCTCAGAGATGAGCAAAGCATGGGTCTATCCACAAAGAAGACCTTTATAATAAAGCCACAGCATGTCCCTGGCCCCAGAGCTCACTGTTGATGGGAAAATTGATTCAATAAATATAATTCATTAAAAGAGGCTCATGACTTGAGGTATTACTGGAGTAATTCAGTGGAATTTGCCTTGGAAAATAGGACTCTGTGGGAGGCCAATTCTTAGCCTGAAGGAATTACCTGAGAACAAGACGTGACTTCAAATCTACTTTACTAAACAACTCTATTCATGTGACCTAGAGTGTCCTATATATCAAGTCTGTGATTTAAGTCAAGGCATTACTTTATGGGAAACTTACCCATAGAAATTAATGCCAGTAATCATTATCTTTTGAATATCTTCTGTAGTGCTATTTGATAATTTGCGTACAGTGATACATGGAATATTCCATCTAACTCATAGTATACATATTATTTTCCCAAAGACAAAATCAGAAATTTAATAATATTAATCAAAACTCTAAAAGAGGGACAGAGCAAGATAGCCAAATAGAAGCCTCCACTGATTGTCCCTGCTGCAGAAACACCAAATTTGACAAATATCTACACAAGAAAATAACCTTCATAAGAACCAAAAATCAGATACTAGCTCAGCCACAGTGGGGTAGAGCACCAAGCAGCCTCTTGAGATCCCCACTTCAAGGCCTGGATGTTGGAAGTCATTTCTGGACCTGCCCTGTTCCAGAAGGGAGCCCACTGTCCTGAATGATGGGTCCCAGGCCTAGCAGCCTTTACCACAAACTGAAGAGTCCTTGGGCCTGAAGTGAACACCAGAGGTAGCCTGACAGTACTCCTTGTGCACCTGTGGTGGTGGTGGCCATGGGGAAAGTCTCCTCTGCCTGTGGAAAGGAGAGAGAAGAATGGGAAAGTCTTTGTCTCATGGTTTCAGTTCCAGCTTAGTCATAGTAGCATAGGGCACCAGGTAGATTTCTAAGGTTTTTTTACTCCAGTCCTTGGCTCCTGGATGGCATCTCTTGACCCACTTGGGACCTGGGGTAACTTGCTGCCCTAAAGGGAAGGGCACAGGCATGGCTGGCCTCACCACCTGCTGATTGTAGAGACCTAGGGCCTGGAGTGAACACACACTGTAGTCAGGGAGTGGTTACAGCAGGTCTTGGGCAAGATCCAGTGCTGTGCTGCCTTCAGGTCTGACTTGGCAGAATTCAAGTGGTAGTGGCCACAGGGGGACTTGTGTCACCCCACCCCCAACTCCAGCACAGGGAGAGAGACTCTGTTTGGGAGAAAGTAAGGGAAGAGAAGAAGAGTATGTGTCTTGTAATCCAGAGAATTCTTCCAGATGTTTTCCAAGACCGCCAAGACAGTATTTCTACAATTCTGTAAGAAACACTGCATTACTGGGCTTGGGGTACCCTCTAATACATGTATGGTTTAGATCACAACACCCAAGTCCCTTTGAATACCTGAAAAGCCTTCCCAAGAAAGATGAGTACAAACAAGCCCAGACTGAAAAGACTACAATAAATATTGAGCTCCTCCTTGCAGACATGGACAAACATCTGAAAATATCAAGGCTATCCAGGAAAACATGAGCTTACCAAAAAAATAAAAGAATGCACCAGGAACCAATCCTGGAGAAACAGAGATATGCAACCTTTCAGAGAGAGAATTCGAAATAGCTGTTTTGAGGAAACTCAAAAGAAATTCAGTATAACAGGGAGAAAGAATTCCAAAATCTCTCAGATAAATTTAACTAAGATATTGAGAAAATAAATAAAAATCAAGTGGAAATTCTGGAGTTGAAAACTGCAACTGACATACTGAAGAACATATCAGAGTCTCTTAACAGCAGAATTGATCAAGCAGAAGAAAGAATTAGTGAACTTGAAAACAGGCCATTTGAAAATACAGAGTCAAAGGAGATAAAAGAAAAAAGAATGAAAACCAGTGGCCTACAAGATCTATACAATAGCCCCAAAAGGGTGAATCTAAGAGCTCTTTTGGCCTTAAGGAGCAGGTAGAGGAAGAGATAGAGAAGAAAGTTTATTCAGTTGCATAATAACAGAAAACTTCCATTTAGGAATATCAATATTCAAGTACAAGAAGGTTATATAAAACCAAAGAAGACTACCTCAAAGCATTTAATAATCAATCTCCCAAAGGTCAAGAATTTTTTTTAGAAAAGGATCTTAAAAGCAGCAAGGGAAAAGACACAAAATATAATGGAGTTTCCATACATCTGGTAGTACTTTCACCACTGTTGCTCAACATAGTACTGAAAGTCCTAGCTACAGCAATCAAAGAAGAGAAGGAAGTAAAGGGCATTCAAATTGAATAGAAAGAAGTCAAATTATTCTGGTTTTCAGATGACACGATCTTATATTTGAAAAAACCTAAAGACTCCACCAAAAAACTATTGAAACTGATAAATTTAGTACAGTTGCAGAATACAAAATCAACATACCAAAATCAGTGGCATTTCAATATTCCAACAGCAAACAATCTGAAAAATAAATCAAGAAAATAATTTCATTTACAATAGGTACAAATACAATTAAATACCTAGGAATTAGCTTAACCAAAGAAGTGGAAAATCTTTGCAATGAAAACTATAAAACATTGATGCAAGAAATTAAGGAGGACACAAAAATTTCTAAGATATCCTGATTTCATGGATTGGTAAAATGTTCATAATACCAAAGCAATCTACTGATTTAATGCAATCCCTATAAAAATACCAATGACATTCTTCACAGAGATAGAAACAAAAATCCTAAAATTTATATGGCACCATCAAAGACCCAGAATAGCCAAAGCTATCCTGAGCCAAAAGGACAAAACTGGAGGAATCATATTACCTGACTTCAAATTATGCTACAGAGCTATAGTAACCACAACAGCATGATAGTGACATAAAAACAGATACATAGACCAGTGAAAAAGAATCGACAATCCACAAACAAATCCACACATCTACAGTGAATTCATTTTTGACAAAGGTGCTAAGCACATACACTGGGAAAAGGACAGTCTCTTCAATATGTGGTGCTGGGAAAACTGGATACCCATATGCAGAAGAATGAATCCAAACTCTTGTATCTTGTTATATACAAAAGTCTAACCAAAATGGATTAAATACCTAAAGCTAAGACCTCAACTATGAAACTACTCAAAGAAGTCATTGGGAATCTCTCCAGGACATTGGGTTGGGCAAAGATTTCTTAAGTAATACCCCAAAAGGACAGGCAACGAAAGCCAAAATGGACATATGGAGTCACATCAAGTTAAAAAGCTTCTGCACAGCAAAGGAAACAAAGTCAAGAGACAACCCACAGAATGGGAGAAAATGTTTGAAAACAATCCATCTGACAAGGGATTAATAACCAGAATACATAAGGGCTCGAACAACTCTATAGCAAAAAAAAATCTAACAATCCAATTTAAAAATGGGCAAAATATTTGGATAGACATTTCTCAAAACAAGACATATAAATGGCAAGCAGACAAATGAAAAGGTGCTCAACACCATTGATCATCAGAGAAATGGAAACCAAAATTAGAATGAGATACCATCTCACCCCAGTTAGAATGGGTTTTATCCAAGTGACAGGCAATAACAAATGGTAGAAGGGATGTGGAGAACAGAGAACCTTCATACACTGTGAATGTAAATTAGTGCAACCACTATGGAGAACAGTTTGGAGATTCCTCAAAAAACTAAAAATAAAGCTACTATATGATCCAGCATCCCCATGCTAGGTATATACCCAAAAGAAAGGAAATCAGTCTCTCAAAGAGATACCTTCACTCTTATGTTTATTGCAGCACCATTTACGATAGCCAAGATTGTCCATCAATAGATGAATGGGTAAAGAAAATATGATACTTATACACAATGGAGTACTATTCAGCCATAAAAAAGAATGAGAATCTGTCATTTGCAGTGACATGGATAGAACTGGAGGTCATTATGTTAAGTGAAATAAGCCAGGCACAGAAAGACAAATTTCACGTGTTCCCACTTATTTGTGGGAGCTTAAAATTAAAATAATTGAACTCATGAAGATAGAGGGTAGAAGGATGGTTGCTAGAGGCTGGGAAGGGCAGTGAAGGGATATGGGGGAAGTTGGGATGGCTAATGGGTAAAACAATAGAAAAAATGAATAAGACTTACTATTTGAGAGCACAACAGGGTGACTATGACCAATAATAATTTAATTGTACATTTTAAAATAACTAAAAGAGTATAATTAGATTGTTTGTAACACAAAGGATAAATTCTTGAGGTGATGGATGCCCCATTTACCCTGATGTAATTATTCTGCATTGCCTGTCTCTACCAAAATATCTCATGTACCCCATAAAAATATACTTCTACTATGTACCCACAACAATTAAAAATATAAAATTAATATAAATAAAAACTATAAATAAATAAAATACTAATCATTTATGGGTTTATCTGAAATTCAAATACTTACCTTAAATGCTATAAATCTAGTGACTTTTAACTAAAATACGCTGTTTTTTTTACCCCGAATCTTAGTTACCCATTTGTGAAATAAATATGACATCTACTCATGAGACCCTTGTCGAGTCCAATTATATTTATATAAAGGGAAGGCACTCCTCTTTCCATGGTGAGACCCGGGATGCCTGGGCACTTTCAATCTTCCAAGCCACTCCTCCCAAAACCTCAGTTTTCAATACATTTTTGTGTATAATTATATTTACATTTATATGTATCCATCTATGAATGCTGGAGGTGAAGTCAATTCTGTCTCTCAGTCTCAGATGAGGCACATTGTGGATGGATGGTGACGTGGCTACCCTCTTCTGTTTCAACTTGGCATGTGATCAGGGTCTAGGTTTGCTATTGCTCAGGGTAGGGTTGCCAGATTAAGCAAACAAAAACTTAACAAGTCCAGTTAAATTTGAATTTCAAGTAAACAAAAATTTTCTGTTGCATGTTTCATAAAATATTTTGGGCATATTCATAAAAAATTGTTGTTTATCTCAAATTCATATATAACTAGACTTCCTGTTTTTCTTTCTTTTTTTTTTCTGGCAACCCTAATCATAAGCCTGGGGACTAGAATCAGCAGCTCTTACTAGAGCCAGAACCTTCCTAGGCAAGAAATTGACAAGTCAGCAATTAACAGGACAGTTAACAGAATTTGGGGCAGGCATTGGGGGCCAGTCTCAAAGGTAAAGAAAAGAAGACAGGCACAAAGAATGTAACTATACATCCCAAGCCCCATAGAGGACTTGGGAGGATTCTTTCCTCCCATTTGATTTTCCTCTTTCATTTAGGGAAACAAGCAAACAATTCTGTTTTTCTGTTTACCTCAAATTTGGGAACTTTCTAGATTGACATTAATGCAATTTTTTTTCTGTTGTAGGGTCACATACATTCATAATACACTAAAATGAGAGAAAAGGGTATCTTTATTTTCTCTATTTCTTATCCAGTATTTCTCAGAAGCCTCCACTTCATTGGGTGATGGAGAAAAATCTAAATTTAGTCCAGTCTGGCAAACAGTTCTATCTAATAATCCAAGTGATCTTCTGGGGATAATGCAGCTTAATAGACTTAAATGTTTTTCAGATGCTTTCTCTAATATTCCTATTTCAGGTAACCTGGTACCATCTTGAAGAGAACTCCAAAACCATAGACTTTATCACCTCAGAGTCCTGCCTGGAACAAAAATCACTGATTAACTTTGAGTTCTATTACAGACCCTGTGTAGTGAGGTGAGTATTAAAGCCAGGCCTTGATAAAAGGATAAATAACTTCATGAGTTTCTGTAGATTCAGCAGGGATCAGCAGTCCAGCAGAGCTGACTTTCCATATGACTGAGGTGGAGAGAATTCAGGCTATGACACAATGAAGGCTGAAATGTGCTTCTTCTGGCCTCAACAACATTTAGAAAAGAGCTCAGTGACAGAAAAAGATATGGGAATTGAGAAAATGGGGTCCTCCTCGGCTTGGGATTTGGACTGGGGAAAAAGGAAGTTTTAAAAAGATTCAGGAAGGTTTGGGGAACTCAGAACGTGGGGAAATGGATGACATCCTTCTCCAGGCCATCAGTCCCCAGGAGAAGCACTCCACAAGGACACCTTCAGCATGGGCAGAGGTGAGGTAGAACTATCTGTGGAGGGAGGGGGCTGGACAGTGGGCCTGAGGCGGTATGAGCAGCTCCACAGACCTGGGAGAGTGTTACAGGGATCCAGAAGTCCACCACTGAAATGAGGGGAGGATGGAACATTTCTGTTGGGCTGGTGGTCCAGCAGACTCTGACAGTCATGACGTAAAAGAGCCTGCAGTGTGGGGAACTGTGGTCTGTCTGCAGAAAAGCCACAACCTTGTACTCCAGACATGGGCATTCTCATGTTGACCCTGGAGAGGTCTTAAGTCCAGTGAGCACATCACACTGATCATCGGTTGAAACCGTGCAGACTCAGATTGACAATGCATGGGTCTATATGCACCCCTTGCTTGCTTTCTTCAAACACCTCTTGCCTGAGTGTCTGTGCATTTGTTCTTCCTTTTCTGAAGGATACCCTTTCTTTTCCTCTTCACTCCTATGCTTTCTTAGCCTTCAGATCATTATTCCAGTTGCCTCTTCCCAGAAGACCTCCAGGACCACCACCTGCATTATATTAAGAGATTTCTCTTCTTACTTTTTCTGCTTGTCTATTTCCCGTCATCCACCATGTAAGTTCCATGATGTCAGGGCCCTTTCTGTTTGGTTAATTTCTGCATCTTATTATCGACTGCATGTTTGTGTGCCCCTCAAATTAAATGCTGAATCCCTGAACATCAATGGAAAAGTATTTATAAGTGGGGCCTTAGGAAGGTAATTAGATCACAAGGGTGGAGCTCTCATGATGAGATTAGTGACCTTATAAGAAAAGACAGGAAAGAGCTTCCTCCTCTCTCTCTCTTTCTCTCTCTCTCTTTCTCTCTCTCACTCTCTCTCTCTCTCATGAGGATACAATGAGGAGACAGCCATCTGTAAACCAGGAAGAGGGCTCTCACCAAACTCTACCATGCAGCCTTCTGATATTGATCTTCTAGACTACAGAAGTGTGAGAAATAAATTTCTGTTGTTTAAGCTACCCAGTTAATGGTATTGTTATTATAGCAGCCAAACTGACTGAGATATATCTTCAGTGCCGAGCACATAATGGGAATTCAATCAATATTTGTTAAAAAATGAAAGTTATTCTATTATTCTCCTCCCATATCTACTATCATTATTATATTGTCCCATCATGGACTGGGCCCCTACTACATGTTGGCACCATACTCAACCATTTATTTAAATTATTTCTTATTGTTGAAATGCCCTGTTACATTGCGCAAATAGAGAAACTAGGGCTCTGGTGAGATAATTTTGCCTGAAGTTTTCAGATTAAGTGTTAGTAAGTAGGAAAGCTAAGAATAGACTCAGATACTTCAAATTTTAAGGTTTTCTATTATGTTACCATGTCTTTCAAATAACAAAAATAATGTTTTCATTTTACAAAGTGCTTTGGTTTACTTTGGAAAATGTGAGGTGAATTGGAAAGAGCACTATTAACATTTTACTCTGGATAATTCCTTGCTATAGGGTGTTCTGTGCACTGAAAAA
The DNA here is from genome assembly GCF_009828535.3 of Hylobates moloch. NCBI lineage: Eukaryota > Metazoa > Chordata > Mammalia > Primates > Hylobatidae > Hylobates > Hylobates moloch. Next base: position 74,176,981 of record NW_026652292.1, on the reverse strand, counting down.
TGGTTAGCAGTATTCCTGGCCTCTATCCACTAGGTGCCAATAGTATAAACGGTCCCCTTCCCCGCTTATGACAACCCCAAATCTCCAAACATTGCCAAACATCTCATGGAGGCACAATTAATCCCAGTGGAGAACCAGTGGTTTAAACTGACACCATTTGTGTGATCTTGGTCAGTTTATTTGTATCTGTGAGCTCAGTCTCCTCCACCACAGAGCAGGAATCACAATCTTTGCCACCCACACTACAAAGCTCATCAGGCCAATATGTATGGTGAGATGAAAGAGAATCACCATCTATTGAGAGCCTATTGTATGTAAGGCATCACTCCAGCCTGCATGTTTTCTTGTTTAGTCCACCCCACATCCTTATGAAGTCCTATTATCTCTGTTTTACATATGAAGAAAGTGAGGTTCAGAGAAGTAAAGTAACGTGCTTAAAGTCACAGATTCAGCAGGCATGAGAGAGCAGTCACACTTCATAGCAAGTGCACTGGAAAAATGTGACTGTTTGGTCAACTCTAACCTACGATACGTGTGGAAAATATGATAGGTTGCTACACTTGGTTAATTGGTCAATATTATCACCCTGCAATAAGACAAACAACAACAACAATTTTATATATATATATATATATATATATATAAAATATATAGGTATATGCATTTTGTTATTTGAAAGACATGGTAACATAATAGAAAACCTTAAAATTTGAAGTATCTGAGTGTATATATATATATATATATCCTGAGTGGAAAAGGAAGTGGGAATGTTAGTATATGCCTTGAGTTTGAAAACTTGTGTAGACATTCTTTAATTTCCTTTATGACTATGAAAATAAATATTTTACCTTCACAGAAAGGAAATGATCCATAGATATCATTGAAAAACACTGATGAACCACTTATACAATAGCATTTTATTCCCATGAAAGAACAAGATTATGTCCAGCACTAGAGTCTATCACATTAGTATAATTTCATGGAGCATCGATACTTCAAACTTCTGTTTTTAACTGCTCTTATGGTTTTCGGGAATTCTACTGTTGTCATTATTTTTTACATAAATGTACTTGGTGTTCTCTGCAAGGATTAAGCAGGAAAAAAGTATTGTTTTGGAGAGAGAGAGACTAAGGGGTGAAAGGGAAGAAGGAAGGAAGGGACAGACAGTATGAAAACCATTCTGGCTGGGCGCAGTGGCTCACACCATTAATCCCAACATTCCGGGAGGCCGAGGTGGGCAGATCACTTGAGGTCAAGAGATCGAGGCCAGCCTGGCCAACATGGTGAAACCCTGTCTCTACTAAAAAAATACAAAAATTAGCTGAGCGTGGTAGTGTGTGCCTGTAGTCCCAGCTACTTGGGAGGCTGAGGCAGGAGAATTGCTTAAACCCAGGAGGCAGAGGTTTCAGTGAGCGGGGATCCAGCCTGGGCAACAGAGCAAGACTCCATCTCACGAAAAAAAAAAAAAAAAAAAAAAAAAAATTCCAAGAAGTCATATGGTGAGGAAGCCGTAAGACAACATCCTTTTTCTCTATGAGAGAAAAAAAGTGACTTTTAAAGTGCGCTGAGTCTGCTGAGTACTTGTGAATAATTTCAGAACTGATTCTCTGTAGCACTCTTGGAGCTGCTGAGCCATCTGCCATCCCCCCACCCCACCCCACCAACTCCCTGGCTTCCCCCACTTGTGCCAGCGCTGCACTCAGAGAGCTTCCAGGGGTGTGTCTCCAGACCTGCCATTCCCTACAGGAAGGGGCTCACATAGACCAGGGAAACCCAAGCCTGCCTTTTCAAAGGAACTTCATGCAGCTTGGGGACTTTTTTGACTTCTGTGAATTGTATCATCGGCTTTCCTGGTTCTCAGGGGATAACTATCTATCTTCTACAGAAAGATCTTTCTTTTCTATAGAGAGAACAATGTCTTCTCTCTCTCTCTCTCTTTCTCTCTCTCTCTCTCTCTCTCTCTATATATATATATATATATCTTTATATATAGAGAGGTAGATATTCATTATATATATAATCCCTCTTTACATGTTTCTCAGTTGGGCCCTGAGCACCACAGCTTGTCTCCTTTATCTGGAAGCTGATTGCATGCCTCCCCTCTCTCCCTGGCACAGCAGCTGGGAGCAACTTGCACATGACCAGGCTTTATCATTTTACATTGGAAAGGAAATGTTTCCATCCAGGATTTCCATGAAGCCTCATGTTGAATCTTTTCGGAAGTCAGGACAGGGAGAAAGGAACCTTTGTCAGTTTTTTCTTAACCAGAAGAACATAGAAGCCAGAAGAGACAGTGCTTGTCCCCTAAACCAGTTTCTGGTGGAGGAAAGTGAGGTTCAGGGAGGTAAAACTGTCTGCCTCAGTTGGTTCATCAGCACCAGTGGCAGTGCCCTAAGGAGATGCCAGGCCTCCCGTAACCACTCGGTGTCAGAAGTTCAGGCAGCAACAGGTGCATGAGGAAGGGATGGGGACATTCCAGAAATGCAGCTGTCAGGAATTTTAAAAATTGTTTTTCTTCCCTATTGGGCCAGTCATTGGGTGTTTACATTCACTGTGGTCTTCTGAGCCAGATACCGCAATTGCTTGCCCTGGAGTAGAAACTGATGTGATACCCAAGACTAACACTTAGTTCCTTCTTTGCCTCTAAGTACTAAGTGGATTTGTGATTTTAGGCAAGTGATTGTCCCTTTCTGGGCCTGTGGCTTTTTTGTTTTGTTTTGTTTTACTTTTTTGTTTTTTAATTATCATGACCAAAAGTCTTTTATTATTAACAACAATTGCACACTTTTTGTTGGGAAAAAAGATATACAAATTATAAAACAGTTAACAATGTTTCCTTAGGGAGAGAAGTGTTAATGCTGTTCTCTAATTATGCTTTTAATGGTATTTTGTTCTATTTTTTAATTTTCAATAGCTTCCGTATTTCCCTTGGGATATTGAAGTTTTACTTAATCTTATTCTTTCTAAGTAGGGTGGAGAATTCCTGTTTCAAGTCTCCACAAAATGAAATCCCTTTTCCTGACATAGTAGAAAGGATAGGTGCTTGGATGTTTGGTTGGCAGAGGAAAGGAAAGAGTCCAGGTGCTACTGATAGAAATATTCAACCAAATCCTCCAGTTTTCAACTCCACCACTCACTGTGGTGCCTTCCTCAAGTCCTTGGAGCTCCAAGTCTTTGATGAATATTTCAGGCAATGAGAGGAGTCCCTGACTGAGGCAAAACCCTCTTCTCTCTGTCTCTTTCTGTGTGTGTGTATACGTATGTATATGTATATGTATATGTATATGTATATGTATATGTATATACATATACATATTCTATTGCTGCTTCCTCCTTAAACTCCACTAGAATAACAATGAAAGGTATTTAACAAATTAATCCACCAATGTGAATAGTTGAGAGATGCCAACAATTTGAAAGATGGAAAAGAGGTCTGCAAATGCTCATCGTCATAGCATAGCTGAGAAAGCTCACTGAGGCACTGAGAGTGAGATGCGAAGAGACGGCCAGTGCCCCACGGGCCTGTGTTCTTTTGTCGACAGTATGAAGGTATTGAAACTGATCAATGGTCTTCAAACGTTTTCTTTCTTTTTTTTTTTTTTCTTTTAGTAGGGAGATCTATTTCTCAAGTGAAAAGTAACTGAAACTGTCATGCATGAAACAAGCCCAAGCAAGCAGCTGCAGTTGCATGGTCAGCTGAGCCAAGGGCAGAGAGATGAGCCAGATGGACTTCCCGCCCCTGGAGGGAGCCCCCGTCCCCAGAGGGCAGGCCCTGAGGCTCCTTCCCAGGTTTTTGGGGCATCACCAGAAAGAGTGGAAATCCCTACGTGTTTTATCTCCAAGGGTCTCTAACCTTCTGTAACACTACTCTGTGAATGCAATGAGACCATGTAAGAAAAGCACTGAATAAAATCAAGAGCCTCATGTTTTGTTGCTATGCTGATTTTAATCTTTGAAGGTAAAGGGCCCTTGTATCTGACCTGCAAAGCACTTGGGCTGCTGGCTTTGCAAGGCATTGGCAAGAATAATACCTAAGGTACAGCTTCAACAAGGTGGCTTTGTTTTCTCCTCTGGGAATAAGGGACTGAAAAAGTGATGAGTAACTCGGAAAAAAATAAAAGAGAACAAGAGAGAACAAAGTAGCTTTTCCTGATAAAGCATTTCCTCTAATCGGAAAGCTAACCGCGGAAGCCAGGGAGTGCAGGAATCGCCCTGGCTGTGGGCTGTGGTTGGTCACCATGCCGCCACCCCCAAATTCTTCTCACGACCAGATCAGCCAGGCAACAGCTTGCTGAAACCTGCTGGCTCTTTCTTGTGACCTGGAAGGATGACAGAGAGGCTGACATCCTGGAAGACCTCATCGCCCTGGGTTCTTTAGGAATCACAGAAGGGAACTCATTCACTCATTCATTCATTCAAGAATAGTATAGACTCTGCACGGTAGAGAAAACATGTATATCATTTTTCCAGATTCAACAGCTAGTGAATTTCCTATATGCCAAGTCTTTAGAACTCAGGGATGAATGAAATTTCACAGGCTATTCTATCTCTGAAAATCAAGTAAGGCAACACTCACATCCCCTCTGGGAAGCCAACCTTAGCCTTGTAGTCTGGATAAAATTTCCCTGTTATGTGCTACCACAGCAGTTATGTACTGTAGCATCAGTCACATCCACTTCAGTGTAAGTTCTGGGAGGACGGGACATGTGTCTGTAGTGGCAGAGGAGATTGGCATGACAGCAGCCCCCAGCAGGTGTTCTATAAATTCAGGTTAGAAGAATTTAACTGTGGAGCCCAAGGCAGGGGGATCACTTGAGGTCAGGAGTTCGAGACCAGCCTGGCCAACATGGTGAAACCACATCTCTACTAAAATACAAAAATTAGCCAGGCGTGGTGGCACACACCTATAGTCCCAGCTATATGGGAGGCTGAGGCAGGAGAATTGCTTGAACCTAGGAGGTGGAGGTTGCAGTGAGCTGAGATCGCACCACTGCACTCTGGCCTCAGTGACAGAGTGAGACTCCCTCTCAAAAAAAAAAAAAAAAAAAAGAATTTAACCGTATTTAACTGTGCTTACCACACCACACTATGTACCCAACTACTTGTCTGTCCTCCCTGTCTACCCTCCCTATGGGCTGTGAGCCCCTATGAGCCCCTAAAGGCTGGCACCTTACCCCTTCCTGTCTGGCATCACAGGCACCATCTCATTCTATTGTGCAAAGACGTGAGCCAGGTCTGAATTCAAATCCATGACCCTGCCACTTCCTGTGGGGTGCATATCCTGTTTCAGTTTCCTCATATCTAAAAATGAAAACACAATTTCCACACCTACAGCTACGAGAAAGCTTAGAAAGAATGCCAGTGATCTGCCTAGGACAATCCATAGCAAAGCATGGGCACACAATAATTGCTAGCTATTAATAGAAACTTCAATTTGTTTAAACTCCTAAAGCTCATTGAATTGCTGGAAAAAAACAGCCTCTAGAGAACTTCTGTATATGCTTTTTTTCAGATTCACCATTTTTTTTTTTTTTTGGAAAGGAAGTTTTTTTTTTATTTTCTACTTAATCCCATGCAAAATCACCTATCAGTTTAATAAAAGTAGATATGCAAATACATCTTGAAGTCCTAATAAAATTGTGACAAAAAAGGATTATATATCATAGTCTATAATTGCCAGTAGTGGACCTCAATTTGAAGAGCAAATGTTGACTTCTAATAATTGATTTTCCAAGAAATCTCGTGAAATATTTTGGTGCAATTTTGATAGAATCCCAACA